>NC_091434.1:163861555-164181839 GCF_964237555.1 Oryctolagus cuniculus
CAGGTCTCCTACACATCTGCAGGAGCACAAGGACTTGGGCCATCTTCTGCTGTCCCAGGCCATAGCAGAGAGCTGGATCAGAAGTGGAGCAGCTGGGACTTGAACCAGTGCCCATAGGGGGTGCCAGCACTGCAGGCAGCAGCTTACCTGCTATGCCACAGCTCCGGCCCCCATTTCTAATTTTTGAAGAAATCTCCACACTGTTTTCCACAGTGGCTTAACTAACTTACATTCCCACCAATAATGTAAAAGTGTTCCTCTTTGTCTACATCCTCGCCAATATTTGTTACTCTGTTTTGGATTTTAGCCATTCTGACAAGGGTGAGGTGATATATCATTATGGTTTTGATTTGTGTTTCCCTGACGAGTGATGTTGAGCATTTTTCATATATTTCATGGCCATTTGTATTTCTTCTTTTGAGAACTATCTATTGAAGCCTTTTGCCCATTTCTCAACTGGATTGGGTTTTTTATTGTTGGGTTTTTTAAGTTGCTGATATATTCAGGATATTAATCCTTTGTTGGATAGGTGGTTTGCAAATATCTTTTCCATTCTCTCTTCTGAGTTTGATATAGTCTCATTTGTTTAGTTTTGATTTTGTTGCTTATGCTTTCGGAGTCTTATCCAAGAAGTTTATCTTCTACACCAATTTCTTGGTGTGTTTCCCCTACTTTTCTTCCAGCAACTTCATAGTGTCAGGTCTTAAATTTAAGCCTTTGATTCATCTTGAGTTTATTTTTGTATATGGTGAGAGATATGGATCTAATTTAATTCTTTACATATATAATCCAATTTTGCCAACATCATTTGTTGAAGAGAGTAACCTTACTCCACTGTATGGTCTGAACACTTTTGCCAAAAATTAGTTGGATGTATGTATGTGAATTAATTTCTGAGCTCTCTATTCTATTCCATTGGTCTATGTATCAGTTTTTATGCCAGTACCATGCTGATTTGATTACTGTAGCCTTGTAGTATGCTTTGAAATCATATATTGTGATATCTCCAGCTTGTTTTTTTTTTGTTTGTTTTTGTTTTTTTTTTTTTTTTCAGGATCACTTTGGCTATTCGGGGTCTTTTGTGATTCCACATGAATTTTTGGATTTTTTTTCTAACCCTGTAAAGAATGCATTGGTATTTTGATGGGGATTGCATTGAATCTGTAAATTCCTTAAGTAGCATGGATATTTTAATAAAGCGATTCTTCTTATCAATGAGCAAAGATATATTTCCATTTTTTCTGTGTGTCATTGATAATTTCCATAATCAGTTTTTGATAATTTTCATTGTAAAGATCTTTCACTTCTTTGGTCAAATTGTTCCTAAATATTTGATATTTTTTGTGGCTATTGTGAATGGCATTTTGTTCTTGATTTCTCTTTCTCTGAGTTTACCATCAGCCTACAAACAAGCTACTGTTTTTTATATGTTTATTTTGTAACCTGCAGTTTTACTGAATTGGTTTATCAAGTCTAACAGCTTTTTGGTGGAGTGTTTAGGTTTTCCATATGCAATATCATATCATCTGCAAACATGGATAATTTTACTTCCTCTTTTCCAGTTTTGATGTCCTTTAGTTCTTTCTCCTAATTGTGATCACTAAAACTTCCAGTAATATATTTGATAAGAATGGTGAAAGTGGACATCCTTGTCTTGTTCTAGATCTGAAGGGAAATGCTTTCAGCTTTATCCCACTTAGTATGATATTGGCCATTGGTCTGTGATAAGTAGCCTTTGTAATTTTGAGGAATATTCCTTCTGCACCTACTTTATGGAGGATTTTTATCTTGAACGGCAGTTGAATCTCATCAAGTGCTTCTCCTGCATCCACTGAGATGATCATATTGTTTTTGTTCTTAATTCTTTTGATGTGATTTATGACATTTATTAGTTTGCAAATGTTGAACCACCCTTGCATTTCTGCAATCAATACACCTTGATCATGATGTATGGACTTTTTGATGTGATATTGGATTCATTTTGCTAGTATCTTGAGAATCTCTGTATATATGTTCATTAAGGATGTAAGTCTGTAGTTTTTTGTGTGTGTGTTGTGCCTCTGTTTGATTTTGGTATCAAAGTAATACTGGCCTCATAAAAAGAGTTTGACAGAGTTCCATCCTATTCAATGTTTTGGAATAACTTGAAGACTATTGGAGTTCTTTCCTCTTTGAATGTTTTGTAAAATTTAGTAGTAAAGCCATCAGGTCACGGACTTTTCCTTGATAGAAGACTTTTTTTTTTTTTTTTTTTTTTTTTTTTTTTGACAGGCAGAGTGGCCAGTGAGAGAGAGAGAGAGACAGAGAGAAAGGTTTTCCTTTGCCATTGGTTCACCCTCCAATGGCCACCGCGGCCGGCACGCTGCGGCCGGCACACCGTGCTGATCCAATGGCAGGAGCCAGGTACTTCTCCTGGTCTCCCATGGGGTGCAGGGCCCAAGCACTTGGGCCATCCTCCACTGCACTCCCGGGCCACAGCAGAGAGCTGGCCTGGAAGAGGGGCAACTGGGACAGAATCCGGTGCCCCGACCGGGACTAGAACCCGGTGTGCCGGCGCCGCAAGGCGGAGGATTAGCCTAGTGAGCCGCGGTGCCGGCCTAGAAGACTTTTGATTAACTACTTCAATCTCATTGCTTCTTATGGGTCTGTTTCAGTTGTCTATATCTTCTTGATTTAATCTTGGTAAGTTATATGAATCCAGCAAATTATCAACTTCTTTGAGGTTTTCCAGTTTATTAGTTTATAGATTTTATATAGTTCTTCATAGTAGTTTTTTTTTTTTAAGATTTGTTTATTTATTTATTTGAAAGAGTTACAGAGAGGCAGAGGCAGAGGCAAAGAGAGGGATAGGTCTTCCATCCACTGGTTCACTCCCCAATTGGCCACAATGGCCAGAGCTGTGCCAATCCGAAGCCAGGAGCCAGGAGCTTCTTCAAGTTCTCCCACATGGGTACAGGTCCCAAGGACTTGAGCCATCCTCTACTGCTTTCCCAGGCCATAGCAGAGAGCTGGATTGGAAGTGGAGCAGCTGGGACTTGAACTGGAACCCATATGGGATGCCAGCACTGCAGACTGGGGCTTTAACCCACTGTACCACAGCGTCAGCCACATAGTAGTTTCTTATGATCCTCTGTATTTCAGTGGTAGCAGTTGTAACATCTCCATTTTCATCTGTCATTTTAATTTATTTGAACTTTTTCTTTTTTTTAATAGTCTGGCCAGAGGTTATCTATTTTGTTTATCCTTTCAAAAAACCAACTTTTTGTTTTGTTGATCTCTTGATCGTAGCTCTGGGGCTCGTATCCAGAAACTCCCACAGTTGCAGGATACTGGGGATCTGTCCTTCGCCGCACACATTGGCCCTGACCGTGTCTGGTGCTGGTAGGAAAACAGGCGCACTGGGTGAATTTTCACTGCCTCGTCTGGCACTCTGGGAGAAGAAGGAAACAGGTGCTTCCCTGCTGCAAGCCCAGCAGTCACTCAGACCCCAGTCAGCTCTCCAGGCTGAAGTGAAATCAGTAGGTGACTGTGGAGTTCCTTCTCAGCTAAAACCAGGAGTGGTGGGGTGGGCGGCAGTTTCTTCCTACCTTGGCGTGGTAAGATAGTGGCTCACAGCTGGCAGCTGGCTGCACCACACAGTTGCTGCAGCAGTGTGTCTGCTTTCCTCTTGGCCCACAGAGTCTTTGGTTTGGGTTTGTTTTTATTTTTTATTTTTTCACTTCTTTACTGAAAATTTCCATCAGTTAGACCCATGGAAACATAGTCCTTTATCCTTTCCATATCCCAAAGCAGCTTCATTTAATGCCCTTTAATGCCTTTATTTAATGCCCTATTCAGCCATTTTGGATCTCTGTAACTTTTAATTTTCAAATAGTTTCAAATTTATGGAGAAATTGCAAGAATGTTAGAAATAATCCCCATGCTCTTCTTACCCAGATTCATCTATTTTTAACATCTTGTCACACTCACTTTATTCTCCCCATAACATATATAATATGACTTTTTGGAACCATCTGAGAGCAGGTTGCATGCATGGTGCTCCTTTTTACCTTATAACTTTAGTGTGTATTATCTGAAATTGGGTATACTATTCTCTTAAATAACCAGAAGTTCAGGAAACTTAAACATTGATACAATACTGTCTTTTAATCTGATTTTTATTTTTGTCAGTTATCTTAATAATGTCTTTATTGCATGATTTGCTCCATGTTAATTTAATGTTGCATTAAATTGTCATTGCTCTCCTTTTACCTGGAATACTTCCTCAGCCTTTCCTTGTCTTTAATGACAATAACATTTTGAAGAATACAGGTCAGTTATTTTACAAAATTAGGCTATTAAGATTTATCTGATGTTTCTTCATGATTAGATTGAGATTATATTTTTTTAATGGAATACAATATAAGTGATATGGTCTCTTCCTCATGGTATCACATCCAGAGGCAATGGTATGTCTATTTGATAGTGATCCTGATCAGTTTCTCAACTGTTGAGTTACCATTTTTCTTTTGTTATTAGTAAGTAATTTGTGGAGAAGTAAAAATGGTTTTATTACATAATCTTTTAAATAATGGTCATAATAATCCTACTTAGGTTTTATAAAGTATCAGTGTAAATGCAAAAGTAAAAGGTTAAAAGTTCTTTCAACCTGTTGCTTGCTCTTGGGGATACCACCATTCACCCACTCTTCTAATTATCCAGGAAACACATGCTCCACGATTAGGCCGAAACATCTGTTCCCAGACTCAAGTGCAACTCCTATTACTTGAGTCAGGCTGTTTTCCCCTCCTGGAGCTAAAGAAGACCCTCAAGTATGGACAGATGGGACAACTGTGGGACAAGCAAAAACAGTAACTCACATAAAAGTCAGCCTTAAGTATCCTGTCTATTTTCCCCATCAAAAACAATATCCTCTTGGGGCAGTGCTATGGCACAGTGGCTAAAGCTGCCCCCTGCAGTGCCGGCATCCCATACGGGCACCAGTCCAAGTCCCAGCTGCTCTACTTCCAATCCAGCTCTCTGCTATGGCCTGGGAAAGCAATGGAAGATGGCCCAAGTCCTTGGGCCCCTGCACCTGTGTGGGAGCCCCAGAAGAAGCTCCTGGCTCCTGGCTTCGGATTGGCCCAGCTCCGGCCACTGCAGCCATCTGGGGAGTGAACCAGTGGATGGAAGACCTTTCTTCTGCAACTCTGCCTTTCAAATAAATTAATTAATTTTAAAAAATCCTCTCATTCTGGAGGTAAAGAAGGTTAGACCCTATCATTAAGAGCCTCCTCAAACAAGGAGTACTTAAAGAATGTGTCAACCCCTACAATTCACCCATCATGGGCATTAAAAAGGGACCAGATAAATGGAGAATTGTTCAAGAGCTGAGACTCATTAATGAGGTAGTGGTCCCACTCCATCCAGTAGTCCCCAGTCCTTTTACACCATGACCCAGATATGCAAAGCTGCCAGTTTCTTTTCCATACTAGACCTTAACAGTGCCTTTTTCTGCATACCTCTAGACCCAGAAAGCCCAATCCTTTTTGCTTTTGAAAATCACTTGATGGGTTAGACAGCTCGCCTGGACGATGCTGCCAAATAAAGATTTATAGGGGGCAGGCGCTGTGGTGTAATGAGTAAAGCCACCGACTGTACAGCATCCCATATGGGTGCTGGTTCAAGTCTCGGCTGCTCCACTTCCGATCCAGCTCTCTGCTGTGGCCTGGGAAAGCAGTAGAGGATGGCCCAAGTCCTCGAGCCCCTGCACCCACATGGGAGACCCAGAAGAAGCTCCTAGCTATGGATCAGTGCAACTCTGGTCATTGCGGCCATCTTAGGAGTGAACCAGTGGATGGAAGACCCCCCCCCCTCTCTCTCTTCCTCTCTCTCTCTGCCTCTCCTTCTCTCTGTGTAGATCTGACTTTCAAATAAATAAATAAATCTTTAAAAAAAGATTTATAGACAGCACCCACCTATTTAGATGTGTCCCCTGAAGAGGAACTAAAGGAACAATCTCTTGAGGGGTGGTGGAGAGATGATTTAAAATGGAGATGGTTTGCTAGTCAGTTTCCCAGCTGAGACTCCAATTTTAGGCATTTAACTAGCACTCTTAACTTCCTAGCAAAACACGGCTACTGGGTATACAAGAAAAAACACAACTGGTCTACCAGGAAATAAACTATATGGGACTCATCCTCAATTCTAGGGAACAGAAACTGGTCCTCAGAGAGAATAAAATCCATATAGCAGATTCCTGATCCTACAATATTAATACAGCTCCAACTAACAAGTTATGGATCCCTAGGCAAAGGAAAACAGCAAAGCTCCTATGGCAGGCTCTATATTAGGCTCTTAAGAGCAAGTCACAGCCCCTCTCCTTTGTGAAAGAACCCAATAGCCTTTGCCCAGTTAAGAGCTGTCATGACTGGGGCCCCTGACCCCAGGCAGTCAGTTAGACTTGCTAACTGCTACTCAAGGAGACATCTGTGTCATTCTCTAAAAATGTTTTTTGGGGAGGGGGTTCAATCAGATTGAACAGGTACGAAATCATGCTCACAGTTTCATGGGTAAGTCCAGACAATTCTAGCACCAGGCTGAACAAGGCTAGATTTTTTGGCCTAACAACTAGTCATGGAAATTCTGGGTCCTACAGCTTCCACACTCTTGCTGCTTCTCTTTGGCCATGTGTCTTTAATGCTCTTGTCTGTTTTGTCTCTAACAGTACAAGCTGTCCAGCTCCAGATGGTCATGAAACAGGACTTGCAGTCTATCTTCAGATGATATGACCAGTCCTCTGGACCATGCAAGACTATTTCTCAGGCCGCCTTGGAACACCATAAGACAGACAGCAAGAGACAAACCCCACAACCAGCTCTATGCCCATATGTCAGTTCTGAAGAGAATGCAGAAGCTGGACCTTCATCCATGTTACCCCCATAAGAGTATGGGTTACTTCTCTTGAGGGAAAATTGTTAAGTAGCTACATAGACATAGGCCTATGTGTGAGGGGCTGAAGAAAATGACAATTTCTGTGTGATGGAACAAGAAAGTAGGACTTGGAAGCAAACTCGCATTTACATATCAAAAGTCTTGCCATGGGGCCATCGCTGTGGCACAGCAGGTTAAAGGCCCAGCCCACAGCACCAGTATGGGTGCTGGTTTGAGCCCTGACTGCTGCACTTCCAATCCAGCTTCCTGCTAATATGCCTGGGAAAGCAGTGGAGGATGGCCCAAGTGCTTGGGCACCCATGTTGGAGACCCAGAGGAGGCTCCTGGCTTCAGATCAGCTGAGCTTGCAGCCATTTGGGGAGTGAACCAGCAGATGGAAGACTCTCTCTCTCTCTCTCTCTCTCTCTACCTCTCTCTTAACTCTCAAATAAATAAAATAAAAATAAATCTTAAAAAAAAAAAAAAACCAGTCTTGCCATTGTTCAATAACCTGGCTGGGTGGGTCCCAGCCCTCTCCCTGGGAGCAGCTTAAGGGAATCTCATCTGCTCTTTACCAAAGGGACTATTATGAAGTTCCAGGAGAGATTCCACACCCAGAAAACTCTCCACTCAGCAACAATCAAGAAAGGGTGTAAGGAGAGGAAGAAGAAGGCCCACGCCCAACAACCATAAAAACTCCAGTCTGAATGCAGACTGGTCTCAGTTCTTTACTGAGATGCCTGCTTGGTCTGTCAGGTGTACTGTCTTCATTATTTCTCTTCATTAAACTCTGCTAGCATGCTTACCACTTAGAAAAGTTAGGGGCTGGCGCTGTGGGGTAGAGGATGGAGTCACTGCCTGCAGTGCCTGCATCCCATATGGGCGCCAGTTCGAGTCCCAGTTGCTCCACTTCTGATCTAGCTCTCTGTTATAGCCTGGGAAAGCAGTAGAAGATGGCCCCCATCCTTGGGCCTCTGTACCCGCATGGGAGACCCAGAAGAAGCTCCTGGATCCTGGCTTTGGATCGGCGCAGCTCCAGCCATTGTGGCCAATTGGGGAGTAAACCAATGGATGGAAGACCTCTCTCTGCCACTCCTTCTCTCTGTGTAAACCTTTCAAATAAATAAATAAAAGAAAAAGAAAAGAAAAGCTAATTGAATCTTCAATATTATTGGAAACTAATCATCAGTTACATGGCTGGAAACTTGTTCTGTTAACTCTTACAGGGTATGATGTTGGAAATAGTTTACCATTGCCTTTGTGCTAATTGATTATCAGTAAATCCATTTCAACATTTTTCAAATATCAAATTGCAAATATCATGTCAAACAAACTGTACTGATGTTTAGTCAGCAAAAATTTACTTGGTGCGTATGTGCCAGGACCCTATAATATGACCTTGAGTAAGATAGGAATTTCCTGTGCTCTTAGAGTTTCTATTCTAATTATTGCGGAGCTCCTAGTCTAATAAATGGAGACATGTAAAAAGTGTTTGTTTTTTTTTTTCATGATCATCACACAAGACAGGCACAAGGGAGATGATTGAAGCCATAGAATTTAACAGGTGCCTAAGAGGTTGTGTAGATAACAGCATTTGAGGGAAGAGAGCATTTGCAAAATGCTCTCATAAATTAGAGAAGAGATAATAGATAATGAATAACAAACAATATGGTGGAATTTTTTCCCAAGAAATTTTAGTAAGTTACCAAGACCTATCTCATAAAGATACCTGACTAATGGATTACCTATTGCTAAATGTCAGCAGAGTAATTCATCCTAAATCCTAAGTTGTATTTCTCTAGAAGTTTAAATAATTTCTGAAATTATACCCTCATCTACAAAATGATCACATTTTAAATATTTTAGATTGTTTTAGATGTTTGTTTTAGATGTTTCCTCATTGAAACATTTTCAAAGGAAAATTATATTGTATCTTGAATCTGAGAAATCTGTAGGATCAGAGTACATGAAGATCTTCTACATATAACCAAGAAATTTGCTAGGTATTTTTTTAGATTTTTTATTTGAAAGTCAGAGTTACATAGAGAGAGGGAGAGACAGAGAGTAGATAGAATCTACTGGTTCACTCCCCAGATGGCTGCACTCCCACCTGAGTGGCAGGGGCCCAAATACTTGAGCCATCTTCCACTGCTTTTCCAGGGGCATGGACCAGAAGTAGAGCAGCTATTTATCTTCTATAAATAGCAAGTATGCATTTAGGGTATTTTTACTTTTTCATTTAACAGATATTTGTTAAACCAACCACATTCTTAAAAGTTAGAAGATATAGGAGCCGGTGCTGTGGTGCAGTGGGTAAAGCCACCGTCTGCAGTGCTGGCACCCACTATGGGCACTGGTTTGAGTCCCAGCTGCTCTACTTCTGATCCAGCTCCTTGCTATGGCCTGGGAAAGCAGTGGAGGATGGCCCAAGTGCTTGGGCCCCTACACCCATGTGGGAGGCCAAGGAAGAAGATCCTGGCTCTTGGCTTTGGATCAGCAGAACTCCAGCCGTTGCAGCAATCTGGGGAGTGAACCAGCAGATGGAAGACCTCTGTCTGCCTCTCCCCTCTCAGTGTAACTTTGACTTTCAAATAAATAAGTAAACCTTAAAAAAAAAAAAAGAAGATATAATAGTGATCAACAACAACAAAAACCATGATCTCCACCCACATGGAGTTTACAGTTTCATAAAACTGCTGCCTCCCCTTAGTTTTGAGTTGAGCTGGAAATTTGGTGAGAGGATTAGGATAGGAGTTAGAAAAAAGCTTGCTGTTTTTTAAAAAATTGGGTTTTTAATTTTTTTTTTCATCTACTTGAAAGAATGCCAGAGAAAGAGACTGAGATAGAGAAAGAGATCTTCTATCCTCTGGTTCACTCCCCCAAATGCTTACAACAGGCAACTGCTAGGGCTGCTGTGCCAGGCTGAAGCCAGGAGCCTGAACTCTATCCAGGTCTCCCACATGGGTGGCAGAAGCCCAAGCACTTGAACCATCTCCCAGAATGTATCAGCAGGAAGCTGTATAAGAAGTAGAGCAGCTGGGACTTGAACCAGGCACTCTAATATGGGATGTGGGCATCCCCTGCAGTGCCACAACACCAGCACCGAAAAGTACCTTCACAATTTGTGATTTAGTTGACTGACACCACCACGAATAACACTGTAGAGTCCAAAGGAAGAGTCTGTGATGTCTAACATCCTTGCCATGTGTACGGCCATGATCTGAAGAAATGAGTCCCCGGGTTCTTGTTGGGGCCCATTCAGCGTCTGCTGTAGGTAAACTAACTCTTGCTCCAGTTCCCATTCCATGAGTCACAGGTAAGCATATATAATCTGGCACATAGTAGACACTCAATAAATATTACTGAATGAATGAACAAATGGAAAGTAAACTCAGAAGTGGCATCAGAGGGCCTGAAGAGAAAATGACTCACTCCTTCATTCATTCAATAAATATTTTTTTATTTTTTTTTTTTTAATTTTTTTTGACAGGCAGAGTGGACAGTGAGAGAGAGAGACAGAGAGAAATGCTATAACCATTACTCAAACAGTATTTTGCACTTTGTGTTTCTATGTGGGTGCAAACTGTTGAAATCTTTACTTAATATATGCTAAACTGATCTTCTGTATATAAAAAGAATTGAAAATGAATCTTGGGCCAGTGCCGCAGCTCACTAGGCTAATCCTCCGCCTTGCGGCGCCAGCACACCGAGTTCTAGTCCCGGTCGGGGCACCGGATTCTGTCCCAGTTGCCCCTCTTCCAGGCCAGCTCTCTGCTGTGGCCCGGGAGTGCAGTGGAGGATGGCCCAAGTGCCTGGGCCCTGCACCCCATGGGAGACCAGGAGAAGTACCTGGCTCCTGCCATTGGATCAGCGCGGTGCACCGGCCGCAGCTCGCAGGCCGTGGCAGCCATTGGAGGGTGAACCAACGGCAAAGGAAGACCTTTCTCTCGGTCTCTCTCACTGTCCGCTCTGCCTGTCAAAAAAATAATAGAAAGAAAGAGAGAGAGAGAGAGAGAGAGAGAGAAAGAAAGAACGAACGAAAAGAAAAAATGAATCTTGATGTGAATGGAAGGGGGGAGGGAGAGGGAAAGGGGAGGGTTATGGGTGGGAGGGAAGTTATGGGGGGGGAGCCATTGTAATCCATAAGTTGTACTTTGGAAATTTATATTCATTAAATAAAAGTTAAAAAAAGAGAGAGAAAGAGAGAGAAAAGTCTTCCTTTGCCGTTAGTTCACCCTCCAATGGCTGCCGCGGCCTGCGAGCTGCGGCCGGCGCACCACGCTGATCCGATGGCAGGAGCCAGGTCCTTCTCCTGGTCTCCCATGGGGTGCAGGGCCCAAGCACTTGGGTCATCCTCCACTGCACTCCCTGGCCACAGCAGAGAGCTGGCCTGGAAGAGGGGCAACCAGGACAGAATCTGGCGCCCCGACCGGGACTAGAACCTGGTGTGCTGGCGCCGCAAGGCGGAGGATTAGCCTAGTGAGCCGCGGCGCCGGCCTAATTCATAAAAAAAATATTTACTGATTTCTATAAATAGTCTAGGTACTATATGACGGATACTGTTCCAACCGACCAGACATGATCATACTAACCATCAAGGAGTTAACTGTCTAATTGAAGGGACAAATTTGAATTTAAAGATCACCACTAAAATGCAAATATATGCATAATATAAGCAGTATGAGAAGAGACATGGTGTTATGAGAGGGTATAACAGAGGGATTTGACCATGTTGGGGAGCCAGGGGAGGCTTCCTAAGGTTAGCAACAAGAAAAAAAAGCATTCCAGGCAGAAAAATCTTAGAAAAGTGTCAAGGCCTCAGGGAAGAATGAGGTCTAATGCGACTGCTATACAGGGGACGCAGTGGAAGCTGAGATCAGGAAGACCTTGTGGGCCATGTAAAGAGCTCCTAAGTACAGCACCCAAGTATGGCAAGGTTACAGGTGTACTCACTACATTCAACAAGCACACAAAACATGGTGCCATTATGTGTGCATGTATATGTACAACATGTCTATGTACATACATACAAATGTGTATACTCATATATTTTGGCAATATTATTAACATAATAAAATTCAGTCCAGGCAGTTTTAGCACGCTGCATTACAGAGTTGTGCAACCATCACCACTATAAATTCAATAGGTTTTAATCACCTCTAAAAGAAATCCCAGACCCAATTAGCAGTTATTCTCTATTCCCCCATCCAGTCAGTCTCTTGCAAACACAAATCTGGTTTTCAAGAGCCTCTATAGAGGTGCCTATTCCAGACACTTCATGTAAGTGGAATCATATGATAATGTCATTTTTTTTGCATCTGGCTTCAATCACTTAGCATAGTGTTTTCCAGGTTTATTCATGTCATAGCATGCATCACTGCTTCATTTAAATGACAAATACTATTCTGTTCTCTTACCATACCACATTCATCTGTTTACTCATTGGTGGGCGCCTGGATATTTTCCGCTTTTTGACCATTACAAATAATGTTGTGTTCGGGATTTTGTATAGATGTGTATTTTAATTTCTCTTGGGTTTACACCAAAAGCAGAATTTCTGGGTCACGTGAATGGTCTTCTAGTGGTCACTGTTAATATCCATGGGAGACGAACTTTTGGCCTCTTGTGCCGTTTGTCTAGTCAGAGCTCAGAAGTGCCCCAATGGTACCGGCTCATCCTGTCCTGGGATCTTGCTGACATCCGTGTGTTTGCCTCATACTCCATCTAGCACCTGACCCACACCATTCATGCCAAATCTAACCTCGGCATCCAGCCCACGTGGGAATCTGGGGATAATCAGGAAAGCACATTAAAACTCTCTTTGACTCAACACATCACTCCACCCTTCTAACTATGATACATACTGGGGGCAGCACTGCTTGCAAACCATGAGTGAAGGAATAATTTACCTACTCTTGGTGTTTTCCCCAATTTATCTAATCTATTTGTCCATAGTGGGCACGGCTAGGAAAAACCCAAAATGTCTCCTCTGCCCTCTAGAGTGGATTAGGGTTTTGTGGGTTTTTTGTTTGTTTGTTTGTTTTGTTTCTCTTCTTCCACTGTTCCATGATCATCAATAGGAGATTTTTCTGGAACTCTGTCAAGGCAGTATTCACTGTCACAATGTTTGGGAAATGTGTTCGCATTTGGTTGAACAGGCTCGGGCATATAGATGTCTCACAGTGCTCAGGACCATCCTTTGTGATGTTCTACCTGACAGGTTTTAGAGGCAGCTTTATTGACATATAATCCACATACCATGAAGCTCGCCTACTTAAAGTGTTAGTCAATAGTTTTCAGTAGATTCACAGAACTGTGCAAGCATCACCACAATCAATCTTAGAACATTTCATCACCCTCCAAAAGCATCCTGTACCTATTAACAGGCACTGCCCATTTTCCCTCAACTCTATTCCTAGGAAACTATGAATCTACCTTCTGTCTCATTAGATTTACCTGTTCTATACAGTTTTAATGGAATCACATATATGTCGAATTTTGTATCTGACTTGTTTCGGTCAGGATAATGTTCTCAAGGTTCATCGATACTATATCATGTATCAGTACCTTGCTTTTATGGCTGAGTAATATGCCATTATATCTATATACCACACTTTACTTATCCATTCATCCATTCCTGAACAATTGGGTTTTTTCTACTTTTGGCTATTAGGAATAATGCTGCTATGGACAATTGTTTACAAGTTTTTGTGTGAGCATGTGTTTTCCTTTCTCTTGGCTGTAGATCTAGAAGTATAATTGCTAGGTCCTATAATATATGCTTAACTTGTAGAGAAAAAGGCAGACTATATTTTAAAGTAGACACCCCTTTTACACTCCTACCAGTGGTATATGGAAAGTTCCAGCATCTCTACATCGTTGCAACACTTGTTACTATCTTTTCCTCATTGTACTTGACTGAAGTGGTATTTCACTGTGCTTTGACTTGCATTTCCTCTCAGCTACTGAGGTGGAGCATCTTTTTTGTGTTTATTGGCCATTTGTATGTCTTTGGGGAAATAGCATGCCCTGGGGGCCAGCATTGTAATATAGCAGATTAAGTTGCAATGCTAGCATCCATATCAAAGCACTGGTTCCTGTCCTGGCTGCTCCGCTTCCGATCCAGCTACTTGTAATGCACCTGGGAAAGCAGCGAAATATGAGCGGAGTGCTTGCAACTCTGCCAACCACATGCAAGACTCCAATGGAGCTCCTGGCTTCAGCCTGGCCCAGCCCCAGCCATTGCAACCATCTGGGGGAGAAGGAGTTGCCCACATCCGGGCATTCTCCACCCCCCCCCCCCTGCATTTTAAATAAAGTAAAAAAAAAAAAAAAAAGGAAATATCGTGTCTGAGTTTGAATATCCCATTATACTTTCCTAAGTATAAAATATTCTTTACCGTTTTGTGAGCCTGGAATCAAACTCCAATTTCTGTAGAATCAGAATCATAAAGCACTTTTGGCATGGTTTTAATATGTGATGATTTGGGGGGATGTAACTATCATGTAAATTGAAAGTCTGTTATATCTTGTTTTATTTGCAAGCTTAGCAAAATTTTTCATTATTTCAGAATATCACAAAACCAGTGACAGCACCCTCGTGGTATCTGATTTTTGGTGTGATGTGCCTTCCTTTATCAGTCTGCATCTGTGACATGCAGATATGTCTCAGACTTAGAAAACAGAAATATCATTGAATGTTAACAATAAGAATTGCTTACAAACATTTTATGCAATTTCCAACATGCATATTTTAATGTATAAAAATGTTACCTATGCTGTGAAAGCTGCATATTAAAATTATGTAATTCTCAATGCTCTATTATTTTTCAATCTTACATTGACTCTCCTCCAGTAGCCTGTCAAATAACTCTCATGGTAACCTCTTCTGATGCTTTGTTTTCCAATCTGCTTTCTTTTTTGCCTATCCAAAGATATAGTAGGCAAAGTCTTTTTAAATACCGAAGCTTGGACACAGTAGGATTCTATGAGGGAGATATGCTTTGGGGGGGAGGTGGATGGAAGCATTACTTTATCACTATCTGTCCAGTGTCATAATAAAAGGCCTTATTTTCCATTGTACTAGCAAATAAGACCAAGTTCACTTGTATGAACATACTGCCTCATTTTCTCCTTTTCAACCATCTGTCATTTGTCTCAGCTGTTATCCACACTTCAGTTATGGCTAGTTCCCCTTTCTCTGATCATATACAAATAAGTCTGGTCTGTTATTACAAATTCCTAGCCTAGTTTAGATTTTCTTTCCCAGTCCTATTCCTATTCTCTCATTTTCTTGTATTTCTTGTACAAGAGTTTCTTGTCTTAAATGCCAACTTTTTCATTATTACGACAGAAGCATCTGACCTCTTCATTCTATGTTCTAGTCTAGACATGACCAGGCATTTGCACATTGAAAGACTTATTACTTTATAATAAATTACTTTCTCCTTATTTCTCTTTTATATGAAGCTTAGATTATTATATTGATTTTTTGAAATTGTATGTAGAGATAATTTATATTATCTATAACTTTCATTTCAGGATACAACAGTAGGTAGGAAAATGGGACGTTGGTTCTAAGAGGGTTATTATCACTGGCCTACACCAGACCCTCATCTCCCATAGGGCAGCAAGTTGCCTGGCCTGGACACTCCAGTGGGAAAGGGTTTCTTCTCTGCCCCATGGCAGGCATTCCGGGGGGGGGGGGGGGGGGGGGAATGGGCTTCCTTCTATGTGCAAGGAATTTAGATAATTATCTCTAATGCAGGTCTGGTTTCAAGATTAAAAAAGGCAGGTACAATTTGACACTTTGAGATATGATGATTTTGAAGAGTCCTTGACTTGACTGTTGAGTAACAATGGTTGTTTTTTTTTAATTTTATTTTCACACAATTTGTTGAACTCTTAGTGTAGAGTTAACCTTATGAGTATAAAGTTAATTGAAAATAAATAATCGTGAAAAAAATAAGAATGGGAATAGGAGAAAGAAGAAGCAGAAAGGTGGGAGTGTTGGTGGGAAAACCACTATGTTCCTAAATTTGTATGTATGAAGTGCATGACGTTTGTATTCCTTAAATAAAACTTTAAAAAAGGAAGTCAGGTACCTACCCTCTCCTCCCTAGGACAGGAGGCTCAACTTCAGAGGAAGACAGTGAAAGTCATGATGGAAGCTGCAGGTAAGATTGAAATGTGTGATATTTTAGAGATCACTAACTGTAAGGCCTTAGGGGAGAAACTCACATCATCCTGTTGGGGTTCTGCAAGTTCTAGCTGCTGTGCAGAGAACTGACTTTGAAAAGCTCAAGAGAAACACAACTGCCTCTCTGATTTTCTCCACATTCCAGCCCAAAGGTGGCAGGGATGACCCTATGCAACCCCCTGCTGCCAGGTATCATTAAGTCAATCCTTTATCACTAAAAATAATCCAGGAATTTATAGAGATTAACAGCATAATAGTATAATTTATAAAATCCTGAAATACATAGTTGGACAGTAGCTTAATTATTCTAAGAATCTAACTCCTTGGTGTCCTATTTTTTTTTATTTATTTTATTTTATTTTTCTGACACACAGAGTAGACAGTGAGAGAGAGAGACAGAGAGAAAGGTCTTCCTTTTCCATTGATTCACCCCCTCAAGTGGCCGCTATGGCGCTGCACCGATCCGAAGCCAGGAGCCAGGTGCTTCCTCCTGGTCTCCCATGCAGGTGCAGAGCCCAAGGACCTGGGCCATCCTCCACTGCACTCCCGGGCCACAGCAGAGAGCTGGACTGGAAGAGGAGCCACCGGGACAGAATCCGGTGCCCCAAACAGGACTAGAACCCAGGGTGCCGTCGCAGCAGGCGGAGGATTAGCCTAGTGAGCCGCAGCGCCAGCTTGTGTCCTACTTTTATCAATTATCTTCAGTTATCATTATTGCTCAACTGTGGCCAGAATCTCTACAGCTTCCAGTGAAAAAGGCCAATCTTCAAATGAAAATCTACATGAACTGGAAAATGTGGGTGCTTCATGCATCTCACTTTCTTACCCTGAATTCTCCTATTTTATTTGTTTCAATATATAGGGGACTTGGACAAGTTTATGGCAAGATGGAATTAAAAGATGACTTTCTTTTGATGCAAAAAATTCCTTTTGAAATATGTTCATAGTTTTTTGTTTGCTTGTTTGTTTTTTACAGGCAGAGTGGACAGTGAGAGAGAGAGACAGAGAGAAAGGTCTTCATTTGCCGTTGATTCACCCTCCAATGGCCGCCACGGCCAGCGCATCGCGCTGATGTGGGTGCAGGGCCCAAGGACCTGGGCCATCCTCCACTGCACTCCCTGGCCACAGCAGAGAGCTGGCCTGGAAGAGGGGCAACCAGGACAGAATCCGGCACCCTGACTGGGACTAGATTAGCCTATTGAGCTGCGGCGCCACCCCATAGTTTTTTTTTATAATACACATTTCCATGAACTTTTTTAGAGACACCACCTATGATTTAATGCAATTTAATTAAGTAAAATATCAAGACATCTATAATTATCACAAGGTTTTATGTCAAGGAGAGTCACATTGGTCCATGTGAATTGTTTAACAAACATTGTATTAATCCACCCATTGATACAACTATGATGCCCCAGACTGAAGAGAAAGAAAAAGGAAAAAGGTATCAAATTGCCTCAAATTCCTGAAGGGAGGAAGTAGGCATAAATTGGAGATTATGGGATACTCAAGTCAAAATGACCAGCAAGAAGAAATTCCTTAGAAGGTTCGGAGAATTTTTTTCATGGGAATCATATAACTCCATAAGAAAAAAAAATAGGCCTGTTTTCTAGTAGAAATAAACAGAGACAAGACTGGGCATGCTGTATTTCTTTGTCCCTTTCAGACACAGGGTTCTGGGACTCCGTGAGATGTATGGGTAGGACATTTGGTACAGCAGTTAAAACATTGCTTAGGCTGCCAAGATGCCATATCAGATGAAGCTCCACCTCCCAATTCCAGCTTCCTGCCCAAAGTTCACCCTGAGAGGCAGCGGGTGGTGGCTCAGATATTTGGATCCCTGACACCTAAATGGGAGGACTGGATGGAGTTCCTGGCTCCTGGCTTCTGCCTGGCCCATCCTCAACTATTGCAGGCATTTGGGTCATGAATTAGCACTAACTCAATCACTCTACCCCCTCCCAAATAAATTACCTTTTAAACGGGTTATAACGAAAATGGAAGGACTTGAGGTTTTTTGTGTCATTTGCCAGCTGCTTACCTGCTCGAAATCTCTGTACACCAGTAATACATCCTTTCTGTTGCTTGTGTCAGGACCTGTCGCTTCTTATAAAGTGAAGAATCTTTAGGAAATAGGACTTTTTATTTTAAAGCTGCAAGCCATACTTTCACTTACTATCTGAGTTTTCTGGGGATGCATCACAAAGGATAACAAACTGAGTGAGTTAAGCGACAGAATTTTCCTGTCTCCTATTTCTGGAGGCAGGAAGTATAGAATCAAGGTCTCAGTGCAGCCATTCCCTCTGATGGCACTCGGGGAGGATCTGTCCCATACCTTTCTCTGAGTTCCCTTGGCTTGCTGGTGCACAATCCCAATCTTCACATCATGTTCCCCTGCGTGCATCTTTGTGTCCATATTTCTCCTTCTTTCTGAACTTGAGGCTTACTCTACTCCAGTATGACCCCATCTTAAGTATAGAATTCCTCTGCAACGACCCTGCTTCCAAATAACACCACATTTTGAGGTAGTGGGGGTTGGGACCTTGACATATAAATTTGTGGGGGGGAGGGTCACTGTTCAACTTACAACATCCAGCTTTTTCTAAAAGCAATAATGCTTTGCGAAAGTATGGCTGTGGGAAAGGAAGTAAGATCGCAGTTTTGAACAGTGGTGTAGCAACTGTGACTTCTAGTTTCAATTTCTAGTCCTCCAGCGGTGAGGAAGGAAAATACCAGAAGTCTTCAACAAGTGTCTATAAGTCATCCGGAATCATTTTTTGTGCACCTGACTCTGTATAAGGCAGGGCTACAACTACTTCTCATAGAAGAATATTCAAAATTACCAAATGTTTGTATACTAAAAATTACAGATTTGAACATATGAAAACCCCAGCTTCCTGTTGCTATTTGCCACAAGATTAAGGATCTTTGCAGGGTTGGACGTTTGGTCTAGTGGTTTAGCCACTGGTTACTACACTTGCTTCTCATATCAGAGCACCTGGGTTTGAGTCCTGGTTCTGGCTCCTAATTCAAGTTTCCTACTAATTCACACCCTGGGAGGAAGCAGGTGATACCCTGAGTGGCTGTGTACCCACCACCCACGTGACAGACCTGAACTGAGTTCCTGGTTCCAGGCTTCAGCCGTTGCAGGCATCTAAGGAGGGAACCAATGAATGGGATCTCTACCTATCTGTCTATCTCTCTACCTATCTATCTCTGCATCTGCTTCTCAAAATATATATAGAGAGATAATATATATATATATATAGAGAGAGAGAGAGAGAGAGAGAAGCCCAACACAAGCAAACCTGTGAGGTAAAGGAGAACTGTCTGACTATCCCCTTTCCTTGATTCCTCCTCTCTTACAGTATGCCTGAGGCACTTCATGTGTTTTAAAGAGAGAGACAGAGACAGAGAGAGATACCTTCCATCTACCAGTTCACTCCCCAAATGGCTGCAACATCTAGGTGCCCAGAACTCCATCCAGGTTTCCCATGTGGGGGCAGGGGACCAAACATTAGGCCCTCTTCTACTGCTTTCCCATGTGCATTAGTAGTGAGCTGGATCAGCAGTGGCGCAGCCAGGACTCAAACCGACACTTGGATGTGAGATGTTGGTGTAACAAGCGTTGGCTTAAACCACTGTGCCACAACGCCAGCCCCCTTCACGTGTGTGCTTGCCTGCCTATCCTGGCCAGGATCTTCTTCTAGCCACACTGCTTGAACTTTGCTCTTGGGCCCATGCTGAGAATTTGTTATGAGTTCACTTGCAGAAACCTGTCAGCTCTGGTTTTCCTCAGGGTAAGACACTCAGAAATGACTTCTTTGATCAAAATTAGCAAACCTACACACTGACCCATGCTAATGTGGTAGCAGATGACAGGTAAATAAATCACCAGTTTCCTTCCATGCTTTCTAGGTAAATCCATGTGTTGAAAGAAAAAACAATGGCAATGCCTCAATTGTCTGTGCTGGCAAAGGCCCTCCAGCAGAGCCCCTCCTGTATAATGTGCAGGGCCCAGTGCAAAATGAAAATTTAGGGCCCACACTCATCACCCCAGCTCATGGGAGACAAGCATCCCCAAAGGATTAGAATGTCCCTGCCAACGTATGATTCCATATATGGAGTGGGTGTGTTCATGAGACCCCTGCCAAATATGCCATGGTGCTGTCAGCCTGGTGATGAAGACAGCTGCTAATTTGTCCTTTCCTGAGACACTGTAGGGCTTGCACCTGACTCCGACCATTCTTGCACCTGTGTCTAGGACTTGAGTAGGGGGACAACAGAATGAAGGTTTCCTGCCTCTGCTGAGGTGACATGGCTGGGTGAGATTGGGGATGATGAGGTAGGGTGGGCTCAGGAAACCGGGGCAGAGAGCTAACAACAGGAGAATTTGTCTAGGGAGATTCGTGTGAGTCAAGGCTCCACTATGACCAGCAAATGCCCCACTGTTCCATCAGACTTTACTTACAAAACACAGATTCAAAGATAAAAGTATTAACATTTCAAAGAGCCATTGGAGAGCATTAAACCACAAGCGCAAGGAACCCTTAGACAAGGGAGCAATATTTTCATGCAAGGAGATCTTTGTAGAGTTCCTTCAAACTCACGGCATCAAAGATACCAAAATATCCTGCAAAAGGCGTAGGATTTGGGGTGAGAAGACCCGGATTTTTGTTCTGAGTCTCAGACCTACTACCCAAGTGATGTTATCATTAAATTTTTCAAAGCCATGCTTTTATCCTCCTAGGAGATTATCATATCAGGCAGTAGAGGGTTAAATTGAGTAAGATTAGTATGACAGAGTCTATGAGATAACCACCAAAATTCACTCACCTACCTCTGGGGACACAGCTGACTAGGTTGCCTAGTCTCCTTTACAGATAGGTGGAGCCCTAAGACTAAGTTCTCTCTAACAGAACACCAGCACCCATGGCAAGGGCCACTTCTAGGCCAGGCCCTGTGAACTGTCCTGTAGCCAGCTCCCCATGCCTTTATAGACTGGTTGTAGGTGATGACAAGGCCCTAGAAATAGGAATTTTTAACCAGGAGCATGTGGAGCCCCAAAGGATTGGGTTTGGGGAGTCTATGGTCTAGATGCGAGAAACCTTTCAATTTTTCAATTTTTCTTTGTGTGTGTGTGTGTGTGTTTTTTTGTTTTTTTTTTTTTTGGACAGGTAGAGTGGACAGTGAGAGAAAAAGAGAGAGAGAAAGGTCTTCCTTGTCCGTTGGTTCATCCCCCCCGCCTCCAGTGGTGCAACGCACTGATATAAAGCCAGGAGCCAGGTGCTTCTCCTGGTCTCCCATGGGGTGCAGGGCCCAAGGACTTGGGCCGTCCTCCACTGCACTCCCGGGCCACAGCTGAGAGCTGGACTGAAGAGGATCAACCAGAACAGGATCTGGCACCCCAACTAGGACTAGAACCCGGTGTGCTGGCACCGCAGGTGGAGGATTAGCCTATTGAGCCACGGCGCTGGCCATGTGCTGTCTTTTGTTTGAGTAGAATTTCCTTTCACTATTAATTGTAAGCATCAAAACACAGCACTATGAGCAGTAACTGACTCTCCCCAATAAAAATCACCAGTGTTGCATATTTTATTACAGTTGTTGCAGACACCTCAAAATACTATGTATTCTCATAACTTCTTTAAAAAAAAGATGCATTTATTTATTTGAAAAGCAGATTTACACACACACAGAAAGAGAGGGAGAGACAGAGAGACAGAGAAATATCTTCAATCTGCTGATTCACTCTTCAGGTGGCCGCAAAGGCCAAGGCTAGGCCAGACTGAAACCAGGAGCCTCAAACTCCATCTGGGTCTCCCATAGGGGTGCAGGGGCCCAAGGGCTTGGTCCATCCTCTGATGCCCTCCCAGGCACATCAGCAGGGAACTGGATAAGAAATGGAGCAGCCAGTTCTCATCTCATATGGGATGCTGGCATTGCAAGTGACAGTTTAACCCACTGTGCCACAATGTCAGCCCTCTCATAGTTTCTTTGATATCCTAGTAGTTGCTAGACCTACTGCTTGTTGTAATTATTTAGTGTATTACTAAGAAGTACCTATATTAGTAGGTCACAAGTTAGTTCTTTTAATATTTTAACATAATTTTATTGTATGATGTTCTAATTTATCTTAAGCACTTATAAGCTTAATCCTAAGAAAGAATTTTTGTCTCTCAAGCAGACTAAATGGATTCTGGCACAAAAAAATCAGAAACTCTGATAATATAATGCAAAGGAGAAAAAAATCTAGACACAAGAAGGTGATTTACTATCTCACTCCATCTATAAGACAGTGTGGAAGATGCAGCATTGCGGCACAGCTGCTTAAGCCACTGTCTGCATCCCTGTGAGAACTGGTTTCAGAACCCCTGCTGCTCCACTTCCAACCCAGCCTCCTGCTAACATGCCTGGGAAAGCAGCAGAAGATGGCCCAAGCACGTGAGCCCCTGCTCACACGTGGGAGATCAGGGAAGCTCCTGGCTCCTGGCTTTGGCCTGGTGAGACTTGGCTGTTGAAGACACTTGGGGAGTAAACCAGCAGATGGAAGGTCCCTCTGTCTCTCCCTTTCTGTATGTAACTCTGCCTTTCAAACAAATAAACCTCAAATTAAAAAGACAATGTTGAAAGGCAACTTATAGGGAGAGAACTTGGTGGGGGAGAAGGAGGTTGACTACAAAGGAGTACTGGTCCTTTGTGGAGCTTTAGACATAGTTACATAAATGTACACATTTGTCAAAACTCCTTTAACTGTACACCAAAAAAATGGAGAATTTTACTATACAAAAATTATACCTAAGCAAACCTAAACAAACAGAACCCAATGGGGGAAGAGAAGTCACAAGATGAAAGCAGGCACAAGGACCTGGAAAGAGATCCACGTCTATTGCCTTGGGTTCATGTGCTGGGGCTGTCTGTCACCACCCCTACGACCACTCATACACTATTAGGGAAAGTGTTTGTGCCTCATTCCAATGCTGAAATGAGAATATTCTTCCTACTTTTACCTGTTGTACATTACATGTAGTGGAGCCTTAAGCCTATGATTATAAAGTCAATTGAAAGTATGTTATTACAAAAAATAAAAGAAGAAATAAGGAAGCAAGGAAGAGGGAGGGAGGGAGGTAAATATCATTATAGTCTTAGACTTGTATCTATGAAATACGTGAAATCTGTTCTCTCTGTAATAATAAAAAGAAATGAGAATATTCGAGTCCTGATGCTGTTGCTTAAGAAGTTTGCTCAATTTGGAAACCACTTCAATTCTCTGAACGTCAATTTCCTCCTCCATAGAATGGATAAAATTGATAACAACCCATCCCTTGAATGACATTGTGAAGACATAAATCTCAGCCTTGAGCACCCAGTAAATGAAGAAGTTATCTAAGCAGCCACCAGTCCTGATGTATTTGGAACATTACCAGATGTAGCTGTAGTCCAAGCCCTGTAAAATACAGTATTATACTTTCTTTGGCCATACTATTTCTTGAGACCTAGTCCCTTCCTTTATCAATACATTTTCTTTTCCTTTTCCTTTTCCTTTTTTATTTGAGGCTGACACACAAAAAGAACTCCTATTTGCTGGTTCACTCCCCAAATGACCAACTCCAAATGCCTGCAATGGCTCAGGCTAGGCCATGCCAAAGTCAGAAGCTGGCAATTCAGTCCAGGTCTCCCACATGAGTGGCAGGGACCCAAGGACTTGAGCCATTATCTGCTGCCTCCCAGGGTGCACTTCAGAAGGGGACTAGAATTGGGAACAGAGCCAGAACTTGAACTCGGGCACCCTGATAAAGAACGTGGGCATCCCAACAGCATTCTAACTGCCAAATATCCTCCTCGCCCCTTTAATTTTATATTTCTGCTTGGGGGGGGGGGGGGACCTGAAGCACTAGTGTGACATTGGGTTCTGAGCAACAGAATTGGCAAGTAAGACCCACTGCTGCAAAAGAAGGCCAGAAAATCTCCATGCTGTGGTCGAAGCTACAGGTGTCGAGGGCAAGCCACCATCCCACAGGGCTTCCACCGTTCTGAACGAACGAAGGAGGGGAGACCTGCGAGGGAGGAGGGGTCTCAGTCTGGGAGCGTACAGCTTCATTGAAATGAGGCTCTCCTCTTCCTTGACTTCCAGAAGGCCAAAAAAGTCAATCAGGAAGGCTGTGGATCCCCAAACTCTCCTCTTCAACCAGACATCAGCTACAGACAGTGTCTTCTCTAAGAGTAGGTGGGGAACTGGATTAGCCAAGTTTTTGCTTTGGAGAAAGATGCTAAATCTGAGAGATCTGCCTGGGAGGGGATCCTTGAGTGCCCGTGGGCAAGCAAGGCAGAAGGTGTGTGATCCTGAACTAACTTATTTCTACTCCACTGAACAAACAGCCAGAGGCAAGGGGAGCCGGCCACCTGCAGCGGGCGCTGCAGCCACAGCAGCTGTGGAGTCCGGGCTAGAGCTACCAGGTGAGGGATGGCACAAACACAAGGCCTCTCCTAGCACCCTTCAGTGAGCCAACAGATGCACCTCAGACAGAACCTGTATTTGGTTGCCACCACAAAAGGCAGATGGAAAAGGACCAGTCAGTGTTAGAGAATGACCAAGATTAGTAACTGCTACCTCATTGCAAGCCGTTCTACAAGGAGATCCCTACCTCTGCACTGCCTGCCACTTCCCGCCCCAGCACCGGAGGACGAACAGTGAGGCAGGGTGAAGGGGGAGTGCCTCAGATGACCCACGGTGTGCCTTCTCCACACTCCATTTCAGCCAGGCTCACTGCTCTGGCTCCTCCACCGCTACTCTCCCCACCACCATTACCGCAGGTGCTACCGCCACCACCATCACAGCCACCACCAGCAGTGGCAGCAACAACCCGTGCTACTGCGGCTGCCACCCCTGCTACCCACACGGAGCAGCTAGAACGTGCTTGTATTGACAGCAATGTGGGTAGAGATTTTGGTCAAGGATAGGTTTAATACTTAAAAATGAATAGAACTGGGGGCCGGTGCTGTGGTGTAGCGGGTAGAGCCGCCGCCAGCAGTGCCGGCATCCCATGCGGGTGCTGGTTCAAGTCCCGGCCGCTGTTGTGACCAATTGGGGTGAGAACCAGGGGATGGAAGACCCCTCTCTCTCTCTCTGCCTTTAATAATAATTAAAAACAAAATGAATAGAACTGGAAAAGCAGCAGCTTCCGACATGGTCAGGTTACAGCTTCAATTTGATTATCCACCACCAGCCACTCCACACTGTACAGCCTTCTGGTCGACTTGAACAATGCTAAATCATCACAGATCTCATTGGTCTTATCCACCAGCACTTTAGCTTCAGTTCCGGGGCCTCCTTGGACTCTACTTGGGGTGTTGTTGAGGGGGACTCCTGCCCCCCGCTGAGAGCGTGTGCCTGGTGAGGGACAACGACTATCTCAGAGTTAAATTAGAAGTGAGAGGAGTTGCTAAGAATTCTGCAGTAGTCAGTAATGGTGATAGTACTCATATATTATCTAGAAAAGCAAAGAAGCGGGCGTTTAAGTTGTAGGAAGATGAAGAAAGTGACATAGGTTGCAAGTACTCAAAAAAGCATTGGAAAAGGCAAGAGAACAGTAGTGATAATGAGAAGACCTTGGTTCTGCACACAAAAGCGGTCACAGATCAGGCTGTCGGGGGGAAAAAAAAAAGAAAAAAGACAAGAGAAAGAACAAAGCAGCCAGTGGCATGATGGATGATGATAAAGAAGAAACCAAAAGGAAATCACCAAGGAAAAAGGAGAAATGTGGATACAAAAAGCAGACCAGGAATTCCAAGTCTCCTAAACCACATGTGGTAAAAGACTGGACCACCCAGAACTGTAGAACTCCAAAAGGTCCTGCTGCAGACAGCCTGGTGAAAGCCACAAGGAAAGCTGGTGTAGGCGCTGTTTCAAAAGACAGCCCCAGTTCCTCCTCGGAGCTGGAGTCTTATCACGAACCCACCCGGGATGGGCCCAGCAATGTCACTCTGGAGGTCTCAGAGATAATTGCCACTGAGTTAGCAAAGGAAGGATCCTCTACAAAAAATACAACTGCAAACAAATTGCCCGCGAAAGGCGGCGTTAATCCTTACTCCATCCAAGTCAGGGCAAGACCACCAGAACAGCATCGTCTAGTTCAGAGTCGAGTTCAGAGTCCGAGGACCAGTGCCTGCTGCCCAAGAGCACTCCCCAGGGGGGCCGCAGGGTTCTTCAAGACAGCTGGCCTCTTCCCAGGGAGCGACTGCCCACGTTCAGGGCTGTCCTCGTAGGTGCCACCTGCTGCTGGCTGGAAGTACTCAGACTTAAGTGGTGGCAGACAAGTTCCTGGTCCTCCCTCCATTGTGACTCTCCCCTCCAGCCTGGGAAGAGGATGGGGTTGAGGAGAGGCGAGGACCTTCTTTCTTGGAAGGAAATGGAGCAAGGGGGAGAGGGCGAGGGAGGCTTTGTCTGGTGTTGCAAACAGAAATGCTGACTATCAGAAGCAGAAGCAATTAAATGAAATAACAAAAAATTGAATAGAACTGAATTTTAAAGCATGGTTGGAGATGTGTTCTAACAACTCTTTTGTCTTCAAAGTTGTCAAAATTGTGGAATTCTGTTGCCATGGCTCAGAGGGAGCCTGTTACCCAGAGGTAGACCATAATTTTGAAAAACAAAATCCATTTCATGTTTATACCTACAATAACCTGAGACTTTTTGATGAAAGAATAATAAATTGACATTCACTGAGCACCAATTAGTAAGTCTGGGATTTGTTTAAACATGATCTTTTTCACACCTAGAACTTCCTTCCATGCCAAGGTGAGCTGATGCAGTCTTCCAAACTCCACCAACAAAATTATTGGTTTGACAATGAACTGTGTCTCATTATGTCTTAAACACACTTACTGGTGTGATAACCATTAGTGCTCAAGAATTAAAAGTGTGAGGCAGGAACAAGAGGTCCAGTGGATCTCAGCATTTTGCCAGGCAAATGTTTACCAGGACATTAGTTTTTGTTGGTTATTGGATGTCCACATAGAATAAAACATGGAAATGTGAGAGTTATTTCTTGTCACTAATGTATTTAATTTGTGGATCAGCAGTCTTTATTTGCAGAAAGGCAATGGTTCTGAGACACATATAATACCAAAAGTTACACCACAACCAACTGCTTCCCTTTAGATTTTGTTGGTGACAGTAGTGGTACTTGTCTTGGTTTATTTTATTTTTGCTTTTAGAAACCGAAAGTTGGCCAGTGCCATGGCTCAATAGGCTAATCCTCCGCCTAGCGGCGCCGGCACACCGGGTTCTAGTCCTGGTCGGGGCGCCGGATTCTGTCCCGGTTGCCCCTCTTCCAGCCCAGCTCTCTGCTGTGGCCTGGGAGTGCAGTGGAGGATGGCCCAAGTTCTTGGGCCCTGCACTGCATGGGAGACCAGGAGAAGCACCTGGCTCCTGGCTTCAGATCAGCATGGTGCGCCGGCAGCGGCAGCCATTGGAGGGTGAACCAATGGCAAAAGGAAGACCTTTCTCTCTGTCTCTCTCTCTCTCACTTTCCACTCTGCCTGTCAAAAAAAAAAAAAAAAAAAAAAAGAAAGAAACCGAAAGTTAACCATGAAGTGACTTATCAGAACAGAAACTGAAAACCAAAAGGACAAAATTATAATAATTCTTCATCAAACCCAGGTGGAAGTAAAAAGCAAAATGGTATGCTTAGCTATCATGGGTTGTGTCGCTCCCCGTCTTCGTGGAGGAACGACACAGGACCCTGCGCTGTTCTTTTGTCTGCTTGGCCCTCCCCGGGTTTGCTGCTGGTTCTTCCCGGGTTGGCTACTATCCCTTCCACCTCCGTGGAAGGGCAGTTCCCCCTGGCCACATTCCCCACTTCCGCAGGGGAGCGGCACACCGCCGGCCGGCTCTTCTCGGGGGCTGCACGGGTGTTCCTTCAGCTAGATGTCCCCCTTAGATGTTCCCCGGTGCATGCCGTCTCTCTCCTCCTTTATAGTCCTCCTCCGCCAATCCCAACTCGGCTGCCCACACGCCGAGTACGCTGCTCTCCAATCAGGAGCAAGTCCTACAGTTTATTGGTTGAACTGGAGGCAGCTGTGCAGAAGCTGTTTACTTCTCTCCCAGCGCCATATTGTGGGAGAGCAGATGCATAGAATAAGTCTTAATTCCAGTAACTTAGTCCAGTCCGGATTGCTCCCCACAGGGTTGAATCATGTTCTCCCCCAAAAATAAATACTCATATGTTGAAGTTCTAACCCCTAGTACCACAAAATATGAGTGTATTTGGGAATAGTGTCTTTAAAGAGGTAATTAAGTTAAGATGAGGTCATTAGAATAGGCCCTAAGGCAGCAGACAGTGTTCTTATATAGAGGAGGAACTCTGGACAACACAAAGAGAAAAGGCAATGCATGAAACAGGAAGAACACAGTCATCTACAAACCAGGAAAGGAGGCCTCAGAGGAAACCCACTCTGCTGACCCCCTCTGGCCTCCTAAAGCAGCCATCCATATTCCTCAGGGATCTGTTTCACCTAGAACCCAGCAGGTATGGCTGGAAGGTGCTACCTACCCGTGAATCAGTCCCACTGTGTCACTTCAGGCACAGTGATAATAACTAATAGTGCTGAGTGCCCAGGGTGGCAGATACTGCAGAGATGCTGATGGATAACAGGATACTGACATCAACTCTGCTCTGTGGACTTATTGTTATTGCCATTTCTACAGATTCCCAGAGCCAGTGAGCACCATAACCTAAGTTTCAAACTCAGATCTGCAAGACACCAAAGATCTGAATTCCTAAACACTACATCAGAATGAATCAACAAGTCACAGCAGAACTAGAGCTAGCATGGAGGTCCTTTGACACCCAAACCAGTATCCTGCCTCAGTTTCCATAAAGACATTTTAAAATACAACATTTTTATAAAGTTAGTGAGCCGGTACGTGGATGCCTGGTACAGTTCTGAGGCCACTGAGCCTGACTCATGCTCTGTAGTGTATTTGCAGATATTTCATAAGACATCTGAGGATTTGATTAGAAAATGGGTGAGGCCTCCAAGGACTAGGGATACCAAGAGAGTGACCGGACACTGACCATGGATATCAAAAGGGGCAGAAGCCACACTGATATGGTTTAAGGTTTGAAGAAGATAACTCAAGTAGCAGGGCTTAGAACCTGGACACGAGTTTCTTCTGCATCTGCAGATGCACAAGCTGCCCTACATGCTAATGCTTCCACAGTCTGTTCAGGAACAGGAAATCCTGGAATTACAGAGCTTTCCTTTGGAGGATTTGCTCTTCCTCTCCCATGCTGATAAAAATTTTAAGTTGGACTTCTATAATCTGTATTCAAACTTGTCCCTGTCCTTCTCATTAAAACTAGACTATAAAATTTCATTTTAAAAATCCGAAACAAAATCTACAGTTCATCTCTGTGGTGTGAAATGTCACAGACAGACTATGACACATTACAAGCACAAATCTGTTTTCGTGGAGTTAGGGGACTCGGCCACCTCCTGGCTACACTCATGTGTCCATGTCTCTCAGAGTGTGCTCCTGGGGCAGCAGCATCAGAAACATAGGGGATGAGTACATGTGGGGAACCCAAAGGCATAGGCCCCTCCCCAGCCCTGCTGACCTGTGTTTTAATAAGCCCTCCAAGTGACTGTCATGCACGTTTGTTTTAGAAGCAGGCATTGCACATGTGCAAATCGTTTTGAAAAAAATCTTTAAATACTGAACTTTAACACCTTTACTAAGCAAAACAATTTAAATGCAAAAGTTGTCAGAATGACCCAAGGCTGTTATTAAATCACATTCTGTCAAAGATGTAACAACCCCTGTTGCCGAGATCTGTGTATTTTGGCCCTTTAAGTGCCTTTCAACACAGAGTCTGAGAACATTTCTTAATGAAATAATCATATAATTTAGAAACCATTGGCACTTTAATTTCTCCCAAAGTTTTGATTTTGCATTCCTCTTTTTAAAGTCTTTCCTATGAAAATACTTTAGAGCATTACCTATATTCTGAAATCTAAATAAGGAGTACACCAAAATGTTAACAGTGGTTATTCCAGGGAAGAATGGGTATGTTTTACTCATGTCTTTATATTTCATATGAACATTTTTCTTTAAAAAGTTAAGGGAGGGGCTGGCACTGTGGTGCAGCGGGTTAACACCCTGGCCTAAAGTGCCGGCATCCCACATGGGAACCAGTTCTAGTCCCAGCTGCTCCTCTTCCAACCCAGCTCTCTGCTATGGTCTGGGAAAGCTGTAGAAGATGGCCCAAGTGCTTGGGCCCCTGCACCTGTGTGGGAGACCTGGAAGAAGCTCCTGGCTCCTGGCTTCAGATCGGCAAAGCTCCAGCCGTTGCGGCCATCTGGGGAGTGAACCAGCAGACGGAGGACCTCTCTTTCTCTGCTTCTCCTCTCTCTGTATAACTCTGACTTTCAAATAAATATTTTTTAAAAAGTTAAGGGAAAATTAAATAAGCATATGAAGTTCTAGTAAATCCAATAGAAAGCCATCATTCACAATGGCTGATCCAGATCCACTTTTAGTAGGGGAAGACATTTTAAAAAATTGCCAGAGAAGCACTTTCGATGAACAGGACTGAACAGAAACATTTTCCATGACCTTTCTTCCTTGCACTCTACTGTGTAACAGATGGGCTGATTCCATTAAAAGGGAATTAGATGGGAATTATTCTGGGGAAGAAGTCCAAATTGATTTATTTTCATTGTAACATTTTTTTTTAATGTTGAAATGTTTCCTACACTAAATAAAGAATGTGTTCTGGAATCTGCAGGGAAATTCTGTTTATGATACATGGAGTCACTGTATATAATCCCTTGTCATGCTTAACGGTCCTCAGTTCCATGGGCTGCTGCTCTCTTTGGTTGATTGGCAGTTTTAGTGTGATGAAAGGGGATTCATATTTTAGCTTCTCGCACTTTATTGCAGCCACCGAGATTGAAGTTTTTTTATTTTCCTTGCTTTAATTCTTTAAGATGTGTTTTCTCTAACATAGATCTATTGTTTTCATTTTTAAATGTTTTTCATTTAGATTTCTTTCAGGTACTTCCTGTGAATATTATGGATCTCCATTCCTATTATTGCTGTACTTGTCATTTCTGAAACCAAGGAAGCATAGCCTTTTACAGGGTTGACTTGTACCAATCAAGAAAGCTAGGAGAAAGTTTAGCTTTCTATTTCTCTACAACTTGCTATCCAAATAATAACTTGTGTGTAATGTTATTAGACTAACTTTCAGAAATTCCAAATACCATCTCTCTTCCTGATGTTCATTTTTGCCATTTCCCAGATACTCTACTATTATTGCCTTTCCACTATGGTTTAGCAAAGGAAGCACAGAATTATAGTCAAAAGCTCTGGATGAGGTCCAGTGGTAGAATACTACCACTTACTGATACTTTGAATCACTTAACTTCCTTGAACTCTACTTTTCTCTGCTGAAAAATGAAAATACTATTATCACAGAGGTAATAAAAATAGTTAATAGTGATGCTATAAAATTTTTGAGTGATTACTTTTATTGTTTTCTGTCCTGACTCTAGTGCCCCAGGCAGCATGGAGTAACTACACAAGGATATAGAAAGAGTGTTATTCAAAGGAAATAAAGTCTGCCTTCAGAAAAGAGCTTAGAATTTGTCCCTGTCGGGGCCAATGTTGTCACCGAGCAGGTTCAGCCATTGCCCGCAATGCTAGCATCCCAACATCACTGGACCGGTTCAGGTTCCAGCTCCTCAGTTTTCATTCCAGCTCCCTGCTATTGTGCCTGGGAAGCAGCAGAGGATGCCCCACATACTTGGAAGATCTGCCTTGCAAGCAATAATATTTTTAAAAGTTCATATCATTAAAAACATACAGAATTTTGTCCTTGCCACATTCTTACACACACCCCATTCTTACACATACACACACACACACACACACACTTACATATCCATCTCTTTTTTTTCACCATGCAATCTTTCCTGGCTTGGTTGAGGAGTTTTTAACCAGGCCTAGGATGTGTTCTACTCTGAATTTCTGGAGTGGGATTGACTAGTAGTTAAAAATCTTGGAAGAAAATGAAATATAAATACTGTTATGTGCCAAATAACACTTCCAACACTGGATTTAATAGAGGATGGGGGTCTCTTAAGATTATAACGGAATTGAAAAATTCCTATTACCTAGTGACTGCAGTTCTCAGAACACTCTAGTACAGTTTATTACTCACATGTTTGCAGTGGTGCTGGTGTAAACAACCCTACTGCACTGCCAGTGAAGTACAGCCTGGGCAAATACAAAGTGATCATGTCATATATATATATATATATATATATATATATTGACAGGCAGAGTAGACAGTGAGAGAGAGAGACAGAGAGAAAGGTCTTCCTTTGCCGTTGGTTCACCCTCCAATGGCTGCCGCAGCCAGCGCATTGCGCTGATCCAAAGCCAGGAGCCAGGTGCTTCTTCTGGTCTCCCATGGGGTGCGGGGCCCAAGCACCTGGGCCATCCTCCACTGCACTCCCTGGCCACAGCAGAGAGCTGGCCTGGAAGAGGGGCAACCGGGACAGAATCCGGCGCCCCGACCGGGGCTAGAACCCAGTGTGCTGGCACCTCAAGGGGGAGGATTAGCCTAGTGAGCCGTGGCGCCAGCCCCATGTCATATATTTCTACAATACACTTTTTATCATTCCAGCATAGTCCTTTACTTATAAAAAAAAGTTTTATAAAATGCAGAATATGAATTTGAAGCATGAAACTGAAAAAATCCCTCCCCTCTCCTCCAAAAAGGTTTGTGACAAAACAACTTCTGGGTTACACTGGCACCAGCCTCCTACCCTCCAGGTTTACTACATCTCTTGATTGCATCCAAAAGCCGCATCAAATGATTGACTTATGCCTTGTAGGTTTGTGTAAGTGTACTTGATAATGTTTGCATGTGACAAAATTGACCCCCTGTGCATTTCTCAGAATGTACCCCCATTGCTCGTATAACTGTGCACCCTAGCATTGTAACTCTGTCCAGACTGCCAAGTGTTGGTTCAGAAGTCACTGCCATTTCTTTCTTTAAGCCAGGTAGGGTATGGATTTTGAAACAGATATAAAAATAAATGGCTTCCCAGGCCAGTGTTTAGATATAAACAGGGTCACCTACTCTCATGAGGACGAGTAGAGAATAGAAAGATAAGGAATGAGAGGATTTTGCCTGTGTAACACAGAGCAATCTCCAGGAGTTTTACAAGTCACGTATGTATATGAGGACGTCTGATTCTTGGGGAAACTACAGAAGGGGATCACAGGTAACAGTTCTAGGCCACAAACAGGAGTTTGAAATGAGTTTAACAATGATGGTGTAGTTGGTAGCTTGTGTTATCATAGGAAGGGATACAATTTAGTGATTTCCCTTAGTTCATTGTATTCTTTCCACCTGCTAATTAAACAGTTTACCATTGGAGGACATTTGATTTACTTCTTATTCCCTTAAAAATATCTGCTTGGTATTTCACAGAATAGGAAATCGATTTGTACTAACTCCAATTAATAAAAATGAAAAATGGCGTTCTATCAGAAGGACAGATTGATTCTGTGCAGTTAATATAAGAAAATTCTTATGACAATCACTCAACACATTCACCTTGAGACACGATGGTCCCTCGATTTATCTACCTATGCACAGAAGATATTAATACTTATTATATAAGGACATTATGATGGTGAATGAATATAATGTTTATAATACCCTAAAAATATGAAGACTGAAGGCTAATTGATTCTGATGTGGTTTTTCAGCAATGGTGTGTGTATGTGTGTGTGTTTGTGCGTGAGCACATGAGAGACAGAGTGAACATTTCTCAACTTGAAAAGAAAAAATGGCAATATCTACTTTATGGCCCAAAAGACAGAGATTAAAGAGCTTCTATACATTAACTTAGAAGAAGGAATTACTATCATCTATTCTAAGGAGGATTTTACATTATTCACAGACTAGCTGAGTGTTTGTTGTTTGACTAGTCTCTACCAACAGCAACAAGCGAAAAATCATCCATTAATTCAGGAAGCGCTTATTTAGCACTTATTTGGAGAATGTCTTTATTAATAATATACATATCTATCTTCAATATAGATAAAATCTATTATTTTCCAGGACAGGCATTTGGAACAGCAGTTAAAATTATCACTTGGGAGGCTGGAGCTGTGGCATAGCGGGTTAAACCACTGCCTGCAGTGCCAACATCCCATATGAGAGCTGGTTCAAATCCCGGCTGCTCCACTTTCAATCCAGTTCCCTACTAATATGCCTGGGAAAGCAGTAGAAGATGGCCCAAGTCCTCAGGCCCCTGCGCCCACATGGGAGACCCAGAAGAAGCTCCTGGCTCCTGGTTTCGGACTGGCCCAGCTCCAGCTGTCACGGCCATTTGGGTAGTGAACCAGCAGAAGGAAGTTCTCTCTCTCTCTCTTCTTCTCCCTCTTTCTGTAACTCTGCCTTTCAAATAAAATAAATAAATCTTTAATAAATAAATAAAGTTACCACTTGGGATGCCCACATCCCATAATAGAGTGCCTGTTTCCAGTCTCAGCTTCTCCACTTCTAATCCAAGTTCCTGGTAACATACACCTGGAAGACAGCAGGTGCTGGCTCAAGTGCCTGGGTCCCTGCCATCCATGTAGAAGATCTGGACTGAGTTCTGGGCTCCTGGCTTCAGCCTGGCCTAGCCCTAGCCATTGTGGGCATTTGGGGAGTGAACTAGCAGATGGAAAATCTTTCTCCTTCTGTCTCCCTGCCTTTTAAATAAAATAAATATTTTTAAAAGAATATTTCTACCATTATAAAATAAGAAAGAAAAATGTAATCATTCATTTAAAAGTTTCTTCTGTGGTATATGCAACAAAGATAATTTAATTTACTCATGGAGAAGAATGATTCTTTCCATCTGCCAGTTTGAGTTTAAAAGCCAATTCAGGCCGGCGCCGAGGCTCAATAGGCTAATCCTCCACCTAGCCGCGCTGGCACACCAGGTTCTAGTCCCGGTCGGGGCACTGGATTCTTTCCCGGTTACCCCTCTTCCAGGCCAGCTCTCTGCTGTGGCCAGGGAGTGCAGTGGAGGATGGCCCAAGTGCTTGGGCCCTGCACCCCATGGGAAACCAGGAGAAGCACCTGGCTCCTGGCTTCGGATCAGCGTGGTACGCCGGCCGCAGCGTGCCGGCCGCAGCGGCCATTGGAGGGTGAACCAACGGCAAAGGAAGACCTTTCTCTCTGTCTCTCTCTCTCTCTCTCACTATCCACTCTGCCTGTCAAAAAAAAAAAAAAAAAAAAGCCAATTCATAATTCCAGGTCTTCAACATTGCTGAATATAAAGTGTTTTAAACTAAAAAAAATATTTTAAGAAAAGTGAACTTTTTTAAAAAGCATCAATGTGAAGTATAACCAATAAAAATTATTTAATAGATTATAAGTAATAAAGTCAAATAGCAACTTTAACTCAATTGAAATAAAACTAAAAGATCCTCAAAGAGAAAGTTTTGCCACTGATAGCTCTCATTATTTCATGAAAATAAGGCATCAAAAAGTGTTTCTTTTTCTCTCTCCCCTTAATTATTTTTTTAAAGACTTAAAAAATAGCACTTGGTGGCTGGTGCTATGGCATAGTGGGTAAAGCACTGCCTGCAGTACTGGCATCCACATGGATGCGGTTTCCAGTCCTGGCTATCCACTTCCAATCCAGCTCTCCGCTATGTCTTGGGAGGGCAGTGGAAGATGGCCCATGTGCTTGGTTCCCTGCACCCACATGGGAGACCCAGAAGAAGCTCCTGGCTCTTGGCTTTGGATCAGCCCAACTCCGGCTGTTGCAGCCATTTGGGGAGTGAACCAGCAGATGGAAGACCTCTCTCTCTCTGCTTCTGCCTCTCTGCAACTCTGCCTTTCAAATAAATAAATTAAAATCCTTAAAAAAAAAAAAAAAAGCATTTGGCGTAGCAATGAAGACACCAGTCAGGATGCCCACAACCACAGCAAGTCCCAGGCTCCAGCAGGCAGCCTCCTGCTCTTGCACACACAGGGAGGCAGTGGTGAAGGCTCACGTAGTTGTTCCCTGCCACCCATGTGGGAGACCTGGGCTGAGTGGTTTGAGGGCATCAACAATGTTGTGCAATAGCAGATAAGTTCCCTTCTAGGGCAGTAAACGTTTTCTCTCTCCTAATTTGGCTGGGGCAAGATAAATGGTTACCCCTTTCACGCAGACTCATCGGTCAAAGGAATTTTTCCCAAGAGTACCCACATCGCCACACCCGGAGGCGCTTCCAGCTACATTACTCAGTAACTGAGCACACCCGCGCCTTCTCACGACCACGCCACGGAAGATGCAGTGGATCAGGCCTACACAATAAAAGCAACACCAGCACCACAGTTAGCAATATGTCACCCAGGACATGAAAACGGTTTAGGAAACACATTTGTAACACCTGCCGCAGTCTCATACCAAACACACAAGAGACGATGGAGCCTTCGCTGAGACACAAACCTCCAAAACCAGAGGGTCTTCTGATCACTTTAGGGCTACACATTGGCCACGACAAAGTTAGATATCCCTAAATCACTTCAACAATCATTTCTTTGGTGTCTGTGACAGTCAAACATAATGCATGATGTTCGGGATACACAGATAAACAAAAACGCAATATCGACCTCAAAGGGCTTATAAGGTCGTTGAAAGAGCATATTCATCTAAGCGTGAAGCAAAGCCCCGGGTAGCGTGAGGCAAACTGAAGCACTAGGCGAGCAGTAATCAGCTCTGAAGAAAGGGAGCAGCATCGAATTCGGATCTGGTATAAGCTCATGTGCCAGGCCCCGACTGGGCCCTTCACCTAGTCACGTGCCTCATGGGGGTCTTAAGAGAATAGGAAGACTTGCATGATAGACCTTTCTCTCTGTCTCTACCTCTCTCTGTAACTCTGCCTTTCAAATAAATAAGTAAATAAATAAGATGAAGAGAATAGGGAAAAAAAAGGGGGGGGGGGGCCAGTGCCATGGCTCACTAGGCTAATCCTCCACCTTGTGGCGCTGGCACACTGGGTTCTAGTCCCGGTCAGGGCATCAGTTCTGCCCCGGTTGCCGCTCTTCCAGGCCAGCTCTCTGCTGTGGCCCGCGAGTGCAGTGGAGGATGGCCCGAGTGCTTGGGCCCTGCACCCCATGGGAGACCAGGATAAGTACCTGGCTCCTGCCATCAGATCAGCACGGTGCGCCGCGGCAGCCATTGAAGGGTGAACCAACGGCAAAGGAAGACCTTTCTCTCTGTCTCTCTCTCTCACTGTCCACTCTGCCTGTCAAAAAAAAAAAAAAAAGAGTCTATGTGATATCTATAAAGAAATATAATTTGTGGAAAATAGAAAATAAAAAGCAAGAAAGCAAATAATTAGATTTTATTTTGTTTTTAGATTTATTTTATTTGAAAGAGTTACAGGGAAAAGTAGAGACTGAGAGAGGTCTTCCATTTACTGGTTCATTCCCCAAATGGCTGCAACAGCCAGAGCTGAACCGACCCGAAGCCAGGAGCTTCCTCTGGGTCTCCCATATGGGTGCAGAGGCCCAAGGACTTGGGCCATCCACCACTGCTTTCCCAGGCCACAACAGAGCTGGATCAGAAGTGAAGCAGGGGCCAGCCCTGTGGCGTAGTGGATAAAGCTGCTGCCTGTAGTGCTGGCATCCTGCTAGCATCCCATATGGGGCAGGAAGCTCCTGGCTCCCGGCTTCGGATCAGGGCAGCTCTGGCTGTTGCAGCCAGTTGGGGAGTGAACCAGTGGATGGAAGACCGACTGACCTCCCTCCTCCCTCCCTTCCTTCCTCCCTCTCTCCTCTCTCTTTGCTTCTCCTTCTCTCTCTGTGTAACTCTATCAAATAAATAAATAAATCTTAAAAAAGAAGAAGTGAAGCAGCTGGGACTCGAACCAGCGCCCAGATGGGATGCCAGCACTGTAGGTCAGGGCTTTAACCTGCTGCACCACAGCTCTGGCCCCAAGATAATTATTGAAAATATAATAGACAATCATTGAAAATATATTGAGAAGCCAGCATTGTGGCACAGCAGGTAAAGCCATTGCCTGCAACACTAGCATCCATGTCAGCACCTGTTGGAGTCCTGGTTGCTCCATTTCCAAACCAGCTCCCTGCTAATCTGCCTGGGAAAGCAGTGGAAGATGGCCTGAGTGCTTGGACTGCTGCCACCCACATGGGAGACTCAGATGGAATTTTAGGTTTCTGATTAAAATCCTGCCCAGCACCAGCTGTTGAGGCCATTTGGAGACTGAACCACCAGAAGGAAGATCTCAATCGCTTTCTTTCTCTTTCTCTCTCTCTCTCTGTAACTGTGCTTTTCAAGTAAATAAATAAATATTTAAGGAAACAATAAGGGAAGAAAAAAATACATTAGTGAGCAGTTTCCATGTATCCATACAGACTTCTGCCTGCCTCCCCAAAGACTTAATCAGAATAATAAAGCATGCTGGAAAAATAAAATTGATTTTTAAAAACTAAAAATGTATGGTTACACAGTGATTATCTGAGATATATATATAGTATAATGATCAAATCAGAATAGTTAACATTTTCATTTCTTAAACATGATCATTTCTTTGAGCAACTTTGAGCCAAATTTGATTTTCACAGAAAAATATTCTGTAACCGCAACATCTTTGTTAGGTATAATACAATCAGAATGTGTGAGTAAAAGAAATGCAAGCATTAGGTAGATCTATATATGAAAAAATATGGAGCCTTAAGCCTATCCATTTTAGGAAATTGTGATATGAGCTATTGTTGCTTTGTTTCTGACATTACTCAATGCATTAACAGTTTCCAAAAGGAAGGTCAAGGCATATTAAGTCATATTTTAAATGGTATCTTGGCAAGGCAACTGGGAGTACTGCAAAAACAGACCAACCTGGACACAAAACCCATATAGTTCTTTAATAAATATGGGCATTTTTGAAATCTTGAAAAAACATAACCCAATACCTCTGGGGAAATTCTTTTGCACATACTTATTCAATAATTGAGAAGCCTGGAAAGCAATAAATGGCAAAAAGGAACAGCGGTGAAGAACGGGAGAGAGATCTTGGAATGCCAACAGAAAACAAATTAGAGATTCATTTCCAATGATGTAAGTGAAAAGCAGGTCAGTACTGATTTGGACAGGAATCCAGCAAGACCGCCTTTCCTCAGTGCCTGCTGAGACCGTCAACCCCTGTGCAGCAGGAACACAAGAAGCCCTTGAACAGCAGGTCTAGCAAAACACACACATAGGAGGCCTCAGGGACTCACTCAACAAGAACAAAAAAAAAAAAAAAAAAAAAAGCAAAAAATTAAATACACATGCAGAATCCACAGGAGATGACAGTGAAGAGATAAAGATACAAAAATATGGAAAAGATATTAATGCCAAGAATAAAGAGAAAACATTTCGCCTAGAGCTAAGATTAATGGCACTAAACACATGCAGAACTGAAAAAATGTAGTAAAAATTATTTAAATGGTATCATGGGAACACTTCGTAGTACTTGTCTGTACATGCTACTGTGTGGTTTGATGGGTAGATTCTCCATGTCCCAGGGAGCCACAGGGGTTAATGCTGTTTCCTTATACTCAGGGGATGGCTTAGGCTAATTAAATTCCTTAAGTTGTAGTATAGCACAGCGGGGCCCTGATTTTGTTACACATGAGAATCAACTGGGGAATTTTGTAAACTAATCCCAGTGTTCAAGTCACATCTCACACGGAGGACATCAAACCACTTGGAAGTAGGAGCCAGCTAAGAATAGACGTTGAAGGCCATCAGGAGATTTCAGCATGGAACATACAGCAAAGTCTGGGCACTGCTGCCATAGTGTGCAAAGGCAAATGCTGGGCACTGCACTGACCACAGAATTCAAGCTGATGAGAGTGTTTTAAGGAAGACCCACACTAGATACAGGCAAATCATTCATCCTCTACCAAGGAAGAGACTCAAACTGTGACACTGTAGGCAGAATAAACATGCCGCTGAGTCAGCAAGCAGGAACAGAAACCGGGAACAGTAGCACGGGTTCAGCTTGGTGGGGAACCCTTCATGAAATGTTGAAAGGACTGAGTGCCGATTAGCTGAAAAAGGAGGATTTTTTTTTTTGCCTTGTTTTTATGGGTACAAGAGTTTAAATAACATTATCATTTTAGAGCGATTGCATCATAAATTTTTTTGACCTTAACAGGTGTTGGTTTTATCTCAAATTATCAAGGCTATTTTGAATTGTTTTCATTTCCTTTTTTGCTTTTTTGATAGAGTATTTATCATACACAATAATTTGAATGGCTTCTTGTAATTCTTTTTAACAATATATGAGGTGATCTAGGCTTATGAATTTGGAAGTGACAAAAGACGTACAAAGTTCATTTCACACAAAAACTGGTATAAATCATATTGTTTGAGTTTGACTTTCAAAAGCAAATTTAGCCGGCGCCGCGGCTCACTAGGCTAATCCTCCGCCTAGCGGCGCCGGCACACCGGGTTCTAGTCCCGGTTGGGGCGCCGGATTCTGTCCCGGTTGCCCCTCTTCCAGGCCAGCCCTCTGCTGTGGCCAGGGAGTGCAGTGGAGGATGGCCCAGGTGCTTGGGCCCTGCACCCCATGGGAGACCAGGAAAAGCACCTGGCTCCTGGCTCCTGCCATTGGATCAGCGCGGTGCGCCGGCCGCAACGCGCTGGCCGCGGCGGCCATTGGAGGGTGAACCAACGGCAAAGGAAGACCTTTCTCTCTGTCTCTCTCTCTCTCTCACTGTCCACTCTGCCTGTCAAAAAATAAAAAAATAAATAAAAAAGCAAATTTAAAATTTATGCTTATATTCATATATTTTGTGCGAGAGGCTAGATATTAATCTCTTCTCTCTCTCAAATATATTCCTTCATCAAAGGTAACCTGGTGTATTTTTTTCTCTGCTTCTACTCCATGGTCCACCAGGCTGTCTCTACCTCCTCTTGGTCTCCACCCCAGACTGCAGAGTGAAATGCAGCCAGCACTGTCTCCCACAGTTGGCCAAGTCGGATCTACCTTAGGAAAGTGGAAAACAGGTCATAGATCTTCGGGCTCCTGGAAACCCCAGCAGGTCTGGCCTGCTGCTACATACTCCCTGAGCCAATGAGAAGGGAAGTGCCTTTCTGGGGCTGTTTGCTTGTGTAACTTCCAGTAACCAAGAGCTGCATCAGACACCATCACCCACCACCCTTTCTACACCTCTCCATTTGAAGGCCTGGACATCACTTTCACCATCATTTCCAAATAACCCCTGCCAGAATTTAGCCCTCTGATGACACCTGGATTTTATTTCCTCTCCAGGCTCATAATTCAGTTAGTAAGCTCAGCAATGTTAGTATCTGGCAATGAACCACCCAGCCTTGATCTCAGCTCCTTATTCTCCTTGACTCTGATTTCCTGCTTTCCCACCTCATAAACCCTCAGATGGTCAATGCTCTGAAATTCTTATATTTTTTTAAGATTTATTTGGGGCTGACGTTGTGTTGTAGTGGATAAAGCCTCCACCTGCAACACTGGCATCATGCATGTCCCAGCTGCTCCACTTCCAATCCAGCTCCCAGCTAATGGCCTTGGCAAAACAGCAGCAGATGGCCTGAGTGTCTGGGCCCTTGTCACCCACATGGGAGACCCAGAAGAAGCTCCTGGCTCCTGGCTTCAGCCCAGCCCAGGCCCCGCTGCCACCTTCTAGGGAGTGAACCAGTGGATAGAAGCATGCTAAGTCTGACTTTCAAAATAAGTAAATGAACCTTTCAAATAAATAACTAAATCTTCTTATTTTTAAAGGCAGAGTTAGAGAGAGAGGGAGAGACAAAGAGAAAGAGATCTTCCATCTGCTGGTTTACTCCCCAAATGATTTAATGGCCAGGGCTGGACTAGGACAAAGCCAGGAACTTAGAAGTCCATCTAAGTCTCCCACATGGGTGTAGGGGCCCAAGCATTCAAGCCATCCTCTTCTGATTTCCCAGACACATTAGCAGGGAGCTGGATCGGAAGTGGAACAGCCAGGACTTGAACCAGTGCCCATATGGAATGCCAGTGTCACAGATGGCAATCTAACCTACTGCACCACAACACTGCTCCCTATACCCTGCAACTGATATCACATGGCACCGAACACATCCAACAGCTCAGAGCTGTCCCAGTAAATAGCAGCTTGCAGACCTGTTCTCATTCATTCATTGAACCTGCAATTATTGAACTCCAACTGTGTGCTCTGCATTAAGTATGAAGGGTGGCCAAGCACAGATAGTCTTACCCTCTACACTGTCACACACGGTGAATCTGGTTTTCTTCTGCCTCATCCCCTTGTATTTGAGCCACTTTCTAAGTATACTTCATTAATACCAATTAAATGCCTATGTTCCTTGGGTTTATATAAATTTCCAAAGTACAGCTTTTGGATTACAGTGGCTTCCCCCCCCCCATAACCTCCCTCCCACCCACAACCCTCCCATCTCCTGCTCCCTCTCCCATCCCATTCACATCAAGATTTCATTTTCAATTATCTTTATAGACAGAAGATCAATTTAGTATATACTAAGTAAAGATTTCAATAGTTTTCACCCACAAAGAAACACAAAGTGTAAAGTACTATTTGAGTACTAGTTATACCGTTAATTCACATAGTACAACACGTTAAGGACAGAGATCCTACATGGCGAGTAAGTGCACAGTGACTCCTGTTGTTGACTTAACAAATTGACACTCTTGTTTATGGCATCAGTAATCTCCCTAGGCTCTAGTCATGAGTTGCCAAGGCTATGGAAGCCTCTTGAGTTCGCCAACTCCGATCTTATTTAGACAAGGTCATAGTCAAAGTGGAAGTTCTCTCCTCCCTTCAGAGAAAGGTACCTCCTTCTTTGATGGCCCATTCTTTCCGCTGGGATCTCACTCACAGAGATCTTTCATTTAGGTTTTTTTTTTTTTTTTTTTTTTTTTTTTTTTTGCCAGAGTGTCTTGGCTTTCCATGCCTGAAATACTCTCATGGGCTTTTTTAGCTGGATCCAAATGCCTTAAGGGCTTATTCTGAGGCCAGAGTGCTGTTTAGGACATCTGCCATTCTATGAGTCTGCTGACTAAACTAATTCCCAACTAACTCAACCCCATTTTGTGTTCCTTTCCATGGATACCAGAAAACAAAAGCCAAGAATACCTTTCCACTGCCACAAATTGATCATTTTTAACTACAAAGAGGAGAAAGATGGGGCTCCTGCTAGGCAATGAGCATTTAATTTTTCCGTACTTTACTCCCATGACTATTCTAACTCCTTTCCCATGCTCACAAAGACTATAGTCTCACCAGGTATCTGACCTCCAAAAGAAGCAGGCATTGTAGAACAGCTGCTTGGGATGCCTGCATCCCATATCAGAGTGGCTGGGATCCAGTCCCACAACTGCTTCCAATCTAACTTCCCACTAACACACATCCTGGAAGGCAGTTGGTGTGATCCAAGTATTTGGGTCCCTACCACCCACATGGGAGACCTGGGTTGAGTTCTGGGGTTCCTGGCTTTAGCCTGGCCCAGCCCCAGCTATTGCAGGCATCTGCAAAGTAAACCAGTGGAAAGATGATTCTCTCTCTCTCTCTCTCTCTCTCTCTCTCTCTCTTTCTCTCTCCCTCCTTCCCTCCCTCCTTCGCTCCCTCTATTGTTCTTCCAAATAAGCAAAAATAAACTTAACAATTTGAAAAAACAAAAGCAGCCCTCAAAATGAGTTCTTTTGCTTTCCAGTCTTGCCCACAAAGCATTTGCTTTGACAACTCTCTTCTCTTTCCCCGACTATAAAAGGAAAGGAAAAAAGCATTCTTCCTCTTCTCTGCATGCATCAGGATCCTACTACAGCTTCAGTACTCTTTTCTAATCAGTCCCAGTGGTTTAAAATGTACATCTAAGAGAAAGGGACAGCTCTGTAGCAAAACAGGTTAAGCTGCAACCTGCGACACCAGCATCCCAGGTTCGAGCCCTGGCTGCCCTGCTAATGTGCCTGGAAAAGCAATGGATGATAGCCTAAGTGCTTGAGTCCCTGCCACCCCATGGGAAACCCAGATGAAGTTCTTAGCTCCTGGCTTTGGCCCAGCCCTGGCCTTGTGGCCATTTAGGGCGTGAGCCAGAGGAAGGAAGATTCTCTCTCTCTCTCTCTTTCTCTCTCTCTCTCTCACATACATACATACTTACATAAACACATACTGCCTTTCAAAAAATAAATCTTTTTTTTGAAATTCACACTTGGGGTGTTGGCATTATGGCATAGCAGGTTAAGCCACCAAACTCCAACACCAGCATCCCATATGGGTGCTGGTTCAAGACCCAGCTGCTCTACTTCAATCCCGCTCCCTGCTAATGTGCCTGGGAAAGCAACAGAAGATGGTCCAAGTGCTTGGGTCTCTGTACCCATGTGGCAGACCTGGAAGAAACTCCAGGCTCCTGGCTTTGGTCTGGCACAGCCCCAACCATTGCAGCCATTTGGAGAGTGAACCAGCAGATGGAAGATCTGTCTCTTCCCTCTCTCTCTGTAACTCTGCCTTTCAAATAAATTTTTTTTAAAACTTAAAAGAATTCACATTTAGAGGAAAAACACAGAACAGAATCATATAATTCAATACATATACATGGAAGAGATAGACCTGTTACAGAAGTCTGTGAAAGCTATGCATTCAGCTAGCAATGCTGTGTACTTTTGGTGAATTGTATTGAATTGGGGCTGAAGGTTGGTGAGGATTTATAGCAAGAATGAATTACCTGTATAGATAAAAACATTTGCAGAGTCTTGAGAATGGTTTCTCATGGTTATTATGTATTTTAATATTTTATTTATTATTTAATGCAAGGCAGGAAGACAGAGGCAGAGTGCTCCCATCTGCTGGCTCACTCCCCAGGTACCCAAAATAGCTGGGATTAGGACTAAGATAGGCCCCGGGCCAAAGCTGATGGCCAGAAACTAATTCAGGTCTCCCACATGGCTGGCAGGGTCTCAATAACTTGAGACATCACCACTAACTTCCCTAGTCTGCATTAGCAGGAAGCTGAGTTAAGAGTCTGAGTTTAAAATCAAACCCAGGCACTCCAATGTGGGATTCAGGCATCTCAACTGCCAGGCTAAACATCCACTCCCTATTATGGATGTTCAGCCTTTGTCACTGCCTACCAATCCATTCTCCTCTTCTCATGGCTTCAGTGACACTATGTCATCCTGTTTCCTTTTTGTCTAGGTCTCTGAGGTGCACTTAGGATGCGTAATCATATATTGCTTTTAACAGAAAGATCATTGGTGCTGTGGACTGAACGTATTCTCAGAATTCATCTGTCAAAGCCCTAATTTCTGTAGAATAAAAGCGGGGGGCCGGCGCTACAGCTCACTAGGCTAATCCTCCGCCTAGTGGCGCCGGCACAACAGGTTCTAGTCCCAGTCGGGGCGCTGGATTCTGTCCCAGTTGCCCCTCTTCCAGGCCAGCTCTCTGCTGTGGCCAGGGAGTGCAGTGGAGGATGGCCCAAGTACTTGGGCCCTGCACCCCATGGGAGACCAGGAAAAGCACCTGGCTTCTGCCTTCGGATCAGCGCGGTGCGCCGGCCACAGTGCGCCAGCCGCAGCGGCCATTGGAGGGTGAACCAACGGGAAAAGGAAGACCTTTCTTTCTGTCTCTCTCACTATCCACTCTGCCTGTAAAAAAAAAAAAAAAAAAAAAAAAGAATAAAAGTGGGGCCTTTGGGAGAGGTAATTAGAGCATGAGGCTATAGTCCTCATAAATAGAAATAGTGCACATAAAAGAGACACAAAAGAAGATCTCCCTTGGAATTCAGTAAGAAGGCAACAGTCCGCAAACCAACAAGTGGGCCCTCACCAAGAATATACCATGCTGGCACCCTGATCTTGGACTTCCAGTCTCCAGAACTTTGAGAAATCAATGTTTGTTGGTTAAGCCTTCCAATCTGTGGCATCTTTGTTATAGTGGCTCAAACTGCCCAGGAGAATTGATGAGCCTAGTTTCAGCAGATTTAGTGAATTGTCAGTATAGGAACCTGAGAGCACGTGATTGGGGAAGGAATATTAGATGAGGAAGTGAAGGCAAGTGCAAAATCATAAAGCTTGTTGGTGACAAAAGGGCGAGAGGGAGAGAGCGGGGGAGAGAGGGAGAGAAAGAGAGAGAGAAGCGCACAAGCAGTAGCTACTGAGAGATGGAGGTCAATATACAACTCTTCAGCTCAGGAGCTATTACAGTGTATTTACATCCTGGTGGCAAGGATCCAGTTGACAGAGAGAGAATAAAAATTATCTGGCATCTTCATTGCTCTGCACTACATATTCCAGATCTCCATTGACTCCCTAATCAGGAAATCCAACAGCCCTTCCTCAGTACTTGCTCCTTAGCTTTCTGCAGCATTTAGTGAAATCTACTATCCCATTCCTTAAAATTCTCTTTTGGATTTTCTTAAAAAAAAAAAGATTGACTTATTTATTTGAAAATCAGAGTTACAGAGGGTGTGGGGGAGACAGAGAGAAGTCTTCCATTAACTGGTTCACTCCCCCAGATGGCCCCAACAGCCAGAGCTGAGCCAAGTTGAAGCCAGGAGCTTCATCTGGGTCTACCACATGGGTGGCAGGGGCCCAAGCACTTGGACCATCTTCCGCTGCTTTCCCACATTAGCAGGGAACTCACTCAGAAGAACAGCCGGGACTCAAACCGGTGTCCACATGGGATGCCAGCACCGCAGGCGGTGGCTTTACCTGTTACACCACAACACATGCTCCAAGGATTTCTTGACTCTGTTCATTCACTTACTTATATTCAACCTTCCTTCTGGGCTGGGTCCTATTCCACCGCCCAGAAGTGTTTGCTCCCCAAGGTGCATGTCAACCTTTGAGTTTTTCTCTCTATGCATTCTATTCAGCTAATCATACTACAGAGACTTACAACATCATCTTGCTAATAAGGCACAAAACCTGCTCTTCACACACAATTTTGCATTCATACTTATTCACTGATTTCCTACCTCCAAATGGCTACCTCCCCAAGTTTGCCATTACCTTGTCCAAAACTGAAACCATTAGCTCACCCAGACAAGCTCTCTTTTCAAGCCTTCCTTAATCATATCAGTATCATTCTTCTAGAGAATTGGACACTATTGGACACTGATTCCATTGATTTATTTTTGAATTTTTATCACATACATGCCTCCTTTGTTCATACTGCAATGTTCTCCCTATGGGGCTTCTTCATTCTTTTCTTTTTCTAATCTGCTGGATCCCAATTTATAAGTATAAACATATATATATGTGTGTGTGTATATATATATGTACAAGTACAGATACACACAATTCACTTTATTGAGATATAATTCACACACGATTTGGCCATTTTGCAACCATCACTCCCATCAGTTTGGGAGATTTTCATCACCATGGAAAAAAACCCTGAATACTTTAATAGTCATTTTCCATTTTAAGAGTGTTTTCTCTATTTCTCTAAAGAATGTCATTGATATTTTAATAGGGATTGCATTGAATCTATAGATTTCTTTGGATATAATAGAATTTTAACAATACTAATTATTCTAATCCATGAACATAGAGTGCCTTTCCATTTTCTGATATATTCTTCATCAGAAAAATTCATTGTAGAGATCATTCACTTCCTTAGTTAAATTTACCCTAGTTATTTTTAAATTATTTGCTGCTATTGTAACTGTATTGCTTTTTTTTCTCAGCAATCTCATTATTGGTGTATAAAAAACCTACTACAAAAAAGAAATATTTTTTTAAAAAATTCACACTTTGGGGAGCCAGCATTATGACATAGCGGGTTAAGCCACCACCTACAACACCAGCATTGCCTTTGGGTGCTGGTTCAAGAGCCGGCTGCTCCACTTCAATCCAGCCTTGGGTGTTATTTTTGCATGTTGATTTTGTATCCTGCATCTTTACTAAATTTGTTTATCAGTTTCAACAGATTTTTGGTGGATTCTATAGGGTATTTTGTATAAGAATCAAAACATTTGCAAACAAGTATAGCAGTCATCTCCTTTCTTATTTTGGTGCACTTCATTTCTTTCTCTTGTCTTACTGCTTTGGCTAAGATTGCCAACACTATATTGAATAAGAGTGATGACAGTGCAGATCCTCATCTTTCTGCTAATCTCAGAGAACACAATTGCAGTTTCTCCTCATTCAGTATGGTGTAGACTATGAGTTTATCACATATACACCTTTTTATGTTAAGGTTTCTTCCATACCTAACTTTAAAGGATTTTTGTCTTGAAAGGGTGTTGAATTTTGGTAATGCTTTTGTTGTATGTTTTGAGATGATCATATGGGTTTTTCTCTTCATTCTTCTGATATGGCATATCATGTTATTAATTTGCATGTCTTGAATCCTTGGTACAAATCACACTTGTTTCTGATGTATAATCTTTTTTATGTGTTGTTAGATTCTATTTTCTAGTATTTTGCTGAGAATATTTTCGTATACGTTCAATTGAAATATTGCCCTGCAGGTTTTTTTTGTTTTGTTTTTGTTGGTTTTTTTTTTTTTTTTTTTTTTTGACAGGCAGAGTGGACAGTGAGAGAGAGAGACAGAGAGAAAGGTCTTCCTTTTGCCGTTGGTTCACCCTCCAATGGCCGCTGCAGCCGGCGCGCTGTGGCCGGCGCACCGCGCCGATCCAAAGCCAGGAGCCAGGTACTTATCCTGGTCTCCCATGGGGTGCAGGGCCCAAGCACCTGGGCCATCCTCCACTGCCTTCCCCGGCCACAGCAGAAAGCTGGCCTGGAAGAGGGGCAACTGGGACAGACTCCGGCACCCCGACCGGGACTAGAACCCGGTGTGCCGGCACCACAAGGCGGAGGATTAGCCTATTGAGCCACGGTGCCGGCCTGCCCTGTAGTTTTCTTTTTTGTTCTTGCTGTGTCTTCTGCTTTTGATAAAAGGGTAATGTTGGCCTTCTAGAATGAGTTTGGAAGAGTTCTATCCCATTCAATACTCTGGAACAGTTTGAGGAGAATTGGCATTAGCTCTACTTTAAAAGGTTGGTAAATTGTGGCAGTGGAGTTGTCTGGTCCTGGGTTTGTCTTTTTGGGGAGATATTTTATTACTGATTCAATCTCATTACTTGCTATTGATCTGTTTAGATTTCTATGTCTTCAAAGTTCAATTTTGGACCTTGATGCTTGTATCCATACCCTATCCTTTCTCTTCTCCTTCTGATACACCCAGAACGTGAATCCAGCTTTCCTTAATGGTGTCACATAAGCTTGAAAGGCTTTCTTCATTTGTTTAATTTTTTTTCTTTTTCTTTTAAAAAATCTGAGTGGGTTATATAAAGACTTGTCTTGGGAATTTGGTATAGTTAAGACACTGCTTATTGTTCCTGAATCCCTGGAGTGTCTGGATTCAAGTCCTGGCTCTGCTTTCAATGTCCACTTCCTGCTAATGCACAACTCTGAGAGGCAGGGGTTCAAGCCCTTGTGTCTCCAGGTTCCTGACTTTGACCTATTTCAGTTCCAGCTGTTACAGGCATCTGAGAAATGGACCAGCAGATGGAAGCTTTCTCTATGTGTGTCTCTTTAGTTGTATTTTTAAAGTTCCGTTTCTTTAGTTTTTACTTATGATTTTAGATTGCTTCTTTTTATGATCCATAGCTCTTCTGAATTTCTCCTTCATATCATGAATTGTCCTCTTAATTTCATTGAATTATCTATGTTCTCTTTATCTCATTAAATTTCCTTAAAATCATTATTTTATAATCTTAGGTAATTCATCAATTTCCTTATATTTGGAGTCTGTTGTTAGAGTTTGGTGTTCCTCCAGAGACATTCCATGTCACATTGCATTCCTTCTTTGATGTTTCTTGTGTTCCTATGTTGGAATTTGTGATCTGGTAGTTCAGTTCCCTCTATCAGCATGGTTTCCATAGTAAAAGACTTTCTTTGGGTGACATAACCTAGGGTATCAGTTGGATATGGTGTGTTGCCTTTGGTTCCAGGTGGGGACTTTACAGTAGTATCTGCTTATTGGCCATGTCTGCAAGTGTCTCAGTGGCCTAGGTTGCATGAGATTGTGGGATTGCATTATCAGCTCAGATGTAGCTCCCTTAAGCAGAGCACGTTTGCTTCAAACTTGGGTGTATTGCACCTAGCTGCAGGCTTGGTGTGCCCATCAGTTTCTACAGGTTGTGTTGGGGTGTGGACAACTGACAGGAAACAGGTGATGGTTCAAGCACTTGTGTCCCCAGGCTCCTGAATTTGGCCTAATCCAGTTCCAGCTGTTGCAGGCATTTGGGAAATGAGTCCAGGTGAGTGTGGGGCAGTAATGGGGTGGAGTACCTGTCAGTAACAGCCTGGGGGCCAGGCCACACCAGTTTGCCCAGAGTACCTGTGAGAGTCCAAGGGCTGCATAGATGACTTTGTGGGGCCTCAAGGAGCTGATTTGATCAGGGAAGACTTCCCAGCTGCTTCATGGGGTTGAGGGTAAGTGTACAGGGCCAATGTCTCCTTCTCAGCCTTGGCAGACTGAACTTTTGAGAACAGACTATACAGCTGCTTCTTGGGGTTGTAGGAGAGTGTACAGAACTACCAGTTGCTTCTTGGGAGCCTCAGAAGGTCAAGCCACTAAGTAAGGGATACTGGCTGCTTCAGGGGGTCACAGGTGAGTCAGCAAAGCCACCTGGCTGCTTTCTGAGAGCCTCAGCTGGCGGAGTGGCTCAGAGATGATTGTCCAATTGTCTCCCACATCTGGGAGTGCATGGGTGGGGCCACCTGACCACTTCCCGGGGTCACGAGCAAGTGGGCAGGGCTACCTGGGAGGGTGAGCAGAGCTGCACAACTATATTCTAGTGGCCTCTGCAAGTCAGGCAACTCAAGGTGGGCAGCTCAGGTGCTTTCTCAGGCTGTGGGGAGGATAGGCAGAGCCTCCGGCTTACTCACAAGGCTGGATCAGCAGAGCTTCCAGGGTCATCTACCTAGCTACCTCATAGGACCCTGGGTGGGCTGGTTCATGGCAACCCAAGCTGGGCTCAGGACCTGCAAGGGCTGCAGGTTTCTCAGCTGTCTGTGGTGTGAGTGGGGCCTCCAGGGGGCCCTCGTTTACCTCTTCCCTATTGAGTAAAGTCCCTCTTGATTCAAGGCTGATCTTAACAGAATGATAGATGCAATGTGCTTTGCTGCCTTCTCTTTACAAGGCCATTGTGTGTCTCTGTGCTCTACAACCTCTCTGCCATCCCCACTGCACTCCCATGCTCTGCCTCAGGCACTCCAGTGAGATCATCGTTGCCTTTTCCTTGTTTTGGTCTTTGGTTGTGGAGAAAACTGCACCAACACCTTTAGTTAGCCATCTTGGAGACTTCATTCCCATGAATATTCTTTCCATATCTTTGGATTTGCCTATTCTGGAGAATTCCTAAAAATAGAATCATACCGTATATGTGTCCTTGTGTCTGGCTTCTTTCATTTAGCATTATTTGTTTCAGGGTCCGGCCATGTTGCAGTATGCATCAGTACCTCATTTCTTTTTCTTGCCAAAAAACTTATGACAACGTCGCATTTTACTTACCCATTCATCATTCAATAAGACATTTGCTGGTTTCCACCTTCAGATATTGTAAATACTGCTAAAACATTAACATAGAAGCTTTTGTACGGACATATAATTTCATTTCTCTTGAGTGATACTTAACAGTGGAATCTCTTGGTCGTATGGGAACTCTATGATTAATATTTGAAGAACTGTGAGAATATTTTTCATGATGGTCGAACTATTTTAAATTACCTCCAGCAGCATATGAAAGTCTCATTTTGCCACATTCTTGCCAACACTTAGTGTTGACTATCTTTATGATGGTTATCCTAGTGGGTATGAAATGGTATTCATGGTGGTTTTGATTAGCATTTTCTTGATGGCTAATGATGTCGAGTATATTTTCATTTGTTCATTACCCATTTTGAAAACATCAATAGACACTTCGAAGTGCTAGGACTTTGAACAGCCCTTGTCTCAAACAGTTTTTTTCATACTATTTGTTGAATTCTTTACTTGTATAGTGTTAATCTTATGTATATAAAGTTATTGAAAATAGATATTAGAAAAAAATAAGAATAGGAATAAGAGAGGGAGGAGGAGGAAGGGTGGGAGTGCTGGTGGGAGAGTGGATAGGGTGGGAAGAATCACTATGTTCCTAAGTCTGTATTTGCCCATTCTTAAATAGGGGCATTGTCTTTTTATTATTAACTTGTTCATATAGTCAAGATATTTTTATTCTAAATGTATGATGTCAGACATATGATTTTCAAATATTTTCACTGATCCCATGGATTATCTTTCTACTTCTCCTTGTTGCTTTTGAAGCAAAGTTTTTATCTATGCTGTCATTTTGTTTTCATTCTCTTTCTTCTCAACCAATCCTATACACTGGTGGTTCTATACAAAGCTAAATGCAGACTTTATTAGAGCAGTGATTTTTTCTTTTGTTCATTGCTGCTGCACCTTAAAAAGTACCTCTTGCATTGTATACCACTGATAAGAAGGTTTGAATAAATGATTGTACAACATTAACACATATGCACACGTTTGCTCCTCTGAGGAGACATTCACCTTCCCCCTTTAAAACCATGGAAATGACCCAGGGTATTACGAAGTGAAACATTAGTGAACCGGCTCAGTCACACACAAACAGCAGTCACCTGCAACCTCTCTGTTCTTTTCTTGAGTGCCTCCCCCCTACCCTCAGAGGAGCCAATAAACATAACAATACAAAAGCCCGTTCCAGGCCCTACAAATATTAACCTTGCTAATGCCCAGGGGAAGCAGTAGATGACAGCTCAAGTGCTTGAGTTCCTGCCACCCACAGAGGAGACTCAGATGGGGTTCTGGGCTTCTGGTTTCAGGCTGGCCCAGCCCTGACTGTTATAAACATTTTGGGAATGAATCAGTGGATGGACGTTATCTCTTGTCTGTCTGTCTCTCTCCTCTATTGCTCAGCCTTCCATATAAATAAATAAATCTCAGTGCGGTGTGCCGGCCGCAGCGCACCAGCCGCGGCGGCCATTGGAGGGTGAACCAAAGGCAAAGGAAGACCTTTCTCTCTGTCTCTCTCTCTCACTGTCCACTCTGCCTGTCAAAAAATTTTTTTAAAAATTAAAAAATAAATAAATACATAAATCTTTTTTAAAAAAGCAAAAAGTGGCCGGTGCCGCGGCTCAATAGGCTAATCCTCCGCCTGCGGCGCCGGCACACCGGGTTCTAGTCCCGGTCGGGGCGCCAGATTCTGTCCCGGTTGCCCCTCTTCCAGCCCAGCTCTCTGCTGTAGCCCAGGAGTGCAGTGGAGGATAGCCCAACTGCTTGGGCCCTGCACCTGCATGGGAGACCAGGAGAAGCACCTGGCTTCTGGCTTCGGATCAGCATGGTGCGCGGCTGCAGGGGCCATTGGGGGGGAGGGGTGAACCAACGGACAAGGAAGACCTTTCTCTCTCTCTCTCTCTCACTGTCCACTCTGCCTGTCAAAAAATAAATAAATAAATTTAAAAAAAGAAAAAAGAAAAAGCATGATATGACGTTTAAAAAAGAATCATTGGTTGGGCCGTCACTGTGGCACAGCAGGTTAAGCTGCCATTTCCATGTGGGCACTGGTTTAAATAGTGGCTGCTTTACTTCCAATCTGGCTCCCTGCTAATGTATCTGGAAAGGCAGTGAAAGATGGCCCAAGTACTTGGGCCTCTGCCACCCCTGTGGTAGAACCAGATGGAGTTCCTGGCTCCCAGATTCAGTCTGGCCCAGTCCTGGCCGTTCTAGCTGTTTGGTGGGTAAACCAACAGATGAAAGATTGTTTCCTCTCTCCCTCCTCCCACCCCTGTGTAACCGCCTTTCAAGTAAATAAATAAATTTTTATAAAATTTTGTTTAAAAAAAAAAGAATCATGTTGTTTTAATTACACTTAAACGCAAAGCCTTCCATTGCTATCAGTTACCTACAGAAAGAATTTCAAACTCTTCAGCAGGGTGTCTAAGGCTCCTGTGATCTGGGCCCAGCCTTTCCACCCCCATTTCCTTGCCGTTCTACAATGCCAACACCCTTCTCCCCGGCAGCCATCTGTCTTACCTGCCCAAGGTGTTAGCCTAACTCCCAACTCTTTGCATTTGCTGGGGACCCCTGCCTTTCTCTCCTGGAATGGAATTCCCTTCCCCCTTCCTTTGCTCTCTAGAAGGCTGCTGCACTAGAGCTGCTGGCAGAGGACTTAGTCCAGAAGCCGTCCCCAAGCCCCCTGCTTGGGCACGGTAGGAAGGATGCGTCCGCATCCTGGATCAGATCTTAGAAAGGCAGCTTAGCGACAGATGGCAAATGTTTTCCATGTCTTAGCTGCACACTTAACATCCGCTGGGATCTAGTTTACTATTTATAGTTTTTTAGTTCTCAAATCAAAAATTTAATGTCAAAACTTACAGAAACAGACACTCCCAACAACAGGATGGACAGAGTAGTTAAATATATAGTGCTCATATATGCAAGAAATACAAATTTTGAAAGATCTGTAAAATCAACAATATAATCACCAATGCCCTGATTAAAGATTTTCCAAACAATAAAGTAATGTGGGAAAGAATGATGAATACTTACATCCAAATTAGTCTGAATGTGAGTTTTTTCAAATTTGAAGTATTGAAAGTAATTTACTGGGGCTGGCGCTGTGGCGTAGTAGGTAAAGCCACCGCCTGCAGTGCCAGCATCCCATACAGGCGCCAGTTGAAGTCCCGGCTGCTTCACTTCCAATCCAGCTCTCTGCTGTAGCCTGGGAAAGCAGTAGAAGACCTCTCTCTCTCTCTCTCTCTCTCTCTCTCTCCCGCTCCCTCTCCTTCTCTCTGTGTGTAACTCTGACTTTCAAGTAAATAAATAAATCTTAAATGAAAAATAAAGTAATTTACTGACTTCCCCAATAAGCCTGAGGAATACTTTAAACTTTTAATGTATTTTAAAAGTTATTTAAAGTCAATTTATTGAGGCACAATAAATAAATCTCTTAGCAAAAGAACAAAAATGTCACTAACCAGGTAACTTCCTAACAAATCAAACTCTTGAAATTTATCAAAAAAAAAAGTTCACAAAAGAAATTTTAAAATAGCCCAGATTAACAAGTATCATACTATCACTGGTAATCAAAGAATTATAAATTACCATGAGTTTGTTTCTTTTTTAAGACTTATTTATTATTTGTTTATTTGAAAGGCAAGGTGAAAGAGAGGGAGGGGACGGGGAGGCAAAGGAGGAGGGAGAGAGGGGGAGGGAAAGAGGGGGAAAGGAGGAGGGAGCAGGGAGGGGGAGGGGGGAGGGGCAAGGGGTGAGGGTGGGAATATCTTTTATCTTCCAATACATTCCCCAAATGCCTACAACAGTTGTGGCTGGACTAGGCTGGAGCCAAGAAGAGCCAGGAACTTCATCTGGGTCTCCCACTTGGGTGGCAAGCACCCAACTCCTTGGGCCATCACCTGCTGCCTCCCAAGCATATTAGCAGGAAGCAGGATTGGAAGCAGAGGTGAAGCTCAATCCCAGGCACTCACATATGGGACTCAGGCATCCCAAGCAGCAGCTTAATCAGTTGCAACACAATGCCCGCCCATATGATATTATTCTTCCCACACAAACCAACTTTATTTTATAATCATATTATACACACACTTAGGATTATACCACATCCTGTTTTGTTTAAATATTCACTGAAATAAGGTAAAGGTCATGTAGATACCTTCAAATAGCTGGTTGACATGTAACTTGATTTAATATTACTGAAAAATTATTTGGCATTCTAAATTATCTTTCCTCAGCATTATTTTTAAAATTTAAAATTTTAGTGATGTATATTTAATCAAATGAACATATCACTGAGTATTTTTATGCATTTCCCCATCATTAAATATTTGACTTTTTTGCTAGAATCTGATTTCATAAATTCTGCAATGAACATTTTTCTATACATTTTTAGTACATCCCTGATTTCAAGATGGGAGTAAATTCTTAGAGGAGATAGTACTAGGTCAAAGTGTAGAAGAATAACTTTTCTTTTTTTTAATGATTTATTTATTTATTTGAGAGGTAGAGTTATAGACAGTGAGAGGAGGAGACAGAGAGAAAGATCTTCCTTCTGTTGGTTCACTCCCCAATGGCCACAATGGCCAGAGCTGCGCTGATCCAAAGCCAGGAGCCAGGAGCTTCTTCTGGGTCTCCCATGCAGGTACAGGGGCCCAAGGACTTGGGCCATCTTCTACTGCTTTCTCAGGCCATAGCAGAGAGTGGGATCAGAAGTGGAGCAGCCAGGTCTCAAACCAGTGCCCATATAAGATGCCGGCGCCTTAGGCAGGGGATTAACCTACTGCGCCACAGAGCCAGCCCCAAGAATAACTTTTAAGATTCTACTTTTACTCAAGCCTATACAGTCCCCTTGCAGTATTCCCAGGGGACTGGTTCCATGACCAGATCTGTGGCTGCTCAAACACCCTATGTAAAAATCATGTAGTGCTTTCACATGACATACACACATCCTCCTGCATATTCTAAATCATCTCTAATTTGTTCAAAATAGTATAAGGTCAGTGTTATGCAAATCATTATACTACATTGCTTAGGGAATAATGTCTCCAACAAAGTCAGTTCTTATACAGTACAGAAACATGTTTTTTCCCAAGTGATTTCCCTCTGTATTTGTATCAGTCCCTGGACGTGGAACCCTTGGACACAAAGGCCTGATTGTACATGGGGGGCTCTCTGCAGGCCAGAAAAAAAAAACGCTCTCTTGGGTCAGAGATAATTATCTGCTTTTTGTTAAGTGCTACAACTCCAGCACCTAGAACAGCACCTGAAAATGGTCTATGACCTTCATAAATTCTTATAAAATGAATGAATGACTAAAGATCAAACATTCCAATTTTGACACTTAAAAAACTTCAGACATCCTACTCTGTCTTATTAAGGGAGGCTGAAGGCTCACTAGCGCTTGGTTGAGTCATGCCAAGTATAAATACAAAATTTAGAGAGATTCACCTAATCATTCTGTCTCAAATTTTAAAAGAAATGGTAAAATTTCAGCAGCAACTTGATGAGGACAGCTCCCAATCTGGCTGCTCCCATCTACTCTCATTGTTCCCAACTCAATCCCTAGACTCAGTGGAATTCCAATAACTGCCCTAGTTAGGCTGTTTACTTGCAGAAATCCAAATATTTTATTGTAACTTTACAGTAACCAAGATTATGTGGTATTGACTAAAGATTGACATACAGATCAATGAAAAAGAATGGAGACTCCAGAGATAGACACACACACATGTTAACGCATATGGCTCATTGATTTTTATCAACATGCCAAGGTAAATAGATAAATTGTAAGTCTTTTCAAAAATGGTGCTATAAAGATTGGATAGCAATATGGAAAAATAAACTTCAGCCCTCTGTCACATCATAAACAAAAGTTAACTCAAAATGGATCATAGTTCTAAAAGTAAAAGCTAAAAGTATAAAATTTCTAGAAGAAAACATAGAAGAAAAGCTTAGGGTCCTTGGGTTAGGTAAAGATTTTTTTATAGGACACCAAAACCAACTTCTTTATATATACTTATTTATGTATTTTTAATTGGCACATAGTACTTATATACATACTTACAGGGTACGGTGAGATGTTTTAATGCAAGATACAAGGCGTAGTGATCAGGATGATCGGCACATCTATCACCTCAGACACTTATCATTTCTTTATACTGGGAAGACTCAAAATCTTCTCTACTAGCTATTTGGAAATAGTCAATTAATTGCTATCAATCATAGTTAACCTATTGTGTGATAGATTATTAGAAAGGAATTATTCTTCCTGGGGATGGCCTTGTGGCATAGCAGGTAAAGCAGTCACCTGTGACACAGGCATCCCATATGCACATCAGTTTGGGTCCAGGCTGCTCCACTTCTGATCCAGCTCCCTGGTAATGTCCTGGGAAAAGCCATGGAAGATGGCCCAAGTGTTCGGACCCCTGCTACCACATGGAAGACCCAGATGAAGCCCCTGGCTCCTGCCTTTGGACTGTCTCAGCATTGACCACTGCAGCCACCTGAGGAGTGAACCAGTGGATAGAAGACTCTGTGTGTGTGTGTGTGTGTGTGTGTGTGTCCCTCCCCTTCTGTTTAAAAATAAATAGATTTTAAGATTTTGTTTATTTTAAAGACAGAGTTACAGAGAGAGATAGAGACACAGAGAGAGAAGTCTTCCATCTGCTGGTTCACTCTCCAAATGGCTGCATTGACTGGAGCTGGCCGGATCTGAAGCCAGGAGCCAGGAGTTTCTTCCAGGTCTCCCACGTGAATACAGGGGCCCAAGGATTTGGGCCATCCTCTGCTGCTTTCCAGGTGCATTAACAGGGAGCTAGATTGGAAGTAGAGTACCTGGGAATCCAACCAGCATCCATATGGAATGCTGGCGCTGCAGGCTGGGGCTTTAACCCATGGTGCCACAGTGCTAGCTCCTAAATAATTCTTTTTTAAAAATAGAAATTATTCCTCGTATCCAACCATAAGCCATTAACCATCTTCTCTCATCCTCCCTGTCTGTCCCCAACACATCTTCCCCAGACTCTGGTAACCACTATATATATATATATATATATATATATATATATATATATATATATTTTGACAGGCAGAGTGGACAGTGAGAGAGAGAGACAGAGAGAAAGGTCTTCCTTTTGCCGTTGGTTCACCTTCCAATGGCCGCCACGGCCGGCGCGCCGCGCTGATCCGATGGCAGGAGCCAGGAGCCAGGTGCTTTTCCTGGTCTCCCATGGGGTGCAGGGCCCAAGCACCTGGGCCATCCTCCACTGCACTCCCTGGCCACAGCAGAGAGCTGGCCTGGAAGAGGGGCAACCAGGACAGAATCCGGCACCCCGACCGGGACTAGAACCCGGTGTGCCGGCGCCGCTAGGCGGAGGATTAGCCTATTGAGCCGCGGCGCCGGCCTTGGTAACCACTATTCTATTTTCTACTTCTATGACATCAACTTTTCAGCTCCCATATATGAGAACATGTGATATTTGTCTTTCTATGCCTGATTTACTTCACTTAGCATAATAGCCTCCATTTCCATCCATTTTGTTGTCAATGGCAGAGTTTTATTCTTTGTTATGGCTCAATAATATACCATTGGGAATATACACTGTATTTTCTTTATCCACTCTGTGAATGAATACCTAGGTTGATTCCATATCTTGGCCATTGTGAATGGTGCTGCAATGAGTGTATGAGTGAAGGCAATTCTTAGACATTCCAGTTCCTTTGGCTGTATACCCAGTAGTGTGATTATTGAATAATATAGTAGTTCTATTTCTAGTTTTTTGAGGAAATGCTATACTGTCTTCCATAATAGTTATGCTAATTTTCTTTCCCATTGACAGTATATGAGCAAACTTCTTTCCCTCCCTCCTTTCCAGCAATTTCTATTTTTTTCTTTTTTATAAGAGCCATTTGAACTGGAGATAGATGATACCTCATTGTGGTTTTATTTGCATTTACCTGGCAATTAGTGATGCTGAGCACTTTTTCATATACCTGTTAGCTATTTTTGTATATCATCTCTTAAGAAATGTCTATTCATCTCCTTTGCCCATTTCTTAATGTTGGACTGTGTTTTGCTGTTGAGTTCCTTATATATTCTGGATGCTAATCCCTTATTTGTTGAATAGTTTGCAAACATTTTCTCTAATTCTGCAGGTTTACTCTTCATTGTTTTATTTCCTCTGATATACAAAAGCTTTTTAGTTCAATGAAATTTATTTTTTTAAAGATTTACTTATTTATTTGAAAGTCAGAGTTACAGAGAGAGAGGAGAGGCAGAGAGAGAGAGAGAGGGAGAGGTCTTCCTCTGGTTCACTCCCCAATTGGCCACAACAGCCAGAGCTGTGCCAATCCGAAGCCAGGAGCTTCTTCCAGGTCTCCCACATGGGTGCAGGGACCCAAGGACCTGGGCCATCTTCTACTGCTTTCTCAGGCCATAGCAGAGAGCTGGATCAGAAGTGGAGCAGCCAAGACTCGAATTGGTGGTCATATGGGATGCCAGCACTGCAGGCGGGGGCTTTACCCACTATGCCACAGCGCTGACCCTGAAATTTCATTTGTCAGTTTTTGCTGCCTATGTTTTAGGAGTCACATCCAAAAAAATTCTTTGCCCAGAACAAAGTCTGAATCATTTCCCCTATGTGTTCTTCTAGTAGTTTCATTGAGTTGGATCTTACATGTAAGCCTTTGATCCATTTTGAGTTGATTTTTTTAGATATTAAGAGATAGGGGTCCAGAGACTTTTGTTCTGAGGATGGATACCAAGTTCTCCCAGTACCATTTATTTTTTCCAGTAACTGATGATTGGACAAAGAAAATGCCACATATGTACATATGGAATACTAATCAGTCAAAAAAAAATAAAATCCTCTCTATTGCAACAAAATGGATGCAACTGGAAACCATTATGCTTAGTGAAATAAGCCAGCCTCAAAAAGACAAATACCATGTTTCCTGTGGAGCTGTGGTCATCCTATTTTTACTTGTGGAATATTAATGAGTAGTGGTGATTTAAGCCTGTGATTATAGGGTGGTTTAAAATTACATCTTCAAAAAAATTAACAAAAAAAGAGAAGATAGGAGGGGGATTAAGGAAGGGAGAGGGGGAGGGAGGACGTATGGTTATTTTTCAGAACTATTCCTATGACATCTGTTCTCTTTATAAAAATAAATAAATACAGATTTCATTTATTTATTTGAAAGGCAGAGTTACAGAGAGAGAGGGCGAGACAGAAAGAGAGATCTTCCATCTGCTGGTTCACTCCTCAGATGGCCACGACAGCCAGGGATGAGTCAGACCAAAGAGAGCTTCATCCAGTTCTCCCATGTGAGTGCAGGGGTCCAGAATACTTTTTTTTTTAAAAAAAGATTTATCTATTTATTTGAGAGGTAGAGTTACAGACACACAGAGAGGTCTTGTATCCACTGATTCACTTCCCAAATGGCCACAACAGCCAGAGCTGGGCTGATCTGAAGCCAGGAGCCAGGAGCTTCTTCCAAGTCTCCCATGTGGGTGCAGGGGTCCAATAACTTGGGCCATCTTGTACTGCTTTCCCAGTCCATTAGCAGAGCGCTGCATCAGAAGTGCACAGCTGAGACTTGAACTGGCACCCATATGGGATGCCAGTGCCACAGGTGGAGGCTTAGCCTTCTGTGCCACAGTGCTGGCCTCCAGAATACTCTTATAGTTCAACAATAAGATGATAAACAACCCAAGTTTGAGAATGAGCCAAAGATCCAAATAGAAAATTCATTTTAAAAGGGTGTATAACTGGCAAATAAGACTATGAAAGATGTTCAACATAACTATTCACTAATGAAATAATAAGAATCTATAACATACCCCAGAATAGCTAAAATTTAATATTTACAGTTGTTGAAAATGTAGAGAAACTAGAACTTTGATACTTTTCTGGTTGGAATGAAAGTGGGTTCAGTCACTATGTAAAACCAGCTTTGCAGTTTTCTTAGAAAGTCAAACACACAGTTACCATATGACCCACCACCTCTACTCCTTGGCACTCATCCAAGAGAAATAAAAAGAGATGTCCACAAAGACTTAAACTCCAACGTTCACGTTCCTTCGTAGATCTATTCATAATAGCCCAAAACAAAACAATCTAAATGCTTGTCAACTGGTAAGTGAATAAACAAATGGCAGTGTATTTGTATGATAGAAGGCTTCTCAGCAACCAAAGGGAATGAACTACAGTTCTAGGCAATGAATCACAAAAGCCTTAGGCCAGGAGGAAAACAACAATTGCAAGAGATTCCATTTATTATAAAATTCCAGAAAAGGCAAAGCTACAATGATAGAAAGCACATTGGTCATTATGATGGGCCAAACAGTAGTAGAGGCATGTGGAAGCTTTTGGGAGATAAGCTAATTGTTTTATTTCTTAATTTTGGTGGCTGCTACATGATTGTATACTTTTTCAAAACTCAATGAGTTATCTGCTTAAATGAAGTGAATTTTGTAGTATGTGCTTTGTGCCTCGTAAGAGCTGACTGAAACCTTTTTGACAAAGACTGTTTTCTAAAAGTGAAAAAGAAACTAAGAGGCTGAAAGAATATTTTTGTGTACATGGGGAATTGGCTTCATAGAGGTGGAAAACAAAGGAATAGATATTGAGTATACACCTCCCAGAGTGAAGATGTGTCAACAGGGTGGCTTCTCCATGAGAGTGATGATCAGACTGACCTTACGCAATGCTAACCTAGAGAAGGTGACTGCATAGAACACAGAGTTTGTAGGTGAGCCTTAAACTTCTCTCAATAGTGTGTGTCAAGCGAATGAAGATGAACGGCTGGATGATTTTGTACAGTGTGAACAGGGATACGTAATTCATTGTAGTATAAGTATACACTTCATTCTATATGAAGTTATTTTCTTGGGACACTTCAAATCATTTTCCAAAATTGCTGGTAACTATTGAGACATGATATGGTGCTGTGGTTCAAAAGGGCAAAAAATGGAAGGGCTTACAAATGAAGTAACATAATATCTGAGGTTTGCTTTAAAATAATTCAAGGGGGAGAGGGAGAAGTTGGGTGAGAGTGGCTAGGAATATTGGATGAAACAAACAGAGAGTTGACTTTCCTATTCTCTTTATTTTGTGTATGTTTGAATATTTCTAAACAATGAGGGCTGGGTTTTTTGTTTATTTGTTTTGGGTTTTTTGTTTGTTTGTTTTTCCTTTTTAACTTTCTTGAGAGAGGGAGGAGCTTATCTTAACTTAGTTGAGCTTGGCCTAGAGTTGCCCTGGACCCTGATACTTGATCTGTAGGGAGTGAAAAGAAGTTGGAAACATTTCTTGGCTAAATGATTATTCAGTAAATCCACATATCTCAAAATTCCTGTTCTTACCTGGACTAAAAGGTTATTCACAGGCACGTGTGATAGAGTTCTGTTCCTCAGTTTGCTTATAAATATGTGAATATGTGCCAAATATGGGTACATCATAAAGAACAAGAATTTACCAAATAGCATAATAGTATTAAGAGGTGAGTGCTGGGGCTGGCATTGTGGCATAACCAGTAAAGCCACCACCTGCAACTCCAGCATCCCATATGGGTGCTAGTTCAAGACCCAGCTGCTCCACTTATGATCCAGTTCCCTGCAAAGGACCTGGACAAAGCAGAAGATGGCCCAAGTGTCTGCATCCCTACTATCTATATGGGAGACCCAGATGAAGCTTCAGGCTTCTGCTTGGCCTGGCCCTGGCTGTTGCAGCCATTTGGGGAGTGAACCAACAGATGGAAGTTCTCCTCTCTCTGTCTCTCCCTCTCTCTCTGTAACTCTTTCAAATAAATATTTTTTTAAAAAAAGGGGTGAGGGATTTTGGAGGTGAATGGAATTAGTGCCTTATAAAAGAGGCTTAGGATAGGTCCCCCTCAACCCTTCTACTACCTGGACACAATAAGAAGGTGCTATTTACTATGAGCCAGAAAGAAATCCCTCACCAGATACCAAATCTGCTGGGGCATTGATCTTGGACTTTGCAACATCCAAACCATAAGAAATAAATTTCTGTTCATTCTTTCTTTTTTTAAACACTATAAGACATTGATTTTTAGATTTCATGTGTTATTTTTATTCATTTGAGAGGCACAGAGACAGAAAGAGATAAATAGCCAAAAGAGCTCTCATTTCTTGATTCATTCCCCAAATGCCCACAATGTTTGGGGCTGGGCCAACAACTTAATCTATGTCTCCCGTGTGGGTGACAGGGACCCAAGTCCTTGAACCAGCACCTGCTGCCTCCTAGGCTGTGCTTTAGTAGGGGCCAGAAATTGAGAGAGAACCTGGCACTCAAAGACACTATGGTATGGGATGCAGGTGTATCAACCAGCAGCTTAAATACTGGTCGAAACGTCCAATGTGGGATATAGATTCTCATTGTTTATAAGCTGTTCATTCTATGGTGTTTTGTTATAGCAGCCCTAGTGGGAAAACACAGGCATCTTTTAATACATTGAATTATTTAATCATCACCAACAAATCTATGCACACTGGGATTATTAGCCCAAGATCTCATGCTATAACCTATCCTTGAACTCAGCTTCGCTGGGCTCTAAATCTGTTTCACATCACAAAAGTAGTGGAGAAACAAAGGCAGGCAAGGATGGGAAGGAACAGGCGCTCTCCTATACAGCTAGTGGGAATATAAGTTGCCACAGTTATCACAACACTTACTGGAAAGCGTATCTTGTATGACCCAGTTTTCCCATAAATTCCATGGAGACATTCATGCACATGCACATGAGGAAACAAGCATACGCATGCTTATACCCATATCATTAGTAATACCAAAGAAACAGGAAGTAATACAAATGCCAATCAACAGATCACACAGCTAAATTATAGGACATCCATATATTGGAATAATATTTAGCAATAAAAATGAAAGACCTACAACCACAGGTATCAACAGGATCCATCTCTAAAATCCACTACTGGGGCAAAGGAGCAAGGCATGGATGAATACCTAAGTGAGTCTTGTATACAGAAACAGAAACGATACACTGGGGCAGGTGTTGTGGCACAGCAGATGAAGCAGCTACCTGCAATGCTGGCATCCCGTATTGGAGTGTTGGAGTGCTGGTTCAAGTCCCAGCGGCTCCCTGCTAATATGCCTGGGAAAGCAGTGGAAGATGGTCCAAGTACCTGTGCTCCTGCAACTCAGGTGAGTCCTGAATAGAGTTCCTGGCTCTTAGCTTCAACCTGGCCCTGACCAGGCCATTTTGAGAGTGAACCAGCAGATGGAAGATCCCTCTCCCTCTCTCCTTCCTTCCATCCATCCATCCATCCATCCATCTCTCTCTCTCTCTCTCTCATTTTCACTCTGCCTTCCAAATAAACAAATCTTTTATTTAAAAAAGAAAGAAAGAGGGGCTGGCTCTGTGGTGTGAGTTAATGTCCTGGCCTGAAGCACCGGCATCCCATATGGGCACCAGTTTGAGGCCTGGCTGCTCCACTTCCAGTCCAGCTCTCTGCTATGGCCTGGGAAAGCAGTAGAAGATGGCCCAGGTCCTTGGGCCCCTGCACCCACGTGGGAGACCTGGAAGAAGCTCCTGGCTCCTGGCTTCGGATCAGCGCAGCTCCGGCCGTTGCGGCCATCTGGGGAGTGAATCGGCACATGGAAGACCTCTCTCTCTGTCTCTACCTCTCTCTGTAACTCTTTCAAATAAATAAAATAAATTTTAAAAAAATAGAAAGAAAAAGATAGCACTCTACTAATTGAAAGACAAAGGGAATTAAAACCATGAAGAAGCAAAGTGCAATGACATGAAGTTCAGCCAGGCAGAGAGGGATGTGATAAGACAGGAGCACACAGGGCATCCAGAATGTGATAAAGTTCCCTCCCTTAACCTGGGCAGGAGTTTATTTCAGTATTTTTTAAAGATTTATTTATTTATTTAAAAGTCAGAGTTACAGAGAGAGAGAGAAGTCTTTCACCCCACTGGTTCACTCCTCAGATGGCTATAAGGGCCGGAGCTGGGCCAATCCGAAGCCAGGAGCCAGGAGCCAGGAGCTTCTTCCAGGTCTCCCACGTGGGTGCAGGGGCCCAAGGACCTGGGCCACCTTCTACTGCTTTCCCAGGCCATAGCAGAGAGCTGGACTGGAAGTGGAGCAGCCAGGTCTCAAACTGGTGCCCATTTGGGATGGGGATGCCGGCGCTTCAGGGCAGGGCATTAACCTGCTGCACCACAGCGCTGGCCCCTATTTTTTTTTTTTTCCTAAATAAAACTTCATCTTTCATACAACTCTCTCAGTGGTCCTCCTACACATTTCCATATCCACAGCCACTTTGCCACACTGCAGTTACATGTCATTTGCCTTTCCATCATTCATGCCTATGTGATCGGCAAGGTGAACTAACTTGATTGATGCCCCTGCTCCTGTGCTGACCAGCTAACTCCAAAAGCCCATTAATATACCTGAGCAATCTGCTCAATATGTGTTTGAAAATCTGCTACACAAAAAGGTTATTTTTAATGAAACTCCATGAAAAAAATTGTTATTTTTAACTTATTAAGGTGTACATTTTATTCGAGTTTTCCTTTATGTTTCATTATTTTATGTTGCTTTAAGAAAAAAAGAATCATCTACCTGTATAGCAAGATTAACCAGTCTCCACTGTGAACAAATTTGTCTGTGTTTGGCATGTACAAAGGAGAGCAAGTTGTGCTTGTAGCTTGATATTAAAGATAAGTATAAAGAAAGAGGAAGGGAAATTTCACTGCCCTGGGGTAGAAAGATAAAATCATTAGAAAGATAGACAGTATTTTAAATAATCATCCTATTTTATGATATATATACACTAAAGGAAATAGAGTTCAAAGACCTCTAAAATTATTAAAGTTTTCCACCTCCACAAAGGAGATAAAAACAATAACTAGGAAAATCCAAGTGAAATATATTTTATTTCTGCTTGATGGCATAAAAGCAAAGCAGAAAGACTTTCTGGGGTTTTATTCTTCTTTAACAATAAGTTAATGTCAAAATAACAGAAGACAAAGCACATCAAATTACAACTTTGTCCCCTCATGCTAGAGCCCAGGTTTTACTTCTAGTCATTTTAGCAGGTAACATACTAAGTCAAAACAAAGCAAATTCAAATTAATTCTCTGGAGGGTACATTTTTGTCAGATCAAAATGAAACAGTGAGTTATACATCAGGTAAAAAAAAATCATGTTTTCAAAGAAATTTGAAAGGAAAATATTTCCTCCCATTGTGAAACTTCAGAAAATTGGTAGCTTAACATATTCCATTGCTTTTTTATTTTAAAATGCTATACTGCAGAATCAAGTGATTTCTCTTAAAGTAATTATCTTCAAAGCAAGAAATGAAATCAAGATAATCCTATGCAAGCTTATGTTTGCATTTAAAAGAATTCAATAAGATTCCCTATTAATATTCATTATTCTTAATATAATACTAGATTCTCTGAAATTTTCCTAGAGACAAGGAAATTAGAGTAACATAAAATCCCTTCTACCAAATGGCTGTTCTTGCGCCAGGTGTTGCCTAGTATCCCAAATCCCTACAACATTCATGCAAGTGGAGGAATTACCTTCTTTGTATTTGAGGACTCTGGGCTTTAGAGAAGTTGGATATTTTTCTCCAAACTGCATTGCTGGCAGATACCCTGATGAGGATTTAAATACAGATCTTCCATTGTTTCGATGTTATTATATATATTTACACATATGTCAGTTAAAATACAGCTTCTGGATTATAACAATCTTTTTTGTCATTTCAGTATTTATTGTAAAAGTAAAATTTAGACAACACTAATTATAAACCACTAGGTAACAAGCCAAATAAATGTCATTTAATCCATATAGTGCAAAACTACAAGAATATAAAAAGAATAAGGCAGTGGTTTACATACCAGAGATAGAAAAAATGGTATTATTTTTAATGAATACTCTTTTGTACATGTTGAATTTGTACCACGTGATACATTATCTTTACAAAAGCAGACTTAATTTTTTTAAATGTGTGTATATTTTTTGTTTCTTGATGGTGGATATTTCAGGTTTAGCATATTGTCTTTACTTATACCTATATTATACATTACTTTTGTATGTATTCGGTAGTTAATAAAATCTATTAAAACACAAATATCTTTTTAGACATTTTGTTAATTGTTAATTAAGGAAATATTGGACTATTGGTAAGAAATTTGGGGCCCATAAAAATTGAGTTGTGTTTTGCCATGAAAATCAAGATTTGTGGCAACCCAAAAACACTTAAATTTAATTGCAGGCAATGATGGTAATGAACATGGGCAAAACTCTCACTTAGACTGAATCACTCATTTTGACAATAGAAGTGTAAATAGGCTCATAAATAGAATTTCCAATCACTTGCCTAAGCAAAAAACATCAGATAGGGTTTAGTCATGACACATATTTATACTAAGCGATATTTTCCCATTATAACAATTTTAACACAGCTATGCCTGCTATAAATTAGTCTATTTGTAATGTTCCCAAATACCATAATAATAATTCATAAAAGGCTTCTACTCTAAATGAGTGTTTTCTGCCTCATGTTAGTTAAAACATAGATTTATTCTATGTAGGTACCCACTGTACAATAATACAAGGACTGATGGGGGCAAATGTTCTGGACTAGTAGCTACTTGTAGATATTGGATATTATATATCCACTAGGAACTGAAGCATAATTTCAAACTCATTTTCACGTAATCACATTAAACCACCAGAATTTTATGTAAAAGAGGTATCTTTGGAAAATAATATGACCACCTATATTCTAGGTCAGTGCATTACAATTTGAAATTTTTGAAAAGCATGACATTGCCAAAACTCACTAAGCTCCAGTGAAGAAGATTGTGATTCTGTTCATACAGCTGTTCTCACAGAAGCAGAAGGGAAAGGGTAAAAGAAAGAAGAAAATGAGGAAGAAGGAGGAGTAAGAGGTAAAGAGGAAGGAGGTAGAAAAGAAAAGAGAAAGAAAGAAAAGAGAAATTAGACAAAGGAAATTAGACAAAGAAGTGAAGGGAGATTTAAAGAAAGAAATGAGAGAAGAGGAGGAGGAAGAAGAGGAAGTGGAGGAGGAAGGAAGGAGGAAAACCTACTGTGATATTCCAACTCTAGATAACTATTTGGAATTTCATCCACAGATCTCTGGGACACCCCCAAGTTTGTCTGAATTCTAAATTTACATAGTTCTACTAAACCCTACCTGTGGACAGACAATAAAAAAGGACCTACTGAGTCATCTCAGCCCCTAAGTATAGACACCACGAGAAAGAGTAGACTCTTCCATTGGTTCACCCCTCAATGGCCACTGCGGCCGGCGCACCGCACTGATCCGAAGCCAGGAGCCAGGTGCTTCCTCCTGGTCTCCCATGCAGGTGCAGGGCCCAAGGACTTGAGCCATCCTCCACTGCACTCCAGGGCCACAGCAGAGAGCTGGGCTGGAAGAGGAGCAACCGGGACAGAATCCGGCACCCTGATGGGGACTAGAACCCAGGGTGCCGTCAGGGCTGACCAAATTAGGGAGTATGAAGCTCAATTTAGACCAAGAATGGAAAAAGATTTAATATGTATTGGATGTCTACTAGGTTATCATTTGTATTATTATTATTAAACTATTATCATAGCATTATTATAGCTATTTTACAGATCAGAAAATTAGCACTCAGGTTAAATAACATTTCTGTGTTTACATAAAATGAGTGGCAGCCCAGAATTTAATCTTGCTTAACACTTTCATTTTCCAAAGAAACCTTTTATTTAAGGAATATAAACTTCTAATTTTCTATACTTAAATCCTACCTTACTGTCCCATATCAATGTGCATGGCATTTGTTAGTGATATATTCTTTTGTGTGTATGTGTGTGTGATATATTCTAAATGACAGCCAAGTTTCCCTTATCCATATTTCTCTTTGGAACAAAGTTGAGATGGGCAGAGGCCAAAGTCAATATAATTGAGCTATAGGATTATGGAGAAGTTTTTAGCATATGTAAAAGACCCTTGTACCAACATCATTTACTGTCTTGGATTCCTTACTGGAACCAGTTATTCTTGGTTTCTTCCTTTCTTACAGCATGACTAAAACCTAGAGGGGATGGATAACCATGTGTACCGCTGTCCATGGTCCTGAAACATCATGCATGCCATGAATTGCCTCTCTGGGAAATGGAAGATGTGGTTATAGACCTGAGATGGAGATACTAGTTCTGGAAGACCTAACAGAACTAGATGTGATTCAAGGAAAAGAGTAGACAGAGTAACTAGAACTGTCCAACAGAATTTTCTGCAATGATTGCTATGTTCTAATTCTGCACTTTTAAATATTGTAACCACTAGCTGTTAGTAAAATGGAGCAGTCTTATCTATGGTGTGATCTACATCTTGACACCATCCTAGGCTCTTGCAGGAAGCCAGGTGGCCACATAGCCCAACCACCAGCGTCAAGCTCAACCCCCATCCTAATGTGATTTGCTGCTCCTACTTCCCTGCCTACCCCCCCTCCCCCGCAAAGCTTTAAAAGAATCTGTTCCTGAATATGCGGCTCTCTTTCTCTCCATCTCTCTGTCTCCCTCTGTCTCTTGACCTCTCTGGATCTCTCTCTTATACTCTCCTCCCTCTTTTTCCTTCTTCACCCTTTCCCTCTGGTCTGTTGGGTTTCCTCCAATAAACCTTTTCCCTTACTCCAGTATTTGGTGTGTTTTGTGGCAGCCTTACATTAGCTATATTTGTCTATTGGGCATTAGTACTATGTGACTAGCAGACAAATAGCTAAGGCCTTAAACCCACCTGATTATTATCAAGCCCCTTTTGTCAGTTTCTATTTGCTTCTCAATGGGAAAACTTGTTCGTGATTTAGATAGCACCTTTCTTAGGTCCTCTAATAATGACTTTGTCCTTTGCTTTAGACCCTGTGAATTTAAACTGCTTGTTAAATGCATTTTCTCTAGACTTGAAATAGTGAAATTCTAGATGGCCATGCACATGAAATCTCGGCTGGAAGCAGTTTCTGCAAGCTGGCACTGCTCTCCCCCTGGAGAAGCCACCTCCTGCTAGAACCCTCACTTGACTCTCATTCCAATGATGCCCCTTTTCAGCATGAAGCAACCAGAGCAATCATCACCCAGTCCCCATAACAGAAGTTACTGGTCCATTCTTGGGGGGGGGGGGGCAGAATGTGAGGAGTTAGATGGGTTAATAGGCAGTCAGTGGAAGTTGAGGGTGGAAATTGTTCCCCTCAAGTTATCCTTAGCAAGGTCAGAAGTGCCAGCCAGCTCACTTTTTGGGAGCTTCCGTTCTTATCATGACAATAGCAAGGGAGTGCTCCCAGTTTACTGAAAACAAATTAGGTATCCCACCCTAGTGTGGCTCTTTTGTTTTATTGTGAGCAAGCCAAACAGGATAAAGAATTGCAAATCAGGTCTTTTGTTCCCCCCCTCCCTTGTAACTGAATGTCAATCTAATTGTTAAGTTTTGTTTGTTTGTTTTTTTCCAAAATCATACTTACTCCCCCCCCCCCCCCCCCCCGCCCTTGACCCCTTTGGGTTTTTCATCACTTGGAAGCCTCTCTCCCATGTTATCCTGACTCTAATAAATCTTGCTTTTAAATCTCAAAAATAAATAAATACATAAGTGAATAAATAAATGAATAAATATAAACTAGGACCTTTTTCTGTTCACTTGTTAAACTTATTATTTGATGAATTATTAAGGCTTTTTACTGTAATGTAAATTTAAAATGTTACCCTCAAAAACTAAAAAAGACAAAGGGAGAAGGACAGAGGGTGTGAGAGGAAGGGAAGAAGGGGAATATCATTACATTCTTAGAACTGTCTACAAATCACCTTGAATCTATTAAAAAATAACTTAAAATTTAAATTAAAAAATAATTTTCCAGGCCAGCGCCGGGGCTCACTAGGCTAATCCTCTGCCTGCGGCACCAGCACCCCGGGTTCTAGTCCCGTTGGGGCACCAGATTCTGTCCCGGTTGCTCCTCTTCCAGTCCAGCTCTCTGCTGTGGCCCCGGGAAGGCAGTGGAGGATGGCACAGTTGCTTGGGCCCTGCACCCGCATGGGAGACCAGGAAAAGCACCTGGCTCCTGGCTTCAGATCAGTGTAGTGTGCAAGCCGCAACGCGCCAGCCATAGCGGCCACTTGGGGGTTGAACCCAGGGAAAAAGGAAGACCTTTTTCTTTGTCTCTCTTTCTCTCTCACTGTCTAACTCTGCCTGTCAAAAAATAATAATTTTCCACACACTGTTACATTTGACAGAATGTATATACTGTTACCTTAATGGTCCTACATAAATCAAGCCTCCAGCATTGTCCCCTTCCCCCTGACCCTGCACCTAGCCATGTAACTTACTTTGACCAACGATATGGGCAGATGAAACACAAGCAGAGCTTAGAAAGTACGTGCACACTGGGACTTCCCTACTTAGAATTACTGTCAGTGTCATGTAAGATACCTGGCCTCTGATGCTGAAGTAGTCATATAGAGAACTGAAATACTCTGCTGAGGGTCCCAGCTTCTGCAACATGAGGGTAGTGTTATCTTGGATCATGCAACTGGTCAAAGCTCCAGGTCACTACATTTGTATGAGTGACCCTAAGAAAGTCAACAGAACAGGTGCATCTTGGGTTAATAGAAAGAAAAAGGTTCTGCCAAACGTAGAGTGAAATGGTTTACTTTTTGAAAAATTTATACAGGAATTGTCAAAAGAGGAAAAGCAGGGGCATTTGGCACACCAGTTAAGTGCCATTTGGTGTGCCTGCATTCCATCCTGGAGTATCAAGTTCGAGTACTGTCTCCTCAGCTTCCAATCTGATGTGCACCCTGGAAGGCAGCAGGCGATGGCTCAAGTATTTGGGTCTCTGCTGCCCATTTGGGAGACCCAGATGGAATTCCAGGGTCCTGGCTTCAGATTGGCCAAGCCCTGTGTTAAGAAAATGGTGCAGTCTTATCTATGGCGTGATCTATACCCTGACACCATCCTAGGCTCTAGCCCCCAACGCCATTGCTGGAAGCCAGGTGGCCATATGGTCCAACCACCAGTGTCAAGCTCCACTGCCATCCTAATGGGATTCGCTGCTCCTGCTTCCCTGACCACCCTCCCGCAAAGTTTTAAAAGGACCTGTTCCTGAACATGGGCTCTCTCTAGCCTCCTCCTCTGGTCTCCTCTCTCTTCTCTCTTGTCTTTGCTCCTTTCTCTTCTCTCTTCCATCTCCTGCTCACTCTCTCTTCTCTCTGCTCTCTCTCCTCTCTCCTCGCTAGCTCCTCTCTGTCTCTTTCTCTCTTATGCTCTCCTTCTCCCTCTTTCTCCTTCTTTGCCCCTTCCCTCCAGCCTGCTGGGTTTCCCCAATAAACCCTTTCCCTTACTCCGGTGTTTAGTGTGTTTTGTGACAGCCTAACACCCTGGCTGTTGTAAGTTTTCAGGAGAAAACCAGTGGATGGGAGCTGTGTGTCTTTGTCTCTCTCTGCCTTTCAAATAAATGAAAATAAACATGACATTGAAGCAAAAATGGAATAAAATGTGTCTGCATTAATATAAGCATTAATAATTCTATGCTAAAAATAGCAAGAAGGGGCCAGCACTGTAGCTCACTAAGCTAATCCTGCAGTGCGGCATCCCATATGGGCACCAGTTGAAGACCCGGCTGCTCCTCTTCCAATCCAGCTCCCTGCTAATGTGCCTGGGAAAGCGGTAGAAGGTGGCCCGACTTGGGCCACTGCACCCACATGGGAGACCCAGAAGAAGCTCCTTGGCTCTTAGCTTCAGATTGGCTCAGCTCCAGCATTGTTGCCTTTTGGAAAGTGAACCACTGGATAGATGACCTCTCTCCCTCCCTCCCTGCCTCCCTCTCTCCCTCTCCCTCCCTCCCTTTCTCTTTCAAATAAATAAAATAGATCTTTTTAAAAAAGAGTAAGAAAATGGAAACAAAATTATCCCTCATTTCTTCCCCCAAATTCTTGGATAGCATCCTTATACTCATTGGTATAACTCACAGATTTAGTTTAGGTGAAGTAAGTGATTTGAAAAAAGGGCAAGTTAATCAGTCTTATGAGGTTTTGACTCAAGAACCCAAACCTGGGTTGTAAAACCAAAGTCTTCATATTTGAATGTCATTATGCAGGTAGTGATAAAACATTAAGAAAGCATCTGGCACAAACTAAGTGAGCAGAACCCCAGGGTGATGGTCTGAAGTCATTCTGAAAACTGGCTCAGTGACAGAGTAGACAAAACGTGGCTACACAGCAGTGTTTCCTCCAGCCCTCTGCCCACACGGCAGAGAAAGCACTCACATAGGTGTGTCCAGCTTTGAAAAAGTAAAGAGGTCTGTGAAAATACAGGAGACTTTCTGCTAAAAAATATAAAAAGGCAAAACTGCAGAGGTAGCACCACCCAGCCATGAGACCACTGGTAAAGTCTCATGAGAAAACAAAGGCATTTAGCACACAAAAGCCCTAACAGGGAGAACAGAAATGCCATTTGCAAAATGATCCCGCACACCCTGGGGTCCTCACATAAGAAAATAGTATTTTGAAAAATTGTCATGTTAAAATTAAGCTACTCTTGGGTGACTTCAAGCTAGGTAATTTGCATTTAGCCCAGGCTTAATTATATCTTAGAAGAATTTCCTTTAATTCTCTTTCATGATAATAATCCTGCAAAATTTAACTTCACTGCATTTACAAAGACACACGCAAAAGGTTAATAATAATGAATGAGTCTTTTCTCCCTCCTACTTTCTCTTTCTTCTGCATAATACAAGGCTTCCAGATCCTGTTTACATACAGGTCCTACAACATTTTCCCCATGCACTTTTATTATCACCACACATAATTTCATACCCAGTAACAGAAGAGTGCTCTATATTCAAGTCAGTATATTTCATCCATTAAATACAGGGTTTTTTTTATTATTATATTGCGCACTGTGGTTTTCCTTTGCCAATATCCCACGTATTTAACACTGATTTTGGCATTTGGGGTGAACACGCTTACAAATACGAGTCTCTGCATCCAGGAGATTTAGCTTCTAACAGAGAAGATAAAGAAATGGAGGAGGAGAAGGATGCAAGGCAGAACATGGGAGCTTTAAAAGGCTCTGGGTAACAAAGAAAGATCACATCATGTCAGTGAGAGGGTTCGAAAGGATGCCTTTTTTTTTTTTTTTTTTTTTTTTTTTTTTTTTTTTTTTGATAGGCAGAGTGGACAGTGAGAGAGAGACAGAGAGGAAGGTCTTCCTTTTTCCATTGGTTCACCCCCTAATGGCCGCTGCGGCCGTTGCACTGAACTGATCCGAAGGCAGGAGCCAGGTTCTTCTCCTGGTCTCCCATGCGGGTGCAGGGCCCAAGGACTTGGGCCATCCTCCACTGCCTTCCCAGGGCCACAGCAGAGAGCTGGACTGGAAGAGGAGCAACCGGGACAGAATCCAGCACCCCGACCGGGACTAGAACCCCGGGTGCCAGCGCAGCAGACAGAGGATTAGCCTATTGAGACGTGGCGCCGGCCAGGGATGCCTTCTAAACAGACCTTGAGGTGGAAGTCAGTTTGGAAAAGACACCTTACTTACCAAAATTGTTTTTTTGCAGAAACGATGAAGGCATGGGTGTGAGAAGCCAAAATGACAGCTCAAGTCAAGGAATGAGAGATGCAAAGGTCTTGATGTATTTTCAAATATCCTGACAGTCTTCTACCAATAGACATTCAGCAAGGGAAAATCTAAAGAATATATTTTATGCAGAAGAAAACTGATGCCAGCTTTAAGATCCAGACATAAAGAAATGATTTTTAAAAAAGTGAAGGGTAAGAGCTTAGCCTAGTGGTTCAGATGCAGCTTAAGGGACAGGTCTTGCAGTGCAGCCATCCCATACTGGAGCACTGGTTCAAGTCCCAGCTGCTCTGTTCATGTGCCTGGGAAAGCAGCAGAGGATGGCCTGAGTGCTTGGGCCCCTGCTACCTGCATGGGAGACCTAGATGGAGCTTGGGACTCCTGGGTTCGGTCAGCACCAGCCCTGGCCATGGCAGCCATTTAGGGAGTGAATAAGTGAATAAGCAGATGGAAAATCTTTCTCTCTCCTCCCACCCCCTCACTGTCACTCCCTCTTTTAAAATGAAAAATATATACATTTCTAAATGCAATTAAAATGTCTGTATAGTATATTAGATTGCCTTGGCTTGATAACCATCTCCAGGTTCCTGATAATGCAGATCCTCTGAGGCAACAGTGATGGCTCCAGAATTTGGGTTCCTGCCACCCACATAGGAGACCTAGATTGAGTTCCCAGCTCCTGCCTTTGACCTGGCCCATTCCAGGGCTATTGCGGTCATTTTGAAAATGAGCCAGTATACAGTCTTGTTCTGTCTCTCTACCTCTCAAAAAAATTTTTAAACTAAAAATAATACATTTCAGCAATGGACTGATTAGCGTTCAATTGTTTTAAGACAGTTGTATTGCTAGGGAAGTGGATGACACAACTGACTTTAGGATTTGATAAACCAAGTATGCATGCTAAGATGTCCAGGAGAACAATTAAAAGCATAGGAACAAAGTATATAGATTTTAAATTAGTAATAAATAAATAGAAAAAATAGACTGAGAAAAACAAATAATCCAAGGAATGCAGGAGAAAAGAAAAAATCTGCTCCACTTCCTATCCAACTCCCTAATGCACCTGGGAAAGCAATGGAAGATGGCCCAAGTCCTCGGGCCTCTGCCACCCACATGGGAGAACCAGAGGATGCTCCTGGCTTTGGCCTGCCTCAGCCCCAGGAGTTGCAGCCACCTGAGGAGTGAGCCAGTGGATGGAAGATCTCTCTCTGTCTCTCCCTCTCTTTATAACTGCCTTTCAAATAAATAAATAAATATTTTTTTAAAAATTCCTCCCCCTTTTTTAATCGTTTCTTTTTATCTGAATCTTCAATCTGGGATCAGTTTTCTTCTGCATGAAATATGTCCTTTAGATTTTCCCTTGCTGAATGTCTATTGGTAGAAGACTGTCAGGGCCGGCGCCGCGGCTCACTAAGCTAATCCTCCGCCTTGCGGCGCCGGCACACCAGGTTCTAGTCCCGGTCGGGGCGCCGGATTCTGTCCCAGTTGCCCCTCTTCCAGGCCAGCTCTCTGCTGTGGCCAGGGAGTGCAGTGGAGGATGGCCCAAGTCCTTGGGCCCTACACCCCATGGGAAACCAGAAGAAGCACCTGGCTCCTGGCTTCGGATCAGCGCGGTGCGCTGGCCGCAGCGCACCGGCTGTGGCGGCCATTGGAGGGTGAACCAATGGCAAAGGAAGACCTTTCTCTCTCTCTCTCTCTCTCACTGTCCACTCTGCCTGTCAAAAAATTAAAAAAAAAAAAAAAAGAACAAGACTGTCAGGATATTTGAAACGTGGCACACAGACACATGGTCTAGGCTCCCCAGGTAAACAGGCCGTGGTTTTGAATTGAGAGTGGGCGTGCACAAAGGCAACAGCACTGGCATTGGCAGTGAGACCAGGCTCGTGGGACTGCAGTGAGAGCTCCCTCAGGGTCGGTAGTGCAGGGTGCAGCTGGTACCTGGTGGTGGCAGTGGCATTGTCCTCTCCAGATCAGCCTGCTGGTGGACACTGGTCTTGGTGTGTAGCTCTGAATTAGTTCTACTGCCAAGCCAGTGGTTCTGAGAGCGACGTCCAGTTAATCAGCTCCGTTTCTGTGTAAGCCAGCTGCAGTTGGTTTATATATTGCTCCCAACTAAAAATCTTTACTGAATACATGATCCATGTTTTCATTGCTCCTTTCTCAGTAACGTGTACTTGATTTCCTTTTTTGTCCTAGGAATTCTTTAGAGTTTAGAGTATTTTGGGCTGACAAGTATTTTGATTCTCTATTCATTTCTTTTTGTTGTGATGTGGTCAGCTCATATAATTTATAACAGTTCTCATTTGGGTAACTCGTTGAAATTTTTCCATGGCCTTACACATGTCAAATTTTTTTAATGACTCAAGAGTATATTTTCTGTGACTAAGCAGTTTTCTTACAACGTAGCCATTCATCGTTTGCCAGTTTGACTTTGTATTTCTCTGAGTTGTCAATCTTCATGATGGATTGTATGTTTTATTGATATATTCTTTATTCCATTTACTGTTTTCAACCTTGAATCTTATTTTACTATTAATATTGCTACACATTCTTTTTGTTAGCAGTTGTATAGTTTCTTTCATTAGATTAATTTTTTGATAATTTTCTTCCTTTCTATGTATAAATCTGAAGTTTTACAAAAAAGATTGAAGTCAGAGCTACTGAGATAGACAGTCAGAGACAGAGATAGAGAAACATATTCCATCCAGTGGGTCACTCTCCAGATGGCTGCAACACCCAGGGCTGAGCCCATCTGAAGCCAGGAGCCAGGAGCTCCATTCCCAGTCTCCCAGGTGAAGAGAGGGGCCCAAGCATTTGAACCATCTTTTGTTGTTTTTCCAAGGTTCGTTAGCAGGGAGCTAGATCAGAAGTGGTGCAGCCGGGACTCCAAGAGGCACTTAAATGGGATGCTGGTGTCACAGGCAGCGGCTTAACCCACTGTGCCACAATGCAGGCACCTCTCTTAGTTCCTTGAAGATATTGTCCCCACAGCTGGCACCCCCTCAGGTCCTGTGCACTATTTAGGGCACCCGTCCCTCAACTGCTGTGGGTATTGCCTGCTAATCACTTGGCCCACTCATCTGGAGAATTGCTCTACACTCAAGGAAAGTGAACTCATTCGATAAATCTCTCACCTGCTTTGCACAGGGGGAGCCTCCAGGGGAGTACAAAGAGCTTTCTGATTGCCTCAACAATAACTTCTGGGAGAATCTTCAGGCCCCAACTCTCCCTGGGATTAGGCTGATGCTGGACACCTGCTGGTACAGTGTAGCCGCGTTCCTTCCCCTGGCCTGCTGTGTTCCCCTTATCGCCTCCTAGAGCACTGACTGAATAAATCATGTGCATTCAAACCTGTGTCTCTGGTTCTCCTTCTGGGTGACCCGACCCAAGAGAACACTGGTTCTGTATTTTCATCGTTCCATCCTTTATACTAGTCCAGGATCCTCAAAGAACGTCCACGGAACGAATGGATGAAGTTCTTTTCCTTGGGCAGCGTGCTGATCACACCCTACTTTCTTGGAGAGAACCTCGCTTCTCTAGGTTAGGATGTTACAACTCCTGATTTCAGCCTTAGAGCTTTATTCCAGTGCTTGCTCACATTTGTCCCATCTATCTTTTTTTTTTTTTTAAATATTTATTTGAAAGGCGAGAGAGAGAGATTGGTTGAGAGATCTCCAATCCATGGGTTCACTCCCCAATAGCCAGGGCTGGCCCAGGCTGACGTCAGGAGCCTGGAACTCAACCTGGGTTTCCTAAATGGGTAGCAAGAACCTGATTAAATGGGCCATCATCTGTTGCCTTCCAGGGTGTGTATTAGCAGGAAGCTGGAATTGGGAATGGAGCCAGGACTCAAACCCAGGCACTTCAGCATGGGGTGTGAGTATCCCACCTGGTGTCTTCACCAAATACCTGTTCCTGATTTGCCTTGGTTCATATCCTCTGATTTTTCAAAATTGCTTTTATGATTCCAAATACATTTTTTACACCTAGAATCATATGCAGTTCTACACTGTTTGCATATTGTGTTCCTGAGTCTCAGTTTCAAAGACACAATTTTATGAACTTCATATTTCTTTGCATCAATTAAGACCTTGTTAGATACATGGTGCTCAATCACTAATTGTATAATTTTTGTATGACAGCTTGGTTTAAAGGGATTGCTTGGACACATATTTTCTATTAGAAAGTATTCTCTTTCTTTATTATTCTTGGATCATTAATCCCTGTTTGAAAATTCTATTTCCATAGCAACAGATTATCATAAAAGAAAGAAGATAATATAGTCTTTACTTTGAACAACCCAGAAAGAGAAGGATTGGGAGAAGAAAACTTGTAATTGCAACATTATAAACAAAATGAATGAATCCAACAGGGGGAAGCCGTTAGCACATAAAAGGATAAATCATGTCTAACAGTGTTAATAGTATTTTTGCACTTCAAGATGATTAAACTAGCCAGCTGGGTCCAGACACTCAAACATTAGTAATGTGATAAAATTCAGAAGCTGAAGGCAAATTTAAAAAAAAAAAAAAGCATCAGGTCAGTCCCAGGGTCCTTGCTAGCTTCAAAGCTGCACCCTCTATTTGATCAGTGAGGGCCGGGGTACAGAGCCTACATTCTGTAATGATTGGCAGTGTCATCAAATCCAATAAACCTGTATTGGAGAGTCGCCTGAGGTGACTTTTTCTTTAATTTGCTCAAAGTGTTCAATATGCAAGTAGTGACACATTGAATGTAGTCTATAAAGAGGAGAGAAAACAAGCTTCTCTTTGGAAAACAAAGAGCGAGCAGGCAAATCCCAGCCGCTGGGACCCAGTGGCTACTTCTTTAGGTTCTGCATGACAAGATAATGGCCCAGCAACCTGGGGTCTCATTGCTGATCAACACCCATCTTCCTGAAGCCTAGGGGCTTGGGTTGGATGAAGGAGTACTGAAAGGGAGGGATGACCCAGATCTCCAAACGGACCCAGGCTCAGGAGTGCAAAGCTTCAACAGAAAGCAGCGTGGCGAGGTGCAGGACATGCCACACAGATACCTGGGCTCTGTGGGTCTTGGTATTGCCCACTGTGAATTTCAGGGATCAAGCAGGTAGAACACTGACTCAGCAATACTACAGTTCTAAATATAAGCAAAAACTATTATTGGTCTCTATGTTGCTAGGTGAAGTTTTTCTGCCCTTGTAAAAAAATTTTTTTTTCTTCAAAGGTAGAACTAGAGAGAGAGAAAAAGAGAGAGAGAGAAATCTGTCCACTGGTTTGCTCCCCGAAATGGCTATAATGGCCGGGGCTGTGCTAGGCTGAAGCCAGAAGTCAGAAACTCCATCTTGCTCTCCCACATGGGTGGCAGGGGCCCAGGTACTTGAGCCATTATCTGCTGCACCCAGGCTCACTAGTAGGAAGCTGAATTGGAAGTGGAGTAGCCAGGACTCCAACCAGGGCTCTGATATGGGATGCTGGAGTTACAGGCATCCCAGGCTCAGTTGCAGCTATACCACAATGCTGGACCCTGAACTTTTTCTTAGCCTTGTTATTCTTTGAGTCAACAACAGTTTTTTTTATGTTGTGGATACTAGTCTTGCTGGTTATACATGTTGCAGATATCTTTCTTCTCCTACTCTGACTTGTTTTTTTTTTAATGCTATCTTTTGATGAACAGTTATTTAAGAAAAGAAATGTACCACTTCCTACAGTAACAGCTTGTATTTTTTTGTCTTGTTTAAGGAATACTTCTCTGTAGTTGCATCATAAATATAGCTTCCTTTGTTATATTTAAGATTTTATGGGATTTTCCTATTACATTTGGATCATTGACTCATCTGAAATTCTTAGATGTGATGTGATATAAGGGAACAATGTATTTCTTTTCAGTTGAATACCCCTCTCAGCACCATTTTATTGAGGACTTGTCTTTTCCTAATTGATCAGCCACGTTACTTCTCTTTGCCATAAATTGTCCATGCTGGAGTGGATCCTGTCCTGACCATTCCTGAACAAATGCCACATCATCTTACTCGCTCTCACTTCACAGTGGGTTCATATCTGTCAAAGCAAGTTTTCTAGTTCTAAATTTTTTAAGTAGTCACAAATTTATGCTAAATTTTATCTAAAAATTCTTCCTGTTTATAGAAATGCCCACATTGTTTCCTTTATACTGAGTTATTTTCTGCTGTTAAATAACTTCTCTTCCTAGAAGAACATAGTTTTTCCATTGTGTAACCTACCTACTATGCCAACACAGTCCTGAATCTCTGCAGCATGGAACGTGAGCATTTATTCCCAGGAATCTTGAGTTATCTGGGTTTTGGCAGGTCCAAGCTGGCTGGCTTCGCTTTCACACTGGGGCAGCTGAGCCTCTCACTGCAGGAATGTGGTTGGGTTTGGGCACCGTGTTCTAGGTGGTCCCCAGCCTCCTCCGGTCAGTAGACTGGAAAGGGCGTGTGCTACGCGTGGCTCAGCTGAGGCAGTCTCAGCACACTCACGTCCATCCAGTGCTATCATCTAATCCACAGACATCACGCAAATATCACTACGGGCTCTCTAATATCCTATATTACAATGGTCCAGGATCCAATCCAGGGCTGCACCCTGCATTTTCTTCTCATGTTTCTTTAGTCTCTTTCACCAGGGGCATTGATCATTCTTTCATGTTTCTTGATATTAATGAAGGATGCAGTATATATTCTTCAGCTAGCCATTTATTTTATAGATGTTTTTTAAATGGTGTATAGGTAGATTTTTATTCAGTCATATAATATATTCCATCTGTTCCTCAGTCTATTTACACTCATTATGGTACATATTTGTATGTTTCAGTTTATTTCTACTATTTTGTCACAGGCTTTCTATTTATGTTATCTTTTCTGTTTATTTTTCTCTTTTTAAAAATATTTCACTTGTTTGAAAAGCAGAGTTAGAGAGAGAGAGAGGGAGAGAGAGAAAGAGAGGTCTTGAACTCACTGGTTCACTCCCCAAATGGCCAAAATGGCCAGGGCTGGGCCAAACTAAAGCCAGGAGCCAGGAGCTTCATCTAGGTCTCCCACATGGGTGCAGGGGCCCAAGCACTTGGGCCATCTTCCAGTGCTTTCCCAGGCCATAGCAGAGAGCTGGATCAGAAGTGGAGCAGCTGAGACTCGAACTGGTGCCCACATGGAATGCCTGCATTGTAGGCAGCTTTACCCACTTATACCACAGCGCCAGTGCCTATCTTTTTCTTTTTCTTTCTTTTTTTTTTTTTTTGCATTATTTTGGATTGAATATTTTTCTCAGTCTATTTTTCCTTTTATTTACTTTATTTATTACTGATTTAGAAGCTATGTACTTTGTTCCTATGCCACGTGAGTACTTGGGCCATCTTCCACTGCTTTTCCCAGGCCATTAGCAGGGAATTGGATTGGAAGTACAGCAGCTCGGACAAAAACCCATGCCCATATGGGATCCCAGTACTGCAGGAGGAAGTTTTACCAGCTACACCCCAACACCAGCTCCAGGGGCAACTTTTATAGGTCAGGGAGGCTCTGCCTCGCATCAGGGTGAGGGATGGAATATCATTACATTCTTAGACTTGTATCTATGAACTATATTGAATACGCATAAAAAGTTTAAAACTAAACATAGATTTTAAAGTGGGGGGCCCAGATGGAACTCCTGGCCCCTGGCTTTGGCCTGACCTAGCCCTGGCCATTGCACCCAGCTGCGGTAGATCTCTCTCTTGGTCTCTCCCTCTGTCCCTATAACTCTGACTCTCAAGTAAATAATAAATATTTTTAAAAATAAAATTGTTTAAATGTGTGTGTAAAATAATTGACTCAAGAGAAGCTAGAAAACAGCAACAGACAAATAACCATTGGAGAAAATAGAAATTAACTTTAAAAATTTGTCCATGAGAAAGTCTCAAGAAGATCTAGATGGCTTTACAAATGAGTTCTAGGGGGAAAAGTGAGGAAAAAAGTAAGATTTATATTTTAAATAAACAATTCCAGATCTATCATAGAAAAGGTAGAACATTTTTATAATCACTTTACAAATTAAAGCATAAGCATGTTACCAAATTTGAACAAAAATTACATACCAAATGAAACAACTATTGACCAGTATTATTCAAAACTATAGGTACATACAAAAAAAGTTAGTCAATCAAATATTGCATTATATTAAAATAAAAAATAAATCAAGTAAGGCTTATCATAGGAAACAAGGATGAATCGACCTTGGGAAATGGGAAATAACATCAACAAAGAGAAAATATCAGGATTCTCTGCACTTTGATAGGTATTAAAATGCATTTTGAATATAGCAAACTTCTTCAGATAAGAATCCCATTCAAGTTTTTTTAAAGTATTTTATAAGGAAGGACTAGAAAGGAACTTCCCTTTTCTACATAGAAATTAGCCACAGAAACATGCAAAGAATAAAGATGGTGAAATATCAGAAACATTCTAATTAAAGACAGGACCAAGAAAATGTATCAGATAAGAGTTCCGCGTTACAAGCAACAGAAATTGATTCTGATTAATTTAATGCAAAAGGAGGGCGGGCTTATTGAAAAGCATTAAGGAAGCAATTTACAGATTCAGTGTGATCCCAATCAATTCTTCTTGGATCTATAAAAAAAATGACCCAAAACTCATAACACAAGAGACCCCAAATAACTAAAGCAATCTTCAACAACAAAAACAAAGCTGGGGACATCATAATACCAGATCTCAACTTGTATTATAGGGAAGTTATAATCAAAACAACCTGGTACTGGCACAAAAATAGACATAGACCAGAGGAACAGAATAGAAACTCCAGGAATTAATCCATGCATCTACAACCAACTAATCTTTGACAAATGAGCTGAAATCAACCCCTGAAACAAGGACAGTCCCTTCAACAAATGGTGCTGAGAAAACTGGATCAGCATGTGCACTAGTATGAAACAAGAACATTAACTGCCATGGAAACACAAACAAAAATCACAATGGGTTTTACCTCACCTCAATTAGAATGGCTATCCTCTAAAAATCAAAGAAACAATAATTGCTAGGGAGGATGTGGGGAAAAAGCTACCCTAATACTCAGTTGGTAGGAAATATAAACTAGCACAACAGTTATGGAAGACAATATGGAGGTTTCTCAAAAAATCTGAAAGTATATATACCATATGACCCAGCCATCCCACTCCTGAGAATTTACACAAAGGAAATGAAATCAGCACATGCAAGAGTTTTCTATATCTTCATGTTTATAGCAGCTCAATTCACAGTAGTTAAGATATGGAATCAACCCAAATGTCCATCAACTGATGACTGGATAAAGAAAAATTGGTGTATACACTATGGAATACTACTCAGCTGTAAAATCCTGTCTTTTGCAACAAAATGGATGCAACTGGAGATCATTGTGCTTGGTGAAATAAGCCAGACCCCCCAAAAATGACAAATATGTTTGGAGTTATAGCTAATATATACAGTACAAAAAATAATGCATATGAGTAAAGTAAATGGATGAAATCGACATCTTGAGATTTGATTATTGTTTATAGCCCTCATCCATACTCCTGTGGAACAGTGGTTTTTCTACTTGTTGAATAATTTATTTAGTGGGATTAAGTCTGTGACTATAAAGTAAATTGAAAGTATATTATTGCCGGCGCCGCGGCTCACTAGGCTAATCCTCCACCTGCGGCACCGGCACCCCAGGTTCTAGTCCTGGTCGGGCGCCAGATTCTGTCCTGGCTGTTCCTCTTCCAGTCCAGCTCTCTGCTGTGGCCCGGGAAGGCAGTGGAGGATGGCCCAGGTCCTTGGGCCCTGCACCCGCATGGAAGACCAGGAGAAAGCACCTGGCTCCTGGCTTCAGATCAGAAGAAGGAAGACCTTTCTCTCTGTCTCTCTCTCTCTCTCACTGTCTAACTCTGCCTTTCAAAAAAAAAAAAAAAGAAAGAAAGAAAAAGAAAGTATATTATCCCAAAAATCTAAAAAAGTAAGGAGGATGGAGGGAGGGAGAGTGGAAACTATCATCATGGGCTTAAAAATGTGTACATGAAACCTGTTCTCTTTGGTACAATTGACTGACCACTGAAAACCAAATTAGATCCCTACATCATATCTTTCACAAAAGTAAATTCTATGTAAAGAATTAAATGAAGAAACAAAAATATACAAGGATCCTAAGGAAATGCAAGATAATTTTGATATAATCTTGGGCAAATGAATTTTATCTAACACAGAGGCTATATATTGACCAGACTATATAAATATTTTATGTATATAAATATTTTATTTATAAAATATATTTATATATTTGTATTTTATAAATTTATATATATTTATATAATAAAACATACTTTAAAGGAAGTACACACACACAAGCAACAGAATGTGAGAGAATACTTCTAAGAGCTCCCAAAAATCAGTTAGAAAAAGACAAACAATTCAATTAAAAATAGGCAAAGAATAAAAGAAGTATTTCCCAAAATGTTTCACAGTACACATGTGAAAGATGTTACTACTGGCCAAAAGAATGAAAAAAAAAACAGAAACAATTGGATATGTTTTACAATCATATTTGCAAACAGTATATATTCAGTATTGGTGTATGAATGTCAGGAAGCAATTTTAACGGACATATAAATTGAATGCAGCTTTTCAGAAGATAATTTGGCAGTATCGATTGAAATTTTAGATGCATATAGTCTTTAAGCCAGCAATTCTACTTTAAAATATGCTTTCCATTATGATACAATATGTGTACAAAGATTTTTTAACAACATTGTCAGCAATGGCCAGAAAGCAAAAACAATCTAAGCGTCCATTAGTTAGAGAAAGGAAAATTAAACCCATACTATGTAAAATTATATAGTAGTTTGAAATAATTACATAGACAAGAATATATTGCCTTATGTTAAGGTACATTGAGAGAAAAAGTGAACTCGAGTGAACAGTACAACTCATTTATGCAAATATCCAGTCCTGTAATTTGTTTGTGAACCTATAGGCATATGTGAAGGAAAGGAAAAAAGGGCCAGAAATATTCACGTGTTTTAGTTTTGTTACTGCAATGAAATACCTGAAACAAGCTACTTACAAAGCAAAGAGGTTTATCTAGCTAATGGTTTAGGAGGCCAAAAGTTCAGACAGCACGGTGCATGCCAGGATGTGGATCTGGTGAGGGGCCTGTGGCAGATGACAGATGGTGGATGATGGGGTCCACGCCATGAAAGGATCACTTAATGAGACAGGAGGCAGGGAGAGAATCAGAGGCCCCAGCTCGGGCTTTTATAACAACATTCCCACCAGAATTCAAGAGGTCACAGAAACAGCTAGCTTCTAAGGGTACATCCCTAGTGACCCAAGAACCCTCACTGGACCCCACCTCCTAAAGATCCCAGCATCTCCCAGTAGCATCACATGCGGACCAGACCTTTAACACACTGGACACTGGGGGACATTCGACCTCAGAACCACAGCATACATCAAATTGTTCACACGATTACCTCTGCAGGAAGGAGCAATATTGGGGGAGGGGGGAAGAGATTTTCATTTCTTCTTCCACTGTTTTGCTTAAAATTTTGTTACAACAAAAACCTGTTAGAGTCTACTTTTTAAAAAAAATATTTATTTATTTGGAAGGCAGAGTTACATATACACACACAGAGAGAGAGAGAGAGAGCGCTTCCATCCACTGGTTCACTCCCCAGATGGCCACAACGGCCGGAGCTGCATTGATCCAAAGCCAGGAGCTTCTTCCAGGTCCCCTACATGGATGCAGGGCCTCTTGGACTTGGGCCATCTTCTACTGCTTTCCCAGGCCATAGCAGAGAGCTGGATCAGAAGTGGAGCAGCCAAGACTCAAACTGGCACCCATATGGGATGCCAACATGGCAGGCTAGGGCTTTAACCCATTGCAACACAGTGTTAGCCCCTAGAGTCTATTTCTATGATGTCATTACAGTTTTCAAGAAAGGAAAGCCATGGCAATGGTAGAATAGGGCAAAAAGTTAAAGAGGAGCAAGATTAGAAACAGATCAGTGGGGAGGGCACTGCCATCTTGCAAACAAAGCAGGACAGGAACCCAACATGAGTAGTAGCACCAGAGATGATGAGGAAATGAGTCCAAGAGGTGGGCAAGGGGACCTTTGCTGTGGTGTGCACATGAAGAGGGTGCGATTCCAAAAGGCACCTAAGTTGACAGAGCGACTTAATAGATGGAGGGTGCCATTGATGGGGGGCAGAATAGCAGGTTTGGGGGAAACAATGAGTTCCATTTTAGAGATCTTTTTGTTGGAGATACAGACACAGCTAACCAGAGTACAAATGGTACCTGAAGCTACAAGTCTAATGAAATCCCTGAAAAACTGTCTGAAGAGTGGGAAGCACAGAACCCCAGTGGAACGCCGAGAAAACCTGACTTCACAGGGTGACCAAGGGAAGAGGAAACCGTGCAGGCACGTGATGGGAATGAAATTCAGAAAGAATATGGTCGGAAGAGATTCAGGAAAGGGGGTGACACAGAAGTCACACAGGAAAGGAATTTGGAGTAAGGAGATACGGTGCACAGGGTTTCTTTTTCTTTTTCTTTTTTTTTTTTTTTTTTTTTTTTTTTTTTTTTTTTTTTTTTTTTTGACAGGCAGAGTGGACAGTGAGAGAGAGAGACAGAGAGAGAAAGGTCTTCCTTTGCCGTTGGTTCACCCTCCAATGGCCACCGCTGCAGCCGGCGCACCGCGCTGATCCGATGGCAGGAGCCAGGATCCAGGTGCTTTTCCTGGTCTCCCATGGGGTGCAGGGCCCAAGTACCTGGGCCATCCTCCACTGCACTCCCTGGCCATAGCAGAGAGCTGGCCTGGAAGAGGGGCAACCGGGACAGAATCCGGCGCCCCAACCGGGACTAGAACCCGGTGTGCCGGCGCCGCAAGGGGGAGGATTAGCCTATTGAGCCACGGCGCCGGCCGGTGCACAGGGTTTCTATCTCCAAGAGGAAAAGCAAGACCCAAAAATACATACATACATACGTACATACATACTTTGAATGACCAGGTAGCTTACAGAGACAGAAATATACTGCTCACAGTTCTGCAAGCTGGGAAGCCAAGGTCAGGGCACCGGCAGATCCCACGTCTGCTTGTACATGGCCATCTTCTGACTGCATTCTTAGGTGGTACAAAGAGCAAGGGGTGTGAAGCCTCTTTCCCATGAGGACTCCATCCTCATGATGTAATCACTCCCCAAAGACCCCACTTCCTAACACCACTTTCTTGGTGGTCGGGGGGTAAGATTTCAACTATGAAGCTTGAGCACAACAAACATTTGAAGCAGGGCAGTCCACAAGGAAAAGGAAAGGGTGAGCTCCAGGCTAGTAGGAAGGACAACTCTCCCAGGAAGACAGAATCGGAGGAGGAGGAGGGAGGAAGATCGATGTGTATAACTTGGGGGAAGGGAAGGATTTCTCCAGGCTTTCGCTTTCACCTGATGGCCCCTACATGCTATGTGAGGCAAAGGAGAGCCCTCTGAGAGCACAGCAGGGTCCTCAGGAGCAGGAGTGAGGGGTGGGTGCTGTGACACAGTGAGTTAAGTCGCTGCCTGCAAGGCCAGCATCCCATTTGGGTCACAGTTCTGGTCCTGGCTGCTCCACTTCCGATCCAGCTCCCTGCTAATGCACCTGAGAACACAGCAGAGGATGGCCCAAGTGCTTGGGACCCTAAACCCACATGGGAAACCCAGATGGAGTTCTTGACTCCTGTGGCTTCAGCCTGGCCCAGTTCCAGCTGTTGTGGCCTTGTGGGGAATGAACCAGTAGATAGAAGACCAATTTCTCTCTTTCCTCCTTTTCCTCCTCCTCTTCCTCCCCCTCTCCTGCCCTGTAACTCCCCTGCTTTTCAAATAAATAAAATATTTTTGTAAAAAAAAAAAAAAAAGGAGGTGGGGAGGTGGCGAGGGAGGACTGGAGGGGAATTTTTAAACAGCTACTCAAGATGTTGGACACATTTAAGAACTGCTGGCCTGGAGGTGTAGCCTGTAGTTGTCAAATATTTTTATTCTACATTAGGAAATACTTTCAGATTATGTCCTAGTACAATACATATTGCATAATATATGTATACATAATTATTATGTGTGTATTTACATATAACAACACAAAAGATGAATGTTTCCTACTCAATTCTATTTTTAGAAATCCACTTCGCATGAGAAAAACCTCTCAGTAGATTAGGTATAAATAAAAGGAATGCATCTCAACCCAGAAAAAGGCCATATAACAAGCCAGGAGCAAGCATTTTCTCAGCAGTAAAAAGTTGGAAACTTTTCCCCTAAGATCAGAGACAAGACAAGGGCGTCCACTCTCAACATTCTTTTCACCATGGCCCTCGAAGTCCTATCCAGAACAACTGGGCAAGAGAAACAGAAGGCATTGTAGTAGGAAAGAACTAAAACTCTATATTAGCTGATGACATGATCTTATATAGAGAAAGCCCATAGAACTCACCAGAAAACCTGCTAGAACTTATAAATCAATTTTATAAAGTTGCAGGATACAAATCAGTAAACGAAATCAGTAGCATATCTATATGCCAATAACTATCCCAAAAGGAAATTAAGAAAATCCCACTAATAGTAGCAACAAAAACAAATAAGTAAGGTGTGAATTTTACCAAGGAAGTAAAAAACCTATATATTGAAAACCATAAAGCACTTATAAAAAATTGATGAAAACACAAATAAAGGGAAATATATCCTGTATTCAGGATTAGAAAAATTAACATTGTTAATCTAATAAATGAATATCAATAAATAGGAATTTTTTTAACTTTTATTTAGTAAATATAAATTTCCAAAGTACAGTTTATGGATTACAATGGTTTTCCCCCCCATAACTTCCCTCCCACCCGCACCCCTCCCATCTCCTGCTCCCTCTCCCATTCCATTCACATCAAGATTCATTTTCAATTATCTTTATATACAGAAGATCAATTTAGTATATATTAAATAAAGATTTCATCAGTTTGCACCCACACAGAACATAAAGTGTAAAATACTGTTTCAGTACTAGTTATAGCACTAATTCACATTGGACAACACATTAAGGACAGAGATCCTACATGAGGAGTAAGTACACAGTGACTCCTGTTGTTGACTTAACAAATTGACACTCTTGTTTATGGCATCAGTAATCTCCCTAGGCTCTAGACATGAGTTGCCAAGGCTATGGAAGCCTTTTGAGTTCGCCAACTTCAAACTTAAACTTCGAATTTAAAAATAAGTAAAAAAAAAATGTCCATACTAGGGTCATGCATTTGGTGCAGCAGTTGGGTCATCCCTTGGGAGATCCACATCCCATATTAGAGTGCCTGGTTCAAGTCCTGGCTCCACTCCCATCACTAGCTTCTAACTGATGCACTTGCTAGAAGGCAACAGATGGTTCTTCAAGTAGTTGTGTCCCTGTCACCCACATGGGAGACCCTGATAGAGTTCTGGGCTCCTTTCTTCAGCCTGGCCCATCCTTTGCTATTGCAGGCATTAGAGGGGTGAACCAGCAAAGTGGGTGCTGTGACACAGTGAGTTAAGTCACTGCTGGCAAGGCCAGCAGCCCATATGGGTCACAATTCTAGTCCTGGCTGCTCCACTTCTGATCCAGCTCCCTGGATCAGATCAATCTCTCTCTCATTGCCTTTCAAATCAAGTGAAAATTAAAAATCAAGATTCTAAGTCCATTTTTAAAAGCCCATCCTACCCAAAGCAATCTACAGATTCAATGAAATCCCTACCAGAATTCCCATATCATTTTTCACAGCAGAAGAAAAACATCCTGAAATTTATATAGAACCACAAAAGACCCCAATAGCCAAGACAATCTTAAGTGATAAGAACAAACCTAGAGGCATCACATTGTCTGATTTAAAAATTCATTATAAGTCAATTATAATCAGAACAATATGATACTTGCTTGAAAACAAACTTACAGACCAACAGAACAGTATAAAAAGCCCAGAAATAAATCCATGCTTGTACAATCAACTGATTTTGGACAAAGGTGTCAGGAATACATAATGAGGGAAGCACAATCCCTTCAATAAATGGTGCTAATGAAACTGGATGTTCATATACGGAGGAATGAAATTAGATCCTTATCTTTCATATACAAAAATCTACTCAAAATGGATTAAAGATTTCAACATTAGATCCCAAACTGTATAACTAACAGGAGGAAATAGGCAGAAGGCACCATAACATTGATCTGGACAATGGTATTTTGGCTATGACCTGAAAACCACAGGCAACAAAAATAGACAAATTGGATTATATCAAACTAAAGGCCTCTGCACATCAAAGGAAACAATTAACAACATGAAGAGACAACACACAGAATGGGAGGAAATATTTGGAGACCATACATATGATCTATATGTTGATATCTAAAACACAGCAGGAACTCAAACTCACTAACAAGTAAAAAATATGGTAATCTGATTATAATAATGATTACTAGAAGCTGGGAAGGGTATGGGGGAGAGGTCAGAAGGAAGTTGAATAATGTACCAAATCACAGATGCAAGGCCAACGTTTCTAGCAGAGTGGGATGACTATGGATCAAAATAACCTATTATATTTTTCCTCAGCAAATAGAAGAAAATCCCAAGATCCCAATCATAAAATTATAAGGAGAGGGAAACATTAATTACCCTGATTAGTTTTCTTTCTTTTCTTTTCTTTCTTTTTTTTTTTTTTTTTTTTTTTTTTTTTTTTTTTTTTTTTTTTTTGACAGGCAGAGTGGACAGTGAGAGAGAGAGACAGAGAGAAAGGTCTTCCTTTGCCATTGGTTCACCCTCCAATGGCCGCCATGGCTGGCGCGCTGCGGCCGGCGCACCGCGCTGATCCGAAGCCAGGAGCCAGGTGCTTCTCCTGGTCTCCCATGGGGTGCAAGGCCCAGGCACTTGGGCCATCCTCCACTGCACTCCCGGGCCACAGCAGAGAGCTGGACAGGAAGAGGAGCGACCAGGACAGAATCCGGCGCTCTGACCGGAACTAGAGCCCGGTATGCTGGCGCCGCAAGGCAGAGGATTAGCCTAGTGAGCTGCGGCGCTGGCTGCCTGATTAGTTTTCATTGTATACATGCACTGAAACATCACACTATACCTCTAAATAATCACCATTACTGTAATCTAAAAAAAATGAAAATGTTAACCCGATTTTTGACTTTCACACATTGAATACATTTGTTGACTTGTCACACTGTACTCCATAAACATGTACGATAAAAATAATTTTTAATAAAGAAAGAAATGGGTAAAGGACCTGAACAGGTGTTTCTCAAAAGAAGACAAATGGTCAATGAGGACATGAAAAATATTCAGTGTCAGTAACCATTAGAAAAATGCAAATTAAACCATAAGGATGTATCGTCTCACACCACAATGAGATAGCTTTTATCAAAAAAGATGAAAAACAAGGGATGACAAAGAGAGAATTTTGGTATTTTGGTATGAGAATTCTTTTACACCATTAGTGGGAATATCAATAAAGTCATTGAGGAAAACAGTATGGAGGTTTCTTAAAAATGCTAGAATAGGGTCCTTATCACCTGCCCTGTGCCTGTCCCCAGTCTAATGCTCAGCCCCCTGTTTCCATCATGAGATGCAAAAACATCATCAGCATTCTGACAAAGTCATGGACATCGGTCCATCTGCATAGGCACACAAGGCTCTGGACATCACAGAGAATAAGGAGCTGTGCTTGATACACGCAAAGGAGAGGCACCCAGCCTCCAAGCCTCTGAAGGGTGGCTGCATTGCCAGCTGCCTGGACCTGACTGTGGAGACTGCCATCTTTATTGCAATCATTATTGTGCCCTGAGTGCTGAGGTACAGTGGTCCAGCTGCAACATCTCCACCCAAGACCATGCTACAGAGGCCATTGCCAAGACTGGCATTTGACTGTGTGCCAGGAAGGACAAAAATATATGAGGGGTGCCTCTGGTGCATCAAGCAGACACTATACTTTAAGAACAGGCTTCTCAACCTGATTCTGGCAACAGTGGTGACTCCATCACCTTCATAAACATGAAGTACACACGGTGGCTTTCAGGCACACAGGGCATTTCGAAGAACACACTGGGGTCCACAACCTAGGCAAGATGATGGCCACTGGGATCCTGAAAGTACCTATCATCAGCATCAATGGCTCTGTCGCCAAGAACAAGTCTGACAACCTCTGTGGCTGTGGGAGTCCCTCAGAAATGGCATTAAATGGGGCCGGTGCCGTGGCTCACTTGGTTAATCCTCCACCTATGGCACTGGCATCCCGTATGGGTGCCAGGTTCTAGTCCCGGTTGCTACTTTTCCAGTCCAGCTCTCTGCTGTGGCCCAGGAGGGCAGTGGAGGATGGCTCAAGTGCTTGGGCCCTGCACTCCCATGGGAGACCAGGAAGAAGCACTGGCTCCTGGCTTCTGATCGTCACAGCACCGGCCATAGTGGCCATTTGAGGGGTGAACCAACAGAAGGAAGTCCTTTCTCTCTATAACTCTGTCTATAACTCTACCTGTCAAATAAATAAATAAATAAGAAATGGCATTAAATGGGCACAGATATGATAGGTAGCAGCAGTAGCAGGCCCATGGGTTGCAGGCCCATGTCACCATCTCTAGAATCAATCCCATCAACACATTGTGTGCTGTCGTGGAGGGCTATGAGGTGACTGCTATGGCTGAGGCCTGTAAGGAAGGCAACATCTTTGTCACCATCACGGGCTGTGCTGTGTCAATATCACCATTCTTAGGATTTTCAGCAAACAAGGCATAATGCCATTGTGTGTAATACTGGACACCTTAGTGTGGATGTTGATGTTAAGAGAACTCTGTGGAGAAGGTGAGCAATCAAGCCCCAGGTGAACTGCTTACTGGCTGAAGAATGGGCATTGCACCACCCTGCTGGCCAAGGGCTGCCTGGTCCACCTGGCTTGTACCATGGGTCACCCAGCTTTGTGATGAGCCATTCTTCCACCAACCCACGCTGAAACAGATTGAGACATGAACCCAAAAGAAAACAAGAAGTTGAGTGAATAAAAACTTTGGTTCCCCCCCCCAAAAAAATCCTAAAAATAGAATGACTGTATGATCTAGTAATTCCACTTCTGAATATGTATGCAAAGAAACTAGAACCAGTAAATGCATAAAAGTTGTATCTGCACTCCTGGGTCCGGATTTCATTGCAGCATTATTCAGAGTAGCAAGATGTAGAATCAACCCCAGTGTTCATTAGCGGATGAATGGATAAAGAAACCATGGTATACATTCATATACACAATAGAACACTATTCAGTCTTTAAAATGAAGGAAATCTTATGGTGGGCATTTGGCACAGCTATTAAGATGGCACTGGGACACTCACAACCCCATACCAGAGTACCTGGCTTTGAGTCCTAGCTGCAATTCTGATTCCTGCTAATGTGCACCTGAGAGGCACCAAGTGATGGCCCAAGTTCTTGGGTCCCTGCCATCCATGTGGGAGATGCAGATGGAGTTCTAGACTTTTTTTTTTTTTTTTGACAGGCAGAGTGGACAGTGAGAGAGAGACAGAGAGAGAAAGGTCTTCCTTTTTGCCGCTGGTTCACCCTCCAATGGCCGCCGCTGCAGCCGGCGCACCGCGCTGATCCTGGCAGGAGCCAGAATCCAGGTGCTTTTCCTGGTCTCCCATGGGGTGCAGGGCCCAAGCACCTGGGCCATCCTCCACTGCACTCCCTGGCCATAGCAGAGAGCTGGCCTGGAAGAGGGGCAACCGGGACAGAATCCGGCGCCCCAACCGGGACTAGAACCCGGTGTGCCGGCGCCGCAAGGTGGAGGATTAGCCTATTGAGCCACGGCGCCGGCTTGGAGTTCTAGACTTTTAGCTTCACCCTGGACCAACCCTGGCTTTTGTGGGTATTTAAGGAGTGAACCAGTAAATGGAAGAACACTCTCACTTGCTCACTTGCTCACTTGCTCACTTGCTCTTTGTCTTTCAAACAAAATTTTTAAAACATTTGAGGGGGGCCAGCACCATGGCTCAACTAGGCTAATCCTCTGCCTGCGGTGCTGGCACCCCGGGTTCTAGTCCCGGTTGGGGCATCAGTTCTGTCCCGGTTGCTCCTCTTCCAGTCTAGCTCTCTGCTGTAGCCCGGGAAGGCAGTAGAGGATGGCCCAAGTGCTTGGGCCCTGCACCCCATGGGAGACCAGGAGAAGCACCTGGCTCCTGGCTTCGGATCAGCGCGGTGCGCTGGCCGCAGCGGCCATTTGGGGGGTGAACCAACGGAAGGAAGACCTTTCTCTCTGTCTCTCTCTCCCACTGTCTAACTCTGCCTATCAAAAAAAATTTTTTTTGAGGGGCCAGCATTGTGGCAGCAAGTTAAGTCATCACCTATAATACCAGTATTCCACATGGATGCCAGCTATGTCCTATAGTACCAGCATCCCACATGGGTGCCAGTTCAAGTCCCAGCTGCTCCATTTCCCATCCAGTTCCTTACTTACACACCTGAGAAAGCAGTGGAAGATGGCCCAAGACCCAGATGGAGTTCTAGAATCCTGGCTTCAGCTTGGTCCAGCCCTGGCCGTAGAGGCCATTTGGGGAGTGAACCAGAAAATAGAAAGTCTCTCTGTAACTCTTTCAAATAAATCAATTTTGGGGAAATGTTTTAATACTTCTAAAAAGATAATTTATTAAGCAAAATATTTTTAGAAAGAAGGAAATCTATTTGTGGCAACAAATTTGAATCTGGAAGACATTACATTAAGTGAAATAAGTCAGGCATAGGAGGACAAATACTGCATAATCTCACTTAAATGTGTAATATAAAAAAGTTGAACTCTTAGAAATAGAGAGCAGAGTGATAGTTACCAGAGGATGGGGGAACAAGGAGGCACTCCATGGGAATTTTTTTAAAGATTAATTTATTCATTTAAAAGGCAGACTTACAGATAGGAAAAAGCAGAGGCAGAGAGAGAGAGAGAGAGAGATCCTCCATCCACTGGTCCACTCCCCAAATGGCCATAATAGCCGGGGCTGAGCCAGGCCAAAGCCAGGAGCCGAGAGCTTCCTCTGGGCCTCCCACAGGAAGGCAGGAACCCAAGCACTTGGACCATCCTCTGCTGCCTTCCCAGGCACATTAGCAGGGAGCTGGATCAGAAGTGGAGCAGCCAGGACTCAAACCAGCACCAACATGGGATGCCAGCGCTGCAGGCAGTGGCTTTACCTACACCATAGCACCAGCCCCGAATGAATGGGAAATTTTTGATCCAAGGGTAAAAAGTTTTAGGAAGACAGGGGGAATAATTGTGAGATTTATTATAGATTACAGTGGCTATAGTAAAAAAATAATGTATTCTATATTTTGAAGTAACTAAGAGAGCAAATTTCAAATGCCTCACCATAAAAATGATAGATAAGCGGCCGGCGCCGTGGCTCAATAGGCTAATCCTCCACCTTGCGGCGCCGGCACACCGGGTTCTAGTCCCGGTCGGGGCACCGGATTCTGTCCCGGTTGCCCCTCTTCCAGGCCAGCTCTCTGCTATGGCCAGGGAGTGCAGTGGAGGATGGCCCAGGTGCTTGGGCCCTGCACCCCATGGGAGACCAGGAAAAAGCACCTGGATCCTGGCTCCTGCCATCGGATCAGCGCGGTGCGCCGGCTGCAGCGGCGGCCATTGGAGGGTGAACCAACGGCAAAGGAAGACCTTTCTCTCTCTGTCTCTCTCTCTCACTGTCCACTCTGCCTGTCAAAAAAAAAAAAAATGATAGATAAGCAAGGTGATGGATGTGTTAATCATCTTGATTTGATCATCTCACATTGTATACGTATATCAAAACATAATGTTTTACCCCATAAATGCATGTTACTATGATTTCTCAATTCTACCAAATTGAGTTCACAATAGATCAGTGGGTTGAGGTCTAAGGTTCAGGAAACACTAGAATAGAGGCCCTAACCCCAGTTGAATATAATTTTGTCCATTTCCTGATCTACTTACTTACCATGAGATCAGAGAAGTTAAAGAGATGTATTAGAAGGCTAAGGGCTGATACCTTCTAGGATAGTGGAAAGAAGGTAAATTCTAGGCTGGATAGGAAAGATAGAGGTCAGAAGAGAACAGATGAAGAACTCCAGGAACTCCAGGTTTCAGTGCAACTGAAGAACAGTTGTGGTGAGAATTAGCAAGGCAGCCAAGACCATTCTCAGACCTACAGTGTCAGAGGCAGAGAGACTGTGGGTGACAGCAAGGCCCATGTATGACACTGGGATTCTGGGTGACTCATAGAAGTACATTGCAAGGACTGAGAAGTCAGAGAGAAAAGACCCCAGAGTGTTTATTGTCAAATTCTAGGCAAACTGTGGAATTGCTCAGGTTTCTTGGTAGACAAAAAAGCTCAAGACATATAAGAGAAACATTTGAACTTCCTGCAGTAATGGAGATGTTCTATATCTGCTCTATCCAATTTAGTTGCTATTAGCCACATGTGGCTACTGAACACTCAAAATGTGACTAGTGTGACTGAGAAACAGAAATTTTCATTGTGTTTATTTCAGTTCATTTAAATAACCACAAGTGGCTAGTGTCTACAAAAGCAGGTAGAGCTGTCCTAGATGAAGAACTATCAGAAGATATATAGTCAGTTAAGACTACCACAATTGGATGGATCTAAAGTACAAGGGACTATTTACTTTGATGGGGAAAGGCAATGAAACCAATTTATTTTACATAATGGGCTTTTAAGCAGGCAGAAATGTTCTTTAAAGATCCAGAATCCTTGGACTGCAAAAAATATAAGAAATTAGGGCAAAAGATACAGAAAAAGACTTTATCCATGCAGGCCGGTGCTTAACCCAGCAAATGGTTTAATTCCCCAAGATCTCAAATGTAGTAAACCTGTGGACTATCATCATGCATGTTGGAGAGCTCATAAATTTATAATGTGGGAAATTTTAAATATACAAACAACTTCCATAAAGATTTATTTGCATACTTATAGTTCCTTCTGTTCAACTTTTCTACTTATTCCCATATGGTTTATGTTTCTCCCCCTAACTCCAGGAGCTTGAATCATTAGTAAAAACCATCACAGGTTTTGAATCAAATATTATCTCTGGCTGAAATGAGCCATAGCTTACCAAGCAACTGCTTCCCAAGTCTAGAGACCTCAGGTCAAGAGAATATCCCCTGTGCCGTGGTCCCCAGGCATGAACTCTCGCACCATAGGGAGTGTCTGTCCTTTTAGATCATACCTGTAGGGAAACTCAGATGACCACCTGAACAACCTAAAGCTTGACCATTTTGTCCATATCTTCAAGTTTTATTGGGCCCTATTGTGTCATACAAGGCAAGCGGAGGCTTTCATGTTAGAGACTCCAGATTTTATGGAATAGAGAGACCTAAAGGGGAGACTTTTCTCTACTGGGTTCTCAACCTTTGGCTTTCAGCACTGTGCTTCCTGTGGACTTTACCCCAGGCTCTCCTTTCCCTAATGTTTCCAGGTGCAGAGCCTGTTTCCCACTCTTCAGGGGTCACATAGCCTTCCCTGTAAAGGCAGCCCCTCCCAGAAATGGAGCTTATTCAAGTTGTACAGAGTCTACCTTTAATCATAGTCTTCTTTGATAACAGCACTTATACATCCATGTAATTCACTTGTTCCCTCTCAGAGTTCCACTCTGTCAACTGTGTGATCAGGTGCGGAAAAACTACGCCAAGCAGAGTCGAATTCACAAAAGGTCACTTGCAAAATTTGTACTAATTTTCAGCCTGCTATGCCTTGACATTTACTAGGCCCATACAGTTTCAGAAGGAAACGCCATACTAAATCACAGGTGGAACTACAGAATTACAAAACCATTGCATTCCAGCACATTTGCATAGAACAAATCAATGGAGGTGTAACACTGAGTTCTCCTTTATTTCACATGCAGGAGCCAGCCTGTCACTGGATACTCTGGTTCTCCATCTCCTTCCCAATATGATCCACGTTTTGGTCATTTGGCTACTAGTTACTCAAAAAAGAACGCATGAGGGAAAAAGAACAGGAATTTAAAACTTATAAACAGTATACTTTGCAGTGGAACAAGAGTTATAAAGTTTTGATGGTGCGTCAGGCGACAGGTTGAGTCCAATTTCTAAAACACATTTGGAAAAGCTTCGTGTCTCCATGTCCACACCTCTGAGACATCTGCCTCTGCCCCATCCTCTACCAACAATACAAACAGCCAAAATCAAGCATCAGGGATACTTCCTCTGAGAAACCTGCATCCACTTCCGCCTGTGGAGCTTGGCCTTCAGCCCTCCTTGTTCTCACTGCACTCTGCCTAGTAGTTGACGTTTCATTTTTCATATTTTCCAGGTAAGTCTTGTCCTCACTGACAGGGACCTGTCCAATGCAGCTTTGTATCACTTATGCCAGCCACAACATTTGAGGCATAAGTGATAGGTAAGGTTTTGTGGACCGAACAGTTTTTCTTCAGTACTTTGTCCACAATGTTTGCCTCTTGCGTGTCCCAAGAAATCCAAGTTTAGTCCTTCCCTCCTTGGCACCAGCTCTCTGGGTGCTGCTTCCCACCTGCTTACTCTGACAGCTAGACGTCATCCCAACACACTCTCTTCATTCTGACTCGGATAATGGGGGAAAAGTAGTCAAGAGAACTAAAAGAAATAGAAACCTCACTTCCACAACTTTTTTTTTTCTTTGACAGGCAGAGTGGACAGTGAGAGAGAGAGACAGAGAGAAAGGTCTTCCTTTTGCCGTTGGTTCACCCTCCAATGGCCACCGCGGCTGGCGCGCTGCAGCCGGTGCACCGCACTGATCCGAAGCCAGGAGCCAGGTGCTTCTCCTGGTCTCCCATGCGGGTGCAGGGCCCAAGGACTTGGGCCATCCTCCCCTGCACTCCCAGGCCATGGCAGAGGGCTGGCCTGGCAGAGGGGCAACCGGGACAGAATCCGGCGCCCCAACCGGAACTAGAACCCAGTGTGCCAGTGCCACTAGGTGGAGGATTAGCCTAGTGAGCCGCAGCACCGGCCTCCCACAACTTTTTAGAGCCATATTATCTGGGCTATATCCCAGGGCTTACTATCTGAAAATTCCCCAGGGTGAAGGGCAGGCATTTAGTCTAGCAGGTAAGATGCTCCCATCCCATACCAGAGTAACTAGGGTCAATACTTGGATCTGGCTCCTGACTCCAGCTTCTGGCTGCCCCGGGAGGCAGTGGTGATACCTTGAATATGCCACCTATGTAGGAGACCTATATGACAGTTCCAGGCTCCTGGCTTAAGCCTGACTCCAACCTAACCATTGAGGGCATTTGGGATTGTGGATGAGACTTCCTCTCTCTCTCTCTTACTCTCCTATACATATAATTTCTCACTGTCCCTCTGCCTCTCAAATAAACAGAATTTTAAAATTGAAAAATTCCGAGGGAATTTGTTTTGAAGTTCCAGTACTAGGGGAAAGAAGCTATCTTCGGATATCTGCAAAGGTAATCAATACTGAGAATGTGTCAACAATAACATAATAATAGCTCACCTTTATTGGACACTTACTCTTGTCTAGCTATGGTTCTAAATACTTTTAACTGTACATTATAAACGGTCCTAATATATGGCAGGACAAGTCTCCCAGCCTGCTTTACCTCAAAAATATCATGGACGTTTTTGGTTCATGACTCTTCCATAGAAAATTTAATTTTTTAGGTACCACCACGAAAGAGAAGAAAAAAAAAAACCCTGTTGAGATTTTGCTCAGAATTGCATTGCATTTATAAATCAGTTTGGAAATAATCAACATCTCATGATATTGAGTTTCCCAATACCGTAATATGGTACCTATCTCCATTCTTTTAGATCTTTTCCAATATCTTTCCATAATACTTTACTTCAAAAATATTATATACATTTTTGACAGACTTATTCATAAGGACCACTTTTTAATTGCATTATAGATTGGATATCTTGTCTTTTATTACATTTTTCGATTTATTGATGGCAAATAATAACATAATAACATTATAAATAACCACCTTAATAATAAGAAGCCCACAGATTCTTTGAACTGCCTAGGTAGACGATCATTATCTGCAAATTGTGACTGTTCTTGCTTCTCATTTATCCCTGGTCTTACCGGAACTCTAATAACACAATAAAATGTTGATGAAAAGTGACAATAGTGGGTGCCCTTGCCTTCTCCTGATCTTAAAATAAATGTTTCTCAGATTTCCCTGTTAAGATTAATGCTCACTGCAGGATTTTGTTTTGTTAAATATCCTTTATCTGGTTAAGATGTTCTCTAACATTTAGCTGCAAGCAATTTTTTAAAACCATAAATTGAGTTTGTCAGCCATTTTCTGCGGCTTCTCACATAAGCTTGGCACTGGGCTTTCCCAGTTGTCTAATAGTTTACCGTTCGTGCTCCTTGTTTCCACTTCTCTAATTTTGACTACTATCATCTCCTCATTTATTCTTACAGGTTTATGTCTTTTAAAAACTTCTACTTGGGGGCCGGCGCTGTAATGTAGTGGGCTAAGCCTCTGCCTATGGCATCCCATACCAGTGTCAGTTCGAGTCCCGGCTGCTCCACTTCCGATCCAGCTCTCTGCTAGGGCCTGGGAAAGCAGTAGAAGATGGCCCAAGTCCTTAGGCCTCTGCACCCATGTGGGAGATCCAGAAGAAGCTCGTGGCTCCTGGCTTCAGATCAGCACAGCTCCAGCTGTTGTGGCCATTTGGGAAGTGAACCAGCAGATGGAAGACTTGTCTCTCTCTGTCTCTGCCTTTCCAATAAATATGTAAATAAATCTTTTCAAAAAATCATTTATTTGTTGTAATTTTGTACTTTTGAAGAAATAGAAATAAATGCATAAACACAATCCACAATCTTTTTTTAAAAGATTTATTTATTTTATTTGAAAGAGTTACACAGAGAGAGGAGAGGCAGAGAGAGAGAGAGGTCTTCCATCTAATGGTTCACTCCCCAGATGGCCACAATGGCCGGAGCTGCACCGATCTGAAGCCAGAAGCCAGGAGCTTCTTCCCAGTCTCCCATGCGGCTGCATGGGCCCAAGCACTTGGGGCATCTTCTACTGCCTTCTCAGGCCATAGCAGAGAGCTGGATAGGAAGTGGAGCAGCCAGGTCTTGAACTGACATCATATGGGATGCCAGTGCTTCAAGCCAGGGCATTAACCTGCTGTGCCACAGCACTGGTACCACAACAATCAATCCACAATCCACAAAAGAAAGAGGAAGAGACAGACAGACAGACACACAGAGAAAGAGAGAGAGAGAGAAAGAGAGAGAGAGAATCTTCCATCCACAGTTCACTCCCCAGATGGCTGCAACAGCCAGGGCTGAGCCAGGCCGAGGTCACAAGCCAGGAACTTCATCCAGGTCTCCCATGTGGGCACAAGGGCCCAAACTCTTGGGCCATATTCCACTGCTTTTCCCATTTGCAGAGAGCTGGGCCGAAAGTTGAGCAATGGAGACACAAACCATCACCCATATGGGATGCTGGCATCAGAGGCAGTGGCTTTACCCAGCTACACTGTGATGCCAGCCCCAACGTTATTGTTTTATATAGGCAAGATTTCTCTAGAGTGCCAGGTTCTTTGCTCATGCCTTACTTTGTCTCATGCCTTACTTCCTGTGGCACTTTCTTTATTCCTTTAGAATAACAATCTCAAGGTATAGTTTATGAACCTGTAGGATGCACAAGACCCTGGCAGGGGTCCACAATGTCAAGACTACTTCTATAATTATAATTTTCCATGCATTGACACTTACACTGATGATGCCAAAGCATTGATGGGTGAAGCTTCTGGTGCCCTAGCACGAATCAAGTCAGGAGCAACAAGCTATGGCAGTAAGTATTGCATCTTTCACTGTCACACTCTTACAGTCAGTTTCTAAAATGCTAAATTCACTTAACAGTGTGCTCGGTGAAACAAAAAAAAATACAGGAATGTTATTAAATTTGACCTTTGAGCAATGTCTTTTTAATATTCACTGTAACCAAACGGAAGTACAAAAACCCTTCTGCTGAACACCAAAGTATGCTGGTGTCTCAAGAAAAAACTCTGGTGTGGTTGAGTTGTGAGCTGATGTAACCATTGTTTTTCATTGAACAATATCTTTATTGAAAGAATGACTGACAGGTAAACTACAGCTATTCAGACTTGGAGAATTGGCAGACATTTGCTCAAAATCAAATGAAGTGAGCCTGTTATGTCAAGAAAGCAAACCGATAGAAAAGTTGGAATTGAGTTTTTCAGCAAAAATTATAATTTTAGAACACCTATAGTTGTCACCATGAAATTGACAGCTTCCCACTAAGTGAACTTTTCTAATAACATTAGTGATGATGTTAATGAAGGTAATTTTTGTGTGAATGCTTGGAAGAGCTACCAAATTCATTAAGCCAATATTTTCAAAACAGAAAAATATAATTGTTATATTCTTATTGTTTCTTTTAATTTTAAATTAGTTTTTAATAGATTCAATGTCATTTGTGGATATAATTGTTAAAATTCTAAGAACTGGTTAAACAATTGATTAAATAATTGAATTAACAATTGATTAAATTGAATGTAAATAATTTATAATAATATAAATAATTGAAGAGAGATTTGAAATGTAGCAGAGATAAGTAAGAAATATGAAAGAATTTACCACCAACAGGCCAGTTTCTATTTTGAAAACTATTTATGTTATATCTACTTACTTATTTTGGATAGTTCCTTATGGCTTCCTCATGTCTTTAAGAAACATGAATATATCTTGAACCATTCCATAATCATTTGATAGACCACAACTGATAATTCCAAAATCTGAATTCATTAGGGCTCCAAATCCTTGGTTTGTTGCTTTTGCCGACTCTGATAATGGTGAAATAGGGGCTTTTCTCTGATCTTTGTGAATTTGTACTTTATAGATCTTAACCTACAGGAACCCTGAGAGGCAGGCTAAGGTTGCCTTCTGCTGAGGCCAGGGAGTGCTAGACCTGGGGCCGCCCAGTGCTCCTTCCGGGTTCTACTCACTGGACTTGCACTGAACCCAAAGCTTAGTCTCCTGAGAGCATTTGTCTACAGCTCACTAAATGGTGTTTGTTTGTTTGTTTGTTTGTTTCAAACACCCTTGGCCATTTCACTCATTTCCTACAAACCTTGCACCACATTGGAAACTGTGGTTTACTCAAGCAAATACATCATCCAAACACAACTGTACTTTGCGTCCTACGGTTCTATTAGGCTTTGTTCAGCATGGGTAATGTTTCCCTGAGCCCAGATGAAAAACGATCTTGATTCAGAAACGAGAATGTCCAATCCTGTATAATAATTCCAACTCTGAGCTTGACTTGGCTGCAAATCTCCTCCTCTCCACACTTGGTTCTGCTTCAGGCTGAAAGCCTCCAGCGAGGACAGGGGCTGGTTGGTTTCTTCCCTAATTCCCTGCCTTGGGTTGCTGGGCCCGCACTTCCCCCACCTCCCCACCCCCTGCTGTTTTCATATCCTCTGGGTGAAAGCAGGAAGAGGGCAGAGAAGAAATACCCCGAGGGCAATGCGTGATGCAAAGGTCTCTATCGCTGGATCCTTTCTCCTGCAACCCCCAGCCCTAGGGTACTGCATTCCTAACCTCAGGGCTCAGTTACAAGTCCTCACTTAGTCTGTGCACCAGTCGGTACATAGTTGGCCTCTGTCTTCCAAGATCTCATCCTTCTAGATGGTCGGCTCCGAGCAACCACACTGCGCTTTCTTTCTCTAGAGTGCCCACGTGTGGTCCCTTGAAACAATGAGACAGGCTTTGCTAAACACACACACACACACACACACACACACAATACACAGAAAAACCCTAGGCCAATTCCTTGCCTTAACTGCCAAGCAGGTAATTAGTTAGCTTCTCTGTTGCTCTCTGGATTTCCAACAGTGGAGTCAATCCCCAGCCCACATACATCGCAGCTCTCCAGGAGCCATGGAAGTGTGGAAGTGTAGCTCCCTAGATCTCAAGTGAAAAAAAAAAAAAAAAATCTGCTGTAGCTGGTTTGTGTGTGTGTGTGTGTGTGTGTGTGTGTGTTGGGGGGAGGGGGGAGGGAGGACATTCAGCATTACATTCTCCAAGGAGTCCCTCCTCACTAAATAATCCTTAGTGTCTCTTCATGTGCTGGCTACTTTGTATAGAATTGATCCACTGCTTCATGGAGCTGGTTCTCAGGATTTTGGTTTCTATCATATAGGTATTCAGATCAAAACTCAAGGGATGGGTCAGCATGGCAGTGCAGTGGGCTGAGCCACTGCTTGCGATGCCAGCATTTCATATCAGAGCACCGATTGGAGTCCTGGCTGCTCTGCTTCCAATCTAGTTCCCTACTAAGGTGCCTGGCAGGGCAATGGAAGATGATCCAAGTCCTTGGGCCCCTGCCACCCACATGGGGGACCTGGAAGAAGCTCCTGGCTCCTGGCTGCAGCCTGGTCCAGACTTGGCTGCTGTGGCCATTTGGTTAGTGAACTAGCAAATGGAAAATCTCTCTCTCTCTCTCTCTCTCTCTCTCACTCTTTCTTCTCTCTATGTGTATGTCTTTATTAGTCTGCCTTTCAAAGAAATAAATAAGTAAATCTTTTTAAAAAAAAATCTCAGGGGAGGCCGGCGCCGCGGCTCAATAGGCTAATCCTCCACCTAGCAGCGCCGGCACACCGGGTTCTAGTCCCGGTCGGGGTGCCAGATTCTGTCCCGGTTGCCCCTCTTCCAGTCCAGCTCTCTGCTGTGGCCCGGGTGTGCAGTGGAGGATGGCCCAAGTGCTTGGGCCCTGTACCCCATGGGAGACCAGGAGAAGCACCTGGCTCCTGGCTTCGGATCAGCGCGGTGTGCAGGCCGCGGCAGCCATTGGAGGGTGAACCAACGGCAAAAGGAAGACCTTTCTCTCTGTCTCTCTCTCTCACTGTCCACTCTACCTGTCAAAAAAATCTCAGGGGAAGGATTTCAGCACACCATTCTACTTGTTCTAAGTATGTTTTTTCCAAACTCCAACCACATGTTCATATCACCATATTGCAGAAAGCAGAAGCCTGTTCTAATAAACCTAATGTGAATTAGCACCTTTCAATTTCACAGATATCTGAGAAAATGATTTAAAATTAAGGCAGAAGCACTTAGTCAAACAATGAAGACTCTGAGAGGTGAAGAACAGGATAGCCACGCCCATAAATCAGTGTGTCTGGAAACTACGTCTCACATAAGGTCTAGTGAGGGACCTGGTGTCCCTGGTCCACGCTGTGTTTTGTGGGTCTGAGCCCACTGTGCCTCATTTGGATGCACATGAGGCCTTTTGTTTGTCCAGATACACATTGTATAATTATTTTCCGCCTTAGTAAACGAGTAGCTTAACTAGCACCTTAATTTGATTTTAAAAGCTGAAAAATATAAGTAATAGTGTTTTATAATGAAAAAAAACTTTAACTCACACTTTGTGATACATATGCAAACTGTATAATTTTCATTAAAAAAAAAAAAGGAAAAAAAGCAGTATCTACTAAAAGCTATTTTGGGCAATTAGGAGGAATTCTCTTGTTTACATTACAGGAGAAATAGTACAAAAGTAACTGAACACATGCCAGAATAATTAGCAGCTCTTGGCTCATTTAAATTATGTGCACATTGCCATTTTAATGCATTTTTTAAACAACCACTTGCAATCCTATTTTATTCTTAGTAGAAAATTAATAGCTTTCTACCAGGTATGACTAGGAAAAAAATTTCTTTCCTGTTGTCTTGGAAAACATAAATCTTCCTGGTTTTATAGATCCACTTTTAATAATAATTAAAAGCATAAAATAATAAGAATCATACTTTGGTTTTATGCAATACTTCTGTGTAAAACTGGAGGCATTCCTTATGGAAGATAATTCTTCTCTAATGGTACCATGCTGTTTCTTCATGTTTCTGTATAACGTGTTAGGTCTGTGAATCATCTAATATTAATAAGAAGATTAAATAGGCTGTGATTTTCTTATTTCAGGAAAATACCCAAGCGATTCCCCCAAAATAAATTCAGGGCGCATGAATTTTACACATTTTCTTGCAAATTTAAGTTTCCTGGTGATTAGTTACAAAGCAGTGGTTAGCAAGAAGTACATGTAGACCCATGTTTCATGTCCTAAGAGATAACAACAGGGTACAAAGAGACGAGAGAGCTGTTTCTCTTTTTTGAAGGTTTAAATGCAGAAGGTTTGATCATAAAGACAGTAGAACCAATGACATGAAAGCTGTAATCCAGACCATGAAAAGCCTTCTGGTGGAACCGCTACACAACACACAGCTCAGCTAGGCGCCGTGACGTGTGTCACTCAGCCTCAGCACAGGTGCGCAGCATCAGCCCTACCTCCTCCCCGGTACCCAGCAGGGTGCTATGCGAGGACCGGGAAGTGTGTTGGGAGAGATGACCGGTAATGGTCATGTCAGGTAAAGACTTGGACAATCCCCAAGCATCCATCCAAGTGCTGAAGAAATTCTCAGAAGAGAGCACTATAACACGCTCAACCATGGCCAAATAAAGACATGGAAAGAATGGGCCTCAGGGAGAGCCCTTGACGGCGAGGGTGGACATTTGCCACACTCAGGGGGCAGCGATGCAGTCCCATTGCATTGTTCCTTCATGCCTATTGTCTCTGTTTGCATAGCTACATAAAAATAAAATAATAAAGGTATAACCAGCATGGAAATGCCTAAAATCTGAAGATGGAGGGCAAGGTCAGAAATCACAATCGAGTTCTCCAAAAAGACAAAAGCAAAGCCCCTGGTGCGATAGTTAGCCTCGCGCATGATGTTTTATCTTAGGCTTCTTTTACCTAGGACATTTAGAAGGTGTGATCTGGTCACACAAGACCAGGACATGCATGGTTAGGGAGCTGCTGGGTGCGAGTCATAAGACAGCTCTGTGCTCCCTCTGAAACTGAAAAGGAAGACTAACAGGTAAGTTGAGGCCAATTGAAAGGAGGAAACTACACTGCCAGCCCAAGAAGACTGAGGCTTGGGGCAGGTGTGGTGCTTCGAGAGTTTAAGCCTCTGCCTCCCACAGCAGAGTGCACCCCTTATCAGTCCTGCTCTGCATCCACTCCAGTTTTCTGCAAATGCACCCAGGGAGGCAGCAGGGGATGGCTCAAGTCCTTGGGTCCCTGCCACCCACAGGGGAGACCCAGAGAGGGTTCCCAGTTCCCGGCTCAGTCTGGGGGAGTGAACCCGCAGTTGGGAGATTTCTCCTTCTCATGTGCTTTTTTTTTCTTTGCCTTTAAAAAATAAATTTTTTTTAGGATTCTAAAAAAGAATCTTTTTTAAAAAGCCTAAGGTTTTCTGCCTTCCAACAGTGTCTCCATTTCCCTCTTCATTTTGAAGAAAAATGATCATAACAGTACCGCCTTTATGTTTGGAGGCTGATTCCCTGTGTTTGATGATCTACAATCAAGCTACAACGATGGAGACCAGATACATCACTGAGGGCCTTGAAATCACGTATTCCTCACTTTCAAAAAATGTGTGCAATAATATTCAGATTATTTATCACATTTTTTAAAAAACATATATAATATTCTCTCAAAAGCTAATAATTTCCCAACAGTATGAGTATAAAAACATATATAATATTCTCTCAAAAGCTAATAATTTTCCAACAGTATGAGTATCTGATTATTATTTTTTATTTTTTTATTTTATTTTTTTGACAGGCAGAGTACACAGTAAGAGAGAGAGACAGAGAGAAAGGTCTTCCTTTGCCGTTGGTTCACCCTCCAATGGCCGCTGCGGCTGGCGCACTGCGGCCGGCGCACCGCGCTGACCCGATGGCAGGAGCCTGGTGCTTCTCCTGGTCTCCCATGGGGTACAGGGCCCAAGTACTTGGGCCATCCTCCACTGCACTCCCTGGCCACAGCAGAGAGCTGGTCTGGAAGAGGGGCAACCGGGACAGAATCTGGCACCCCGACCGGGACCAGAACCCGGTGTACCGGCACCGCAAGGCGGAGGATTAGCCTAGTGAGCCGCGGCACCAGCCTGATTATATATTTTAAAACAGCTCTTCCAACACATGTGACTACTACTTTGTGAACTGCTTTAATATGACAAATAAAAACTAGTCAGCATTCTATCTTTGATACATGCATGTAATTTCATTGATTTTGGTGGAATCTATCTTCAAGGGTCAAGGGTAGAATCATCCCATGATTACCTTTACCAATTCAGTTACTATATTTATTACAAAAGCCACTTGACTTTCCACACTGACTTCTTGAAACTCAGTGCATAAATTATATTGTATTGAATTTGCTCCTCCCATAAGCAGAAGAGTAAAACCATAATGAAATTTGCTACATAAAATGATCAGAAAATGATAACTATGAAAAGATGAATGTTGGGGCTGGAGCTGTGGCATAGTTGGTAAACTCACCACCTGCATTGCCAGCAATCCATGTTTGTGGGCACCAGTTCGATTCCCAGGTGCTCCTCTTTTTTTTAAAAAGATTTATTTATTTATTTGAAAGGCAGAGTTACAGAAAGAAAGAGAGGCAGAGAGAGAGGTCTTCCATCCAGTGGTTCACTCTCCAGTGGCCACAACAGCCAGGGCGCTGATCCGAAGACAGGAGCCAGGAGCTTCTTTCAGGTCTCCCACACAGGTGCAGGGGCCCAAGGACTTGGGTCATCTTCTACTGCTTTCCTAGGCCATAGCAGAAAGCTGGATAAGAAGTGGAGCTGCCAGGTCTTGAACTGGCGTCCATATGGGATGCCGGGCATTAACTCACTGTGCCACAGTGCCGGCCCCATCTGCTCCTCTTCTAATCCAGCTCTCTGCTATGGCCTGAGAAAGCAGTAGAGGATGGCCCAAGTCTTTGGGCCCCTGCACCCGCATGGGAGACCCGGAGGAAGCTCCTGGCTCCTGGCTTTGGATCAGCGCCCTGGCCGTTGTGGCCATTGGGGAGTGAACCATCAGATGGAAGACCCCCCCCCTTCTCTATCTCTCTCTCTGTGTAACTCTGACTTTCAAATAAATAAATAAATCTTAAAAAAAAAGATGAATGTCAACATTCCTAAATATTTCAGAGGGAGACACAAGTTTGTTTACTTCTTTGCTACATAACCTAGGATGGAGTCAAAGAAAACCAACTTTCCCTTCCACTCACCTGTAGTTGTTCGGCACCAATACTGATATAGATTAATACATGTAAACCTTAGGTTTTTGTCACATCCTTTGAGATGACAGGTTTAAGCTCATTTCCAAGTTTCTCCCTCCAACCCCTTTCTAAAATTCACTCTACCACTTATCCTGGCAGTAAGTACCTGCTAGCCACGTCCAGCTCTAGGACACACAACTTAATTAGATGCTTCTCTACTGAAAAGGGGCTCTTCCCACTGCCTAATTCAGAAGAGTGGGTCACGAAGCAGCCAGTACAAACACCATCGAACCAGTCCACAGATGCTTTTTCTAATAAGGCATCAGGTAGAACGACTCAGGTCCATAGCAAAAAAGCAGGATTTCATGAACTTGGGTGTCACAGGATCTTTTTCATTATTTCTTTTTCAGAAAATAACTACAAAGCCTGGTTTTTCTTTTTATATGTACACATGAAAAAGAGCCCAGGACGATGCCCAGGGGGATCAGAGACATTTCAGGTTTCTTTTTGCTATTAAAACCTGCCATCAGGAACAGTTTACCTGCAAAGAAGATGTCTATTTTGGCACCACTGTAGAATCTTCCTAAATGAGTGACATGAAGGAGACACTATTGTGTAGTCAAAGACACAGACCATTTCATGTCGCCCAAGTTCTTGCTATTAAAAGCATCTATTCATCTTACAAAAATTAACTCTTTTTTTATTTATTTATTTTTGATAGGCAGAGTGGACAGTGAGAGAGAGAGGCAGAGAGAAAGGTCTTCCTTTTTCCATTGATTCACCCTCCAATGGCCGCTGCGGCTGGCGCACTGCGGCCGGTGCACTGTGCTGATCCAAAGCCAGGAGCCAGGTGCTTCTCCTGGTCTCCCATGTGGATGCAGGGGCCCAAGGACTTGGGCCATCCTCCACTGCACTCCCAGGCCACAGCAGAGAGCTGGACTGGAAGAGGAGCAACCGGGACAGAATCCGGCGCCCCGACCGGGACTAGAACTCGGTGTGCTGGCGCCACAGGCGGAGGATTAGCCTATTGAGCCGTGGCACCGGCCCAAAAATTAACTCAAAATGGATCATGGACTTCAATTCAAACGTAAAAGCATACAACTCTAAGAAATTTTAAAAAAAAAATAGAAAAAGTCTGGGCCCAAGGCTGGGCAAAAAGTTCTGAAATTGGCCAGCACCGCAGCTCACTATGCTAATCCTCTGCCTGCGGCGCCGGCACTCGAGGTTCTAGTCCTGGTTGGGGCGCCGGTTCTGTCCTGGTTGCCCCTCTTCCAGTCCAGCCCTCTGCTGTGGCCTGGGAAAGGCAGTGGAGGATGGCCCAAGTGTTTGGGTCCCTGCACCCGCATGGGAGACCAGGAGGAAGCACATGGCTCCTGGCTTTGGATCGGCGCAGTGCACCGGCCATAGTGGCCATTTTGGGGGTGAACCAACAGAAGGAAGACCCTTCTCTCTGCCTCTCTCTCTCTCACTAACTCTGCCTGTCAAAAAAAAAAAAAAAGTTATGAAACTTAAACCAAATAGCATGATTTATGAAAGGAGAACTTGGTGAATTGGACCTTATCGAATGATTTGCTTTGCAAAAGCCTGTATGAAAGGAAAGAAATTGCAAACCACATATCTGACAAAATATGGTATCTAAAAATAATAATAAAGAATTCTCTAAATGTAACAGTTTTTAAAAAATGAGCAATCCATTAGGAAGTAGGCAAAAGCCAGAAGTGGATATTTCAACAGAAAGGATATGGGTGGTAAATAAGCACAGAGCCTGTTCAACATCATTGCCGTCAGGGAGATGCCAGTCAGCACCAATCATGGCGAGGCATCGCTGCACACCTCACAGAGCGGATAAGATGAAAGAGCGACACCATCACACCCTGGTGAGGATGCTGGAGAGGACGGAACCACTCAGTCGCGGCTGGGGGCGACGTTGAATGGAACAGCCACTCCAGAAAGCAGCTGGGTAGTGTGCCCAGCTAAATGAGGGCCCCCAAAAGATGTTCACGCCCAGAGCCTTCAGAAACGCTTCCTTTATGGCAAAAGAGACTCTGCGGATGTGATCCAGTTTAATCCCGAGACGGGGAGATCAGGGTTATCTAGGCAGGCAAATCTGATCACAAACCTTCTTGCAAGAGATAGGAAGCAGATCAGCAAGAAAAGTAGATTCCGGGGCTGGCGCTGTGGCGTAGCTGGTAAAGCCACTACCTGTGGCACTAGCATCCCATATGGGCACTGATTTGAGTCCTGGGTGCTCCACTTCCAATCCAGCTCCCTGCTAATGTTTCTGGAAAGCAGCAGAGGACGGTTCAAGTATTTGGGCCCCTGTACTCACATGGGAGACCTGGAAGAAGCTCCTGGTTCCTGGCTTGGGACTGGCTCAGCTCCAGCCCTTGTGGCCATTTGGGGAGTGAACTTTGTAACTCTGCTCTTCAAATAAATAAAAGGGAACAGAAAAGGAAAAATGGAAAGAAGATGCTGGGGCCAGTGTGAAGCTGCCACTTTTAATGCTAGCATCCCATAGCTATCCAAGTAGTTGGGTTCCTATCATCAATAGGGGAGACCCAGATGGAGCTCCAGGCTGATGGTTTTGGCCCAGTCCCGGCTATTATGGCTCTTTGAGGGAGTGAACCAGCAGATGGAAGATCTCCCTGTCAGTCTCTGCGTGTCACTCTGCCTTTCAAATAAATAAATCTCTAAAAAAATAAAAGTAGATGCTGCAAAACTGCTTTAAGTACAAAGGAAGGGGCCACAAGCAGTTTCTGGAAGCTGAAGGAGGGAAGGAATGAGTTCTCTCTGGAGATATTAGTGCCAGTCAACCCAAGCCCCATTTCAGACGTCCGGCCTCCAGGGTTATAAAAGAATCAATTTATGTTGTTCCGAGCCATTCAACTTACAGTGCCAATAGGAAACTAAATATACAACTACCATACAGCACAGTAATCATACTCTTGGGTATTTAACCCAGAGAAACAAACTGATGTTCACACAAAAACCTGTACACAAATGGTCACAGCAGCCTTGTTTGTGACAGTGCAAAACTAAAAACAGCCCATATTTTAGCAGGTGGGTTAAACCAGCAGTGGTATACACACACCACAGAATACTAATCAGCAATTGAAAGGAGTGAGTTATTGATACTTTCAACAACTTGAAGGAATCCAAAGGGAATCTTGCTGAGTGAAAAACAAAGTGGAACAAAGGTTATGGGCTGTATAATTCCATTTATTATTCTTGAAATTACAAAGCTACAGAAGTGAAGCAATGAAGGGGCAGAAAAGTGTGGCAGGAGGGAGGGAGACTACCAAAGGGCCACAGGAAAGATCATTGTGGGGATAGGATTGTCCCAGATCTTGTCGTCTTGTGGCAGATACAGAAGCCTATATGTGTGATAAAATTGTGTAGAACCAGATACACACCCCAGCAAGTACAAATAAAACTAGGGAATCTGAATAAGAAAGGTGGATTCTATCAGTGTCACTATTGTGGCTGTCATTTTGTGCTACAGTTCTGTAAGGTGCCACCATTGGAGGAAATTGAGTGAAGGGGGACTGATGCTGTTGTTTAGCAGGTAAAGCCCCCACCCGCGGTGCCAGCATCCTATATGGGAGCTGGTTCGAGTCCCGGCTGCTCTACTTCTGATCCCACTCTCTGCAATGTCCGGGGAAAGCAGTAGAAGATGGCCCAAGTCCTTGGGTCCCTGCACCCACGTGGAGGACCTGGAAGAAGCTCCTGACTCTAAAATCAGATCACTTAGGTCATATCCAAGCTTTGCTTTTAAGGACTTACGTATCCTTGTGTTCTTCACGATTCAGCTTGCTCAAGTGACAAGTCACAGGTATATGAGGGTCGTTACGATAATTAAATTAGTTACTCTAAGTCTAGAAAGATTTGACAAGAGCCCTGCACAGAGCAAGCACTAAATATACACCACTTGCTATTCTGGTATATACCCTTATTCATGCTATTTTATCCCCACTAGAGTGTATACTGTGATTGTACACAGACAAGATCCCTAGATTTCTGTGGAGAGCCTGCAGGGCAGGGGCCACTCTGTGATTGGCGTGTGTCCATCAGTTTGGTGGTGTGAATGGAAGCCATTGCTGTCAGTCACATAGCTAATTACTGGAAGTCTCCTTCATGTTCCCTAAGAAGCCACTTCGTGGTCTTCCTCTCGTGATGCCCACCTTCCACATTCCCGTGAAACAAACCAGTCCCTGAGACTAAATTGATGCAGACTACCTCCATTAAGTAGTGGGTTGTACGTTCATGTTTCATTTAAAAAATATATTGATTTATAAATTTGAATCAGAAAGTGAGAGACACAGACAGACAAGAAGGAGAGACCTTCCATCCACTGGTTCATCCCCCAACATGGTCCAACAGCTGCAGCTGCTGGAGGCTGAAGCCGAGAGCCTGGAACTCCATCCAGGACCCTCAAGTGGGTGGCAGGGACCCAAGTACTTGAGCCATCCCCCATAGCTTTCTCAGGAGCATTAGCAGGGTACCAAATGGGAACCAGAGCTTCAATACGAGATGCTGGTATTGCAGGTGGTAGCTTAGCTCACTGTGCCACAACGCTAGCCCCTTGTGTTTCATTTCTAATGTTTGGAACTTAAAAGGTATGATTTAGGTTTGTAATCAGAAAATACCAACTTAGCCATGAAAAAGAATGAAATTTTGACTTTTGCAACAAAATGGATACAGCTGGAAACCATTATGTTTAGTGAAATAAGCCAGATCCAAAAAGAAAAATACCACTTGTTTTCTTGAATGTGAATGTGTAGTAGGTAATATGTAGAGTATTTTTAAATATTAATTTAATGGATATGAGTGAAACTGACATGTTAGGATTTGATTATTTTTTATACCCCTGTCTATATTCCTGCTGAAAGTGGTCTTTTATTTATTTATTTGAAAGGCAAAGTTAGAGAGAGAAGGAGAGAGCAAGCAAGAGCAAGAGAGCTATGATTTACTTCCCAAATAGCCACAATGGCCCAAGCTGAAGCCAGGAGCCAGAAGCTTCTTCCAGGTCTGCCACGTAGGTGCAGGTGCCCAAGGACTCAGGCCATCCTCTTCTGCTTTTCCCAGGTGCATTAGCATGGAGCTGGATGGGAAGTGGAGCAGCTAGGATTCAAACTGGCACCCACATGGGATGCCAGCATTGCAGGCGGTGGCTTTACCTGCTGTGTCATGTCATTGGTCCCCTTTCTACTTTTTACTTGTTGAATTCGTTGGCTTTCTAATAAACAAATAAATCTTTAGAAAACAGAGTTAGAGAGTGAGACAGAGTTCTTCCAGCCGCTTTTTCATTCCTCAAGGGGCTCCAGAGGCCAAGGCTGAGCCAGGCAGAAGCCAAGAGCCAGGAGCTTCGTCCAAGTTTCCCATGTGGGTGCAGGGGTCCACGCACTTGGACTATCTTCTGCTGCTTTCCCAGGCCATGAGCAGGGAGCTGGGTCAGAAGTAGAGCTCACATGGGGTGCCAGCGTGGCAGGCGGCAGCTTTACCCACTGTGCCACAACACTGGCCCCTGAACTCTTCATTTAGTGGAGCACTGAGCCTTTGACTATAAATTTAAAATACTATCACAAAAATTGAAAAATGAAGGAAGGGGGAGGAAGAGAAATATCATTATATTCTTAGAACTGTATCCATTAACTGTATGAAATCTGTTCTTGTATTAATAAAAAATGTAAATAGTAAAGAAAGAAAAGACAGAGTTGGAATTTTTTTGAAATGGGGTCAAAAGATTCTAAAATACAATTTACCGCTCCCACCATTTTTATGTGGATAGTTCAACAGCGTCAAGTACATTCCCATCATTGTGCAACAAATCTCCAGAAACTTTTCATCTTGCAAAACTGAAATTCTGTATTCGATAAACGATGACTCCCCACTTCCCTATTCCCGGAGCCCCTGGCAGCCACCATTCTTCTCTCTGTTTCTATGAGTTTGACTACTTTAGATACTTTACATAAGTGAAATCATACATCTGTGTCTTTTTGCAACTGGCTTACTCACTTGGCATAATGTCCTTAAGTGCCATCATATTGCAGATTCCTCTCTTTTTAAAGACCAAATTATATCCTGCTGTGCATTTTTTCCACATTTTCTTTGCCATTCCATCCATTAGATGAACATTTGTATTGCTTCTACCTCTCGGTTATTGTGAATAATGCTGCTATGAACATGGGTATGAAAATACCTCTTCAACACCCCTCCATCCAATCCTTTTGGATATAAACCAGCAGTGGGATTGCTGCATTATATAGCCATTCTAATTGTAATTTTTTAAAAAATTTATTTTATTTTTATTTTAAAGGCAGAGTTAAAGGGAGAGGGGGAGAGAGGAAAAGAGGGAGAGGGAGAAATATTCTATCCCATGGTTCACTCCCCAAATGGCCACAACAGGCCAGGCCAAAGCAAGAAGCCAGGAACTTCTTCTGGGACTTCTACCTGCACCCAAGCACTTGGGCCATCTTTTGTTACTTTCCCAGGTGCATTAGCATGGAGCTGGATCAGAAGTGGAACACCCGGGATTCAAATCAGTGCCCGTACAGAATGCCAACATTGCAGGCAATGGCAACCTGCTGTACCACAACACTGGCCCCCAAATTGTAATTTTTTGAGGAATGGCCATACTGATTTCCCAAGTGGTTGCACTCTTTTACAATCCATCAACAGTACACAAAGTTTCCAGTTTCTCTACATCCTAGCACTTGTTATTTTCTATGGTATAGATAGATAGATAGACAGGTAACTAACTAGTAATCCTGCTTGGTGTGAGGTGACATCTCATTATGATTTTGTTTTTTTATTTTATTTGAAAGGTAGAGAGAGATATAGCAGAAGAGATGGACAGGCAGAGATCTTCCATCTTCCTTCTACCAGCCCACTCTCCAAATGCCAGCAACAGCCAAGGGTGGGCCAAGCCAAAGTCAGGAGCAGGAATGCAAGCCATGTTTCCCACTGAGTAGTAAGGACCCAACTATTTGAGCCGTCATACTCCTGCCTTCCAGAGTACGCATTAGCAGGAAGCTATAATTAGATGTGGAGCCAGGACTCAAACCCAGGCACTTCAATATGGGATGCAAGTGTTCCAAGCCCGCCGTAACTGCTCTACCACTTCCTTAACTCTCATTTCCCTAATTATTAATGATATCAGACATCTTTTCATGTGCTTGAACATTTGTACATCATCTTTGAAGAAATGTATTCAAGTCCTTTGCCATTTTTCATTGAGTTACTTAGTTTTTGTTGAGCTACAAGTACTTTTTATAATATTCTATTAAAAGGATATAACTTTGAAAGTAGAAATAAAATGATGCATTTAAAGATATTTTTAATTATATTTTCAACTTTAAAATATTTTAACATATTAATTTAATAATATGACTCAATAGTTATCCTAACTGACCATGTCAGCAGCCTAAATGACTTGGGGGCAGTGTCTTACCACTTTCCTTGTTGACCCACAATGCTTTGCTAGTATTTTGTACCCCAGAACTGGGACCATGTTCTTTGCCAATGTCTTTGTTCTCATTTCTAATGATCAAGCCGGGAACTCAACTCTCTTCCTCACCTCTCATTTCCAACCAGTTTCCTCCAAGTACAATCCACACCACCCCTGGCTGGAGAACCCTACAGGAAAACTAAGTGTCTTCATTAGACAAGAATGAAGGAAGGGCTCCAAAAACATAAAAACAAAACTTGGAAGAAGTGACTACTAGATGTTTTTGTAAAAACAAAGTAACTAATACGGGAAAAAAGCAGAAATGTGTTGGGCTTTGTTATATTTCTTTTACAATTAGGTTCTGGTTTGATTTTAAACATATGAGTGCAAGGAGTACACCATTAGCTTGTCAGTTCTCAGGGTCTCTAAACTTCAAAATTCAGCCCTAAGGTCCCTTAAAATGTCTTCACTCTCTCATAGCTCTTTCTCCCTGCAACCACCACCACCTGGGCTCATGCCCTGCAGTACCACAACCACCTTTGAACCCGGAGACCCTGCCTCTAGCCTCTCCTCTGGGAAATCAGCCCTCAGGTGCCTGTGTTATCTTTCCAGAAGACCGGTCTGTTCACATCACTGCCCTGCCAGAAAGGCTCCTGTGACTTCCCACCACCCACCCAGCCAAACCCAGATTCCTTAGCAAAAACTTTCAGCCTCATCTGATCTTCGATGTCCTAGAAAGCCTGCCTTCCCACCTGGAGGTCAAGTACTTCCAAGGTCCACATTCACTCATGCTGCTTCCCCTGGCTGGAATTCCTGGCACCACCCATCAACACTTTCTACCTAAACAATGATCCTGATCTTAGATCAACAGAAAGTCCGTGGGTGGTAGTCAATGACTATGGTGCTTAGGCAGCCATGGTAGCCATCAGCGGTTACCCAAACCTGGTCATGACACAGGCAAGCACAAGAGCAAACGGTTATCACCCAAACGCACTTCCTGGCTTCACATTATGAAAACCTTGAGCGCTCCACTCCCACTTCCCAGAACAGCCCATCCTAGTTGCTGGCTACTTCTCCAAAGGGAACAGGGAAATGGTCATGTTCAGAGCTGGTCTCTGACTGCTGGGATCCAGCGGGAGCTCTCTCCACTTTGTGTCTCCTGGTTTTCCCTGTCTGAGTCATCATCAGATCTGGGTGCCTCTTCCACAACTTTTGGCGGGTTGCTGCCTTCCCAGCACTATCCCAGCAAACACACTAGTGCCAAATGTGCACTAGAGTAATAGTAAGATCTAGCTTCAGTGTCTACGTGTCAGACTTCTGGTTTCTGTTTTAGGATTAGCCATTAACAGTGAGAATGACACATTGTGATCCAAAGCCACACCTGCTAAAATATCTCAGCATGGACTCTGGTGTCATTAATATCTACCTTGTGTGCTCATGGAATTAGCTTCTTTAACACTGTAAGGTTGGAGTTCCTCCTACGTGAGCACTTTTATAGTTATCATGGCTAAGTTATAACCATGTGCAAATCCTTCCAACCATTAAGGAAGCCAAAATGATCTCTGTATTAACAGTAAGTAACCTGGTGGACAGGCAGTTGGCTTTCTCAGCAAGATGCCCACATCCCATATTACAGCATCTGGGTTCAATACCTGGTTCCAGTTCTGGACTCCAGATTCCTGCAGTGAGCACCCTGGGAGGCAGCAGGGTGGCTGAATCCCTGCCTGCATTGAGTTCCTGGCTCCTGTCTTTGGCCCAGCACAGCCCCAGCTGCTGGCAGAAATTTGGGGAGTGAGTAAGTAGATGGGAACACACTCTCTGCCTTCCTCCCTCCCACCTGCTACCTCTCAAAAAAAAAAAAATAGGTAAACTGAGTCCTGGACATTGGAGTTCAAGTTCCCATCTTTCAGGTGCAATTTGACTGCTAAACAGTGAAACACCTGGGCACATCTAGGAAGCCAAACAACAGGAAGGGCAGATCTCCAAAGAGATGAGAATCCCAGTGGCTGGGCAGCTGCAGTTTCTCAGAGGTGTAGTTTCTGTTTCCTTGACCCTGACCCCTGTGCCATCCCCTCTCACCTGTCCCTTTATCAGACTGTTTCTTACATCTCAGCAACTCTGTCAGGTCCACAGGATCAAAACCTACAAGAAACTATATCCTGGGTGGTGCTGGAGTGGGGTGGGGGCAGCACTGGGGCCTAATAGGTTAGGCCACCACCTGCAGGGCTGGCATCCCATATGGGCACCAGTTCGAGTCCCAGCTGCTCCACTTCCAATCCTGCTCCCTGCCACTGCACCTGGGGAAGCAGTGGAGGATGGCCCAACTGCTTGGGCCTCCCCACCCACATGGGAGAATAAACTCCTGGCTTTGGCCAGGCCCAGTCCTGGCCTGTGGCCCTGTGGGGAGTGAATCAGTGGATAGAAGATATCTGTCTGTGTGTGTCTCTTTCTCGCTCTGTAACTCTGCCTTTCAAATAAATTAATAAATGAAAAGGAAAAGAAAGAAAAGAAAAGGAGGGAAAATAGAAAAGAAACAAACTTTGCCAGGCCCCAGAAAGAATTCAGCCTGTAAGCTCATCCTCATTCAATGAAAAGTTTAACATCTAAGCCACCACACTGAGTGATGCAGCCTGGTGCGGTGTGGGGTTCTGCCACTAAGGACAGATGCTTGGGGTCACAGTATCAGGCTCTCCGAAGCAAGAAGGAATCGACTGCTCACCCCACTCTTAGTCTTCTGGGGGCTGCTTGAACATCACAAAACTGAGCCCAAGGGTTAAGATACCACCTGCGATGCTGGCATCCCCTATGGGTGCCAGTTCAAGTCCAGGCTGCTCCACTTCCAATCCAGCTCCCTGTTAATGCACCTGGGAAAGCAGCAGAAGATGACCCAAGAGCTTGGGCCCCTGCAGCCACACGGGAGACCCAGATGAGGCTCCTGGCTCCCGCCTTTGGCTTGGCCCAGCCCTGGCTGCTGTGGCCATTTGGGGAGAGATCCAGCAGATGGAAGGTCTGTCTCTGTCTCTCTCTCTCCGCCCACCCCCCAGCCCCCAGTAACTCTGCCATTCAAATAAAAATGTTTAAAAAAATTGAGCCCAAGCATCTGAAACACTTAGGCATAAAGAGACAGACCAGAGCACAGTATATAGCTTTGCATCTCCTCAATCAGCCAAAATCTTCAAAGGATACCAAGGGGCCTGATGCAAAAATAAAGATGGAACTCTTAAGAGCCAGTGGGCTAACATCTAATCCATTTATTGTTTGCCATTGATTCTCCCCTCCCCACCTGCTCCGGCCCACTCCAAGGCACTCGATAGCAGATGCAGTTTCATCCAAGTGCTACCATTTCACAGTTTGTTGCAAAAAATGTATTGGAGTGACATCACTTCTCCCCCATGCCCATGAGCAGATGAAATTTTCAGGGTGTAAGAAGCTATTTGTTGGGCCGGCGCCGTGGCTCAATAGGCTAATCCTCCACCTTGCGGCGCCGGCACACCGGGTTCTAGTCCCGGTCAGGGCGCCGGATTCTGTCCCGGTTGCCCCTCTTCCAGGCCAGCTCTCTGCTATGGCCAGGGAGTGCAGTGGAGGATGGCCCAGGTGCTTGGGCCCTGCACCCCATGGGAGACCAGGAAAAGCACCTGGATCCTGGCTCCTGCCATCGGATCAGCGCGGTGCGCCGGCTGCAGCGGCGGCCATTGGAGGGTGAACCAACGGCAAAGGAAGACCTTTCTCTCTGTCTCTCTCTCTCACTGTCCACTCTGCCTGTCAAAAATAAAAATAATAAAAAAAAATTAAAAAAAAGAAGCTATTTGTTGTATATCCAAAAGTGTTCATTATAATGTACGTGTGTTGACATTTTTTTTAAGGGGGAGAGATAGTTGACAAAATTCCTACATTAAATCAAAGCCTAAAAAATGGTATGCAAAGAGACTGCAAAACCCTGCTGTGTATTGTATCACAACACTGACATCTGTTGGCTACAAGTGCACTGAATCCCACTCCTCTGGTCCACAAAGTCCCTTTTCCCTCTGCAACAGCTTCTTCTAAATCAAGTCTCTTATGGCCCTGAACCACAGGTATGTTCTGTCCTTAACTCCTAGTGGGTTGCAAACTCATGGTTTCTCATGTTAGCCTTTAACTCCTTCATACAACAAAGATGTTATGCCATTTTAATTCTTTTCTACACCAAAATCAAACATCCATTTATGCAACAGCCCCATTATTCTAGAAACAGGACGCACAGATGAGAGCTGTTATTTTACTGATGGTTTTGAAGTCCCAATTACAGGGACGCTTACACATCCACCACGCCCCACCCCAGTGCAAGCACTGCCTGCCATTCCTGCTGCTGAGGGCTCTCTCCTCCACTCTCCTCTTCTTGTCCTGTTCCCAGCCTTAGCACTCTCCCCTGGGACTCCAACTCCTCTGTTCCCTTTGTCTCCCCATGCAGCCCCCCACCCCAGTTGTCTTCTCATATGCATATTTAGCTAAGCATGTTTGATTTGCTACAGAATAAGAACACACACAGGGCCCTGTGCCACGGCACTTGGGTGCTGGTTCAAGTCCTGGCTGCTCCACTTCTGATCCGGCTCCTGGCTAATGCACCTTGGAAAGCAGCAGAAGATGGCCCAAATGCTTGGGCCCCTGCTACCCATGTGGGAGAGCTGGATGGAGTTCCCTGATCCTGGCTTCAGCTTGGCCCAACCCTGGCTGTTGTAGCTGTCTGAGGAGTAAACCAGCAAATGTAAGATTCTCTCTCTCTAATTCTGACTTTCAAATAAATAAGTCTTTGTAAAAAAGAACATACACATCAAAACCTTTAGCCCTGACTTTTCCTCCTCTTACCTTATCAACATATATGATGTTTAAAAGACTTAGAATGGGGGAGGGGGACAGGGCAGCACTGTGGCGTAGCGGATAAAGCCAGTGCCTACAGTGCCAGCATCCTACAGTCCCGGCTGCTCCTCTTATGATCCTGCTCTCCGCTATGGCCTGGGAAAGCAGTAGAAGATGGCCCAAGTCCTTGAGCCCCTGCACCCATGTGGGAGACCCAGAAGAAGCTCCTGGCTCCTGGCGTGGGATCACTGCAGCTGCGGCCATTGAGGCCAATTGGGGAGTAAACCAGCAGATAGAAGACCTCTCTCTCTCTCTCTCTCTCTCTCTCTCTCTCTCTCTCTCTCTCCCTTTGTCTCTCCTCCTCTCTGTGTAACTCTGACTTTGAAATAAATAAATAGGGGCTGGTGCTGTGGCTCAGTAGGTTAACACCCTGGCCTGAAGTGCCTGCATCCCATATGGGTGCTGGTTCTAGTCCCAGCTGCTCCTCTTCCAATCCAGCTCTCTGCTATGGCCTGGGAAAGCAGTAGAAGATGGCCCAAGTCCTTGGGTCCCTGCACCCACATAGGAGACCTGGAAGAAGCTCCTGGCTCCTGGCTTCAGATTGGTGCAGCTCCGGCCATTGCGGCTATCTGGGGAGTGAACCAGCGGATGGAAGACCTCTCTCTCTGTCTCTACCTCTCTCTGTAACTCTGTCTTTCAAATAAATAAAAATAAATCTTAAAACAAAAAGAAATAAATAAAAATCTTATAAGACATAATGAAAGGGATTAACTTCAAAGTCCCTACTCCAATGTTTTATGATTTTACACTCTACCCATATCTATCGCTTTAACCTAATAACCAAGGGACTGTCTCCCTGCCCAATGAATCATCATCCATTCCCGACTCCTCTGTTTCCATCCGATGCAGCACGATATCCCCAGCCCCTTGCAGCCTTCTCTGTTATAGCATTCTCTATCCATTCACGTAGCAAGAGTCCTGATTGCTGACCCCACCATGACCTGAGTGGACCAAGTTACCAGTGCTTATCCTGCTCCATGACACTAATCACTACCTACGTACATATGCCTCTCCAATCTCCATCTCCCAATGGCCTACCTAACCTTCAGACCCACACGATGCACACGGTACTCGTCATCCTCACTTGAGTATCCTCCAGGTATCTGGATCTCCGCTCTGGCCTCCCTCCCTCCCTCCCTCCTGTTCCTTTTCGCCATAAGTGGAAGACCAGTGATTGTTCTCCAAACTAGAAACCTGGAAAGCTACATCTCCAGCCTGTCCCACAGATACCAGAGCCAATCGACTAAAGATTAATTTATCTTCGGATTTCAGTCCTGGTTACTCTTTATTTCACTCACATCACACCAACCCAGCTGTAGCAGAGACTGCTACCTGACCACCCAAGGTTTGCACTCCCCTTCTGGAGTGTCGGCTGTTACATGGAAACAGCTGTCCAGCAGGTGCCTCATTTCCAGAGTGGAGAACAAGGCATAGGAGTTCTTGTCCGTGAGTGTCTGTTGATGCTTCTTGCACTGCTTCTTGTACTAAAGAAGCAGGCAGGCCTTTCTCAGACTATTACCTCACAAACCTGCTAAACAGAGTGCACTCTTAGGTCTTTGAGGACTATGAGGCCATGAGATAGAAGAGGCCTGGGTCTGAAGATGAGCCCCTGGAAGGCTGTCTCCCAGGAATAGCCAATTGGGCTGTGATGCAAACGTACCGTGTCCAGTGCCTGGAACACTTTCCGACTCTGCTTAGTTCAGGCCACCATCCTTTCTGCCCTAGAAGGGATTATGGCAGGTGTCTCCTATCGATCTCTGCGCCTTTGGTTTTATCTGTGTGTCCCCACAAAAACAGAGTTCGGCTCTGCCTTCCTCACAGTGTACTGCCATCATATAAAGAAAGCACAGTGCCTACAATTACAATGCAATTTAATTAACTGGATCTCTTCTTCCAAGTCCCTCTCAGTTCACATCCTCTTGGGTTTTATCACTTGGTGCTTCACTCCCTCTTTCTTACCTACACACACACACACACATGCCCTACAGGATTGACTCAAGTCTTTCCAGTCTCCAGTGCTAACAGTTTCCCTACATCCACCCCCTTCCTTCCTACTGAAGTCTGCTCCTCGTTCAAACTGCTCACAGGATAGCTGCTGTGAAGTTTCCCCTGACTTCAGCCAGCACTGATTCAGCAATGGGCCAAGTGATGCCTGATCTAACCCTCAGTTACCCGCCGCCTCACGTCCCTTGTCCTAGCCTTCTGCTTGCATCTGTACTCGATCCTTTGTGTCCGACACACATCCTCCCTCCTTTCCCTCACTATATTACACACTCCCCGAGGAAGAACGGCAGTTCACTCCACTCGTTCATGGAGCTCTATAAACTCCACCCACTGAATCCAATAATTTGCTTTGTATAATACCCTGCCTGGAACTTTCTGGAGTGCCTCTGGCTCCAACTTCTTTTAAATATAGTTCAAGGTGAGGGATTTTTGTGGAAATTCTGCAGAACTCTAAAACGATGGAGTGGGAGTTTGGTGCGATGGTTAAGACTTTTCTTGGGATGCTCACACCCCATGATGGAGTGCCTGGTTCAAGTTCTGGCTCCTCTGCTTCTGATCCAGCTTCCTGCTAATGCACACCCCTTGGAAGGTACGGATGATGGCTCAAATACTTGGGTCCCTGACATTCATGTGGGAGAGCCAGATTGAGTTCAAGTCTCCTGACATTAGCCTGGCCCAGCCCTGGCTGTTGTGGGTATTTGAGGAATAAACCAATGAATAGAAGATCTCCATCTGTCTATGACTGTCTTTGTCTCTGTACCTTTCATATGAGGAAAGATAATTTTTTTTTTTTTAATTTTTGACAGGCAGAGTGGACAGTGAGAGAGAGACAGAGAGAGAAAGGTCTTCCTTTTGCCGTTGGTTCACCCTCCAATGGCCGCCGCTGCAGCCGGCGCACCGCACTGATCCGATGGCAGGAGCCAGGATCCAGGTGCTTTTCCTGGTCTCCCATGGGGTGCAGGGCCCAAGCACCTGGGCCATCCTCCACTGCACTCCCTGGCCATAGCAGAGAGCTGGCCTGGAAGAGGGGCAACCGGGACAGAATCCGGCTCCCCGACCGGGACTAGAACCCGGTGTGCCGGCGCCGCAAGGTGGAGGATTAGCCTATTGAGCCACGGCGCCGGCCCAGGAAAGATAATTTTTTAAGATTTATTTTATTTATTTGAAAGGCAGAGGCAGAGAGAGAGAGAGAAAGAGAGAGAGAGTCTTCCATCTGATGGTTCATTCCCCAGATGGCTGTAAAGGCTGGAACTGCACTAATCTGAAGCCAGGAGCTTCCTCCAGGTCTCCCATGCAGATGCAGGGGCCCAAGGAGTTGGGTCATCTTCTATCACTTTCCCAGGCCACAGCAGAGAGCTGGATCAGAAATGGAGCAGCCAAGACTCGAACCGGCACCCATATGGGATGCTGGCACTGTAGGCAGCAGCCTTACACGGTACACCACAGCACTGGCCCCAAGGAAAGACAATTTTGAGTAAAATAAAATACAGCATTTTAAAATAAAGTTATCTTTCTACAAGGGGTCTTCAAAAAGCTCATGAGAAATGCATTCTGAAAAAAATTACATGTGGGTTCTGAATTTTGGTACCAAAATAAACATCTTTTAATTCTATTTTCCGATGAACATTTTTGTAATACCCTCCCTCCTTTGTGTCAATGTAGTTTTCCATAAAAGAGAAACAGAGCATGAAATAAGCAATTAGATCTAATGTATAATTTCATGAACAGTTAATAATAATAGCTGAATACCTTTTAAATCAATGCCTGGCACATAGTAAGTGCTCTATAAAAATCTCATACTGTTCTAACATCAGCAGCAGCTGTTGTGGCACAGCGGGTTAAGCCACTGCCTGCAATGCCTGTGATACTGGCATCCCACACAGGCGCAGGTTCAAGTCTCAGCTGCTCCACTTCTGATCCGGATCCCTGGTAACATGCCTGGGAAAGCAGAAGAAGATGGCCCAATTTCTTGGGCCCCTGCCACCCATTTGGGAGTCCCAAATGGCATTCCAGGCTCAGTGCAGCCCTGGCTGTTGCAGCCATTTGCAGATGGAAGATTCTCTCTCTCCCTTTCTTACCCCCCTCCCTGCCTCTGTCTTCCAATTACATAAGTAAATCTTTCTTAGTAAATAGTTTTTTTAAAAAAAGATTTATTTATGTATTTGAAAGAGTTACAGAGAGAGAGAAGGAGAGGTGGGGGAGGGGGGCCTTACATCCATTGGTTCACTCCCCAATTGGCTGCAATGGCCGGGGCTGTGCTGATCCAGAACAAGGAGCCAGGAACTTCCTCTGGGTCACCCATGCGGGTGCAGGGGCCCAAGGACCCAAGGAGCCCAGCAGAGAGCTGGATCAGAAGTGGAGCAGCCGAAACTTGAACCAGCGCCTGTATGGGATGCTGGTACTGCAGGCAGCAGCCTTACCCGCTACACCAAAGCATCATCCCCAGTAAACAGTTCTAGCAGCAGCCCTATAAAGTGGTCTTCTTGCTGTTCTGAACTGGATAAGCTTCTTCCCAAGTATCCTTTCCAGAAAGAGCCCACAGCTAAAAGGAGGCTGTTTGAGACATCGGAGGCCTTCCCTGCCAAGGGCTTCCAAAGACAAAGGGCTTCGTGCGATTTCCAAAGACTCATCTGTCTACAGAGGGTGGCTTCTGAGGACATACAGGGAGACACTGGGATTTCAAAGTCTACCATCATCAGCAGTGTAACTTACTCCATACACTCAACTCACCACACAGCTGAGATACCAGTATTCAACACTGGATCCACCCAAATGTCAGCGGGTCATCTTAGCCACCTAGAAGCTGCGCATCCCACATTCCCGGGATGCCCACACAGGCCAGCCCATGGCCAAAATCCCTTCTAACCACTCAATTTAGTTCTCCTCAAAGAGACGTAACCCAGCTCCCAAGTCAGATTGTTAGGGCTTTCAGGCATGCCTCACCCTGCGTTTGGAAAGCTATTTTTCATTTATGTGCTGTACATTATTACTTTGGGTGCAGGCATCATCTATATTGTGCTGCACAAAAATAATTGATTACTCATGAGTGACAGAGTAATTGGCACTGCCCTGGTTATTCAGCTATTTTTACGCATTGTAATTACCAGCCTCAGCACACTAGACAGAATTTAATGTTCTTGAAAATTAATATTATCGAAGGACTTGATACAAAAGAATGTAATGTTCTTAAATTAAAAACTTGTAACACACTGATAGAGTCTCACATTGTAGCATATTTATCAACATTTGGTTTCAATTATTTCAAACCTCTTTATCAAGTCGTAGAGCCTGTAACCCGTGCCAATCCAGTGCACTGAATTCTAGTGAGTCTACCATCTGAATTAGTGTTTGCAATAGAAATACGACATGTGTAATGCTGTGTTGATATCTAGAATCTTTTGCCTACTGCCCTACATTACAGCTGCGAGTTTCTTGAATGCAAACGAAGGGGGGAGGTTTTGAATATAGTCATAATGAATGCCCAGTCGCCAAGGCTGCATGAAACATTAAACAAGCGAATAATGTACAGCAATGATGCCAAAAAAAACTCACTAGCTGTGTACTGTGGTCTGGCTGTAATGCAGGCAGAGACCCCCTCAGGGTCAAGGCATGATGCAGAGAAAATGTGGCTCCTACCTAATGTCCTGCTACTCGGGCAACAAGACAAAGAATATCTTGAAGTATATGTTTGATTGCATAAAGGAAACTCCTTTACAATGACCTGACCACAGTCTTCTACAATGCTAATTATTACTTCCTAAGACTTGGTTTTCTCTTCATTGCTGTGTGTAAGAGAGGGAGGGAGAAAGTGAGAGAGTAAGAGACCCTGCATCCACTGGTTCACTCCCCAAGTGGCCACAACAGCCAGGGCTGGTCCAGGCCAACACCAGTAGCCAGGAATTCCATCCGGGGCTCCTACGTGAGTGACAAGGGCCTAAGTACTTAGGTTATCCTTTGCTGCCTTCCGAGGCACATTAGCAAGAAGCTGGATCAGAAGCAGAGCAGCCAGGATGCAAGCTCACTGGGCCATAATGCCAGTTCTCCTTTCCTCCTTGATTCTGTCTCTTCCTGCACCTTTAATAGCCAATGAGCAGTCCAGTGTCTTTAATCAAGTGCCCCTCAACCATATGGGTCTGCTCCACTCGCCCCCGACCCCTGCTGTCCACTGTCCACCCAACACTGCCTCCAGGCCTTGGGAGTGACCCGAGCACGGCTGTCCTCACTGTCCGTCTGTCTCCCATCTTCACTTTACCTCCTCCTTCCCACCCAGTCTCGTCACCACCTTTTTATTTCCTCAGCAGCAGGTCAATGTGCACAGCTACAGCCCACCTAAATACCTAATGCTCAGGACAAATTAGCAACCTCACATTGCCTATTCCTAATGCAAGAATTAGTACTCTTTAATCTTATTATTTTCTTTAAGATAATTAAAGTTATATTTTATTTCTGGGGCTTTTGGTTTCTTTTTTTTTTTTTTCCTGTGAGTTAGCAAAAGTCCCTTAATAGAAGATTATTTCATGCCCCCATTATTATGGCTTAATAGATGTAACTCAAAAAAAATCACATAACTATTATTAGCTTTAATAAAATTAAAGTTAGAAAAGATAGGACTAGAATAAAAACTTTGCAGCCAAAATTCCCATTTTTTTCAATCAGATTAACAGGTTAATGTAATTGACTATATTATTTAATATACATCAGTTTAGTAATCACAGTGATATCTGCAAACTTAATTAAGTCTCATAAATTTGCACGAAAAAACTCGTACCATATACAAAAATTAACTCAAAATGGATTACAGGCCTAGACATAAGAACTAAAAGAACACATAGAAGAAAACATAATAATATAGTTACTAGTCATGGCTAACAATGTATTATTATTTACTTGAGATAATAAGGGAATGTTCTTAATGTTTCATCACATACGAAGTTGATATTTTTCTCACATATTAAATTCTAGTATGTTATCCTCAAAGAATGAGAATAAAATATTTTAATCATAAAAAAATCTTTGTGGCTTTGAATAGGTAGTATTTTCTAAGATATAACATACAAAGTCTAAGTGAGAAAAGAAAAAAATTGAAGATTGATATATTAAAAACTTTGTGCTCCAGGGAGCCAGCACTGTGGCATAGTGGGCTAAGCCTCCGCCTGTGGTGCCAGAACCCATATGGGCACCGGTTCAAGTCCCAGCGGCTTCTCTTCCAATCCAGCTCTCTGCTGTGGCCTGGGAAAGCTACGGAAGATGGCCCAAATATTTGGGCCCTGCACCCACATGTGAGACCTGGGGGAAGCTCCTGCCATTGCGGCCAGGATGGAAGACTTCTCTCTCTCTCTGTGCTTCTGCCTCTCTCACTCTACGTCTCAAATAAATTCTTAAAACACACACACACACACACACACACAAAACCTTTGTGCTTGAAAGCATACTATCAAGAAATTGCAGATTGCAGGTTAAGCATCCCATTGCTGGCTTGAGTCCTAGCTGCTCTATTTCCCAGTTAATGCTCCTGGGAAAGCAGCGCATGGCCCAAGTGATCAGGCCCCTGCACCGACATGAGAGACTCTGACAGAGTTCCAGGCTCCTGGCTTCCACCTGGCCCAACCACAGCTACAGAGACTATCTGAGGAGTGATCAGTGGATGAAAGACCTTTCTCTCTCTCCCTCTCCCCTCTTCCTCTAACTTTGCCTTTCAAATAAATAAATAAATCTTTAAGGAAAAAAGACATTGAAAAAACAACTTACAGAATAGGAAAAATATTTGCAAATCATGTACCTACTGAGGGTCTAGCATGAGAAACATATAAAGAATCCTTACAGTATAACTAAAAACAGGCAAGTGATATGAATAGATCTCTCTCCAAAGGTCATATGCACATGAGCAATAATCACAAGATTGTCAACGTTTCATCATCCAGGAAATGTCACGTCAAAACCACCAGGAGATGCCACTTCATACCCACTAGCAAGATTATAATCAAGAAGATCGACAATAACAAATGTTGGCAAGGATATGGAAAATCTATGGCCTGGGAAAGCAGTAGAAGATGGCCCAAGTCCTTGAGCCCCTGTACCCACATGGGAGACCCAGAAGAAGCTCCTGGCTCCTGGCTTTGGATCGGCGCAGCTCCAGCCATTACGGCCAATTGGGGAGTGAACCAGCTGATGGAAGACCTCTCTCTCTCTGCCTCACCTCTCTCTGTGTAACTCTGACTTTCAAATAAATTAATTAATTTAAAAAAAAAAACCTCTTACATTGCTAGTGGCAACGTAAAATAGTATAGCCTCTTCAGAAAACAACTTGACTATTCCTCAAAAATCTAGAATTACCATATGATCTAGTTATTCCAGTCCTGGGTATATATCCAAAAATTTTAAGACAATCATTCCCATAAAAACTTATACAGGAGCTGGCGCTGCGGCTCACTAGGCTAATCCTCCGCCTTGCGGCACTGGCAAACTGGATTCTAGTCCCGGTCGGGGCACCGGATTCTGTCCCGGTTGCCCCTCTTCCAGGCCAGCTCTCTGCTGCGGCCCGGGAGTGCAGTGGAGGATGGCCCAGGTGCTTGGGCCCTGCACCCCATGGGAGACCAGGAGAAGCACCTGGCTCCTGCCTTTGGATCAGTGCAATGCACCGGCTGCAGTGTGCCGGCCGCGGCGGCCATTGGAGGGTGAACCAATGGCAAAGGGAGACCTTTCTCTCTGTCTCTCTCGCTGTCCACTCTTCCTGTAAAAACAAAAACAAAAACAAAAAAAAAACAAACAAAAAACTTATACATGAATATTCATAGCAGCATTTTTCACAATAGCCAGAAAGTGGAAAATGGCTCAATGTGCATTGACTGGTGAGTGAATAGACCAAATATGGTTTATTCAGATAATGGATTCATGCTACAGCATGCCTGAAACTTGAAAATACTATGCTAAATGAAAGATGCCAGATACACAAATCATATATTGTGATTCCATTTATATAAAATATCCAGGGGCCGGTGCTGTGGCATAGCGGGTAAAACTGTCACCTGCAGTGCCGGCACCCCATAAGGGTGCTAGGTCAAGTCCTGGCTGCTCCACTTCTGATCCATCTCTCTGCTATGGCCTGGGAAAGCAGTGATGGCCCAAGTCCTTGGGCCCCTGCACCCACATGGGAAACCCAGAAGAAGCTCGTGGCTCCTGGCTTTGGATTAGTGCAGCTCTGGCCATTGCGGCCATCTGGGGAGTGAACCCGCGGATGGAAGACCTCTCTCTCTCTCTCTGTCTCTCCCTCTCTATAACTCTGACTTTAAAATAAATAAATCTATCTTCCAAAAAAATGTCAAAAATAAGCAAATGGATAGACATAAAGGAAATTAGTTGTTACCAGGAGATGGGACGTGGGGACTGGATAGTGACAGCTGATATGTCGCTCCCCCTCTTTGTGGAGGAACAACACAGGACCCTGCGCTGTTCTTTCATCTGCTCGGCCCTCCCCGGGTTTGCTGCTGGTTCTTCCCAGGTTGGCTACTGACCCTTCCACCTCCGTGGAAGGGCGGTTCCCCCTGCCACATTCCCCACTTCCGCGGAGGAGCGGCACACCGCCGGCCGGCTCTCTCGGGGGCTGCTCAGATGTTCCTCAGGTGTTCCTTCAGATAGATGTTCCTGGTGCATGTTGTCTCTCTCCTCCTTTATAGTCCTCTTCCACCAATCCCAACTCTGCTACCCACACGCCGAGTACGCTGCTCTCCTCCAATCAGGAGCAGGTCCTGCCTCTTGTCAAGTTGGTGAGAGGCAGCTGTGTAGAAGCTGTTTCCTCCTCTCCCAGCGCCATATTGTGGGAGAGCAGATGCATAGAATAAGTCTTAATTCCAGTAACTTAGTCTAGTCCGAGTTGCTCCCAGTTGCTCCCCACACTGATGGGTGTGGCATTCTTTCTGGAGTGGTGGAAATATTCTGGAATTAGATGGTGCAATGGAGGAAGCGTTGGGCTATAGCACGCATTCAGCTGCCACCTGTGACACCAGCAGCCCGTATAGGAGCACCAGTTTGAGTTCTGATTGCTCCACTTCTGATCCAGCTCCCTACTAATGAGTCTGGAAAGGCAGTGGAAGATGGCCCAAGGATGTGGGTGCCTACCACCCATGTGGGAGACCTGGATGGGTTCTTGGCTCCTGACTTCAGGTTGGCCCAGCCTGGCCATTGCAGCCATTTAAGGAGTGAACCAGCACACGGAAGAGCTCTCTCACTTGCTCACTAACTGCCTACTGCTTTTCAAATAGAACACATTTTAAAGGAAGGAGGGAAAGAAACAATGGTTGTACCATTGTAGAACATACTAAAAGTGAACATATGGCATGTGAATTGTATCTCAGAACAGCTGTTCTTTCTTTGTAAATATTTATTAATAGCAAGAACCCTGTGCCCTGATGAGTGAAGGAGTTTCCAGAGACAGGGGGATGTCCCAAGACTGGGAGGGAATTGAGTTCCCTTTCAGGGCACCAGGTTCTTCACCCTGAACCTCACCTCCTTTCCCTTGTTAGCTTGGAAGAGCAGCAGTACATGGACATTACCTTAGGCAAATGAGCTTCTCCTGACCTCAGCTCTTTTCTAAGGATTCACCCAAGAGCGCCATGACCTAGCCGCTAAGCACACACTTTGGAGTCAGCCAGGCTGGGAGACTTTGCTCATGTTATTTAACCTTGCTGGGCCTCATTTATTCTCACTGTGAAGGGGTGAGGGGTCATCATACCCACCTTGCAGATTGCAGCAAAGGAAGCCATCTACATGGCACTCACTGTGGTCTTTGATGGGGAGAAAACACTCTGTAATTGCGTATTATCATCAACGTTTTCTTCCAGTTCTAACATTCTGAGATTTAATAAAATTGTATTTTAAGTACTAATGAACATAGAGCAATAGCTGAAGTTGATGTAAAACAAACCTTAAAGTAAGAATTAAAAAAAAAAAAAGCACTCTTAGGGGGCCAGCGTCATGGACAGCCTACAATGCCGACATCCATTTGAACATTGGTTTGAGTCCCAGATTCTCCACTTCTGACCCAGATTCCCTCCTTGCTAATGGGTTGGGAAAACAGTAGAAGATGAAACAACTGCTTGGGCCCTTGCACCCATATGGGAGACCTGGATGGAGTTCCTGCCTCCTGGCGTTGGTCTGGCCCAGTCCTAGCCATTGTAGCCATGTGGGGAGCCTACCAGTGGATGGAAGATCTCTGTTTCTCCCTCTGTCTTTCAAATAAATAAGACTTTTTAAGAAATGCCTAGATAAGAATGACTCTAAATATTAAAAAAAAAAAAAAAGCAAGCCTTCTGGTTATTCTGCATAACACTTCCAGTATCTGGTATGGATTCAAATACTTTTTTCCATCTTCTATTTCCTGATTTCTCAGGTAGGACAGAGTATCCCATTAGATTTGAAGGGGTAGCTCAGCTGGTCCTGGATATACAAATATTTTCCTTCCATAATCTGGCTAGATTCAGGGCTAAGACCTCTTATCATACTAAAGGTTGCTCTGGTGATTACCAAACTGATGGGCGTGCCCATGCAAGTCCATGGCCAGCCAGAGACAAATACTGTGCCCTGTCCCCTTATGTTCTGAGTCAGAAGGAAGACACTTCGCTGATGGCCTCAGGGAATGGAGTGAGGGATGGGGTCCAACTAATTTCGATGCCACGTGCTTCTGATGTTATTTCCTAGATCACCAGGCAGACACAGTTGGCATCATTTGCAAGATGACAAAATTGCAGGGAACTCCGCACTGACTGTTGTGACAAAGAGGCTTCCAGCTCTCCAGGTGCTGCCCCTTTTCTTCCAGCGCCAATCTAGCTGGAAGTTAATTACTGGCCATCGGGTAGCTGATGAGCTGGCCCTGCAGTCTAAGTTGAGAACCAAGAAAAGGGGGAAATCATATCACTTACCCTTGGTGCAGCCATCAGTTTTTCTCAGAAAACAGAGACACAGAAATAAGGCTAAAGAAGAATGTCAGTAACAGTAATCACCATGCTGACACTGACAATAAAATCCCACAGGAAAACTCCCTTAGACCTAGTTGTGAGATAATGTGGTCTCACTTCATTTTTCAATGAATACACGCCAAGCCCAGAAACAGCCGCCTCTAATTAAATCCAAAGCCATTCAAATCCCTCAAAGCTGGTGAACACACCAAAGAAAAAAAAAGTTCTGGGGAAAGATACTTGGACACATCAGGTTAAGCCACCACTTGGGATGCCCAATCCCATATCAGAGCCTTAGATAGAGTCCTGTCTCCAATTCCTATCAAGCTCCCTGCTGTTGCCCCTGGGAGGCAGCAGATGATGAAGTACTTGGGTCCTTGCCACCCACATGGGAGACCAGGATGGAGTTCCTGGCTCCTGGTTTCAGGCTGGTCTAGTCTCAGCTATTGCAGCCATATGGGGAATGAATCAGCAGATAGAAGATCTCTGTCTCTCCCTCCCTCTCTGTTGTTCTGCCTTTCAAATAAATAAACTTCAAAAAAAAAAAAAGTTCTTGTGTTCAAAGGTCAGGCCATCTATGGTGAATTTGCCAACCTGGGAAGGAAGAGAGCAGTTTCATGCTGCAGATGATTTCTCTAAGACTTCCAGGGCTTTCCAAAGCGAGCTTGTCCTTCATCGTCATGGGGGATAACAGCCAGTGTGTATTTGAAAAAAAAATTGATATGATGCTGAGTCATAATCTCAAACATGGGGGAGGGGAAGGACCCAATTCTACAAATAATTCCAAATAATTCCATGGTATCAGCGAATTCAGCAGGTCTTATCAAAACAGTCAAGATGCACAATGACACTTAGAGTAGTGGTGTTCCATCTTGAGCTTGTTTTGCCATCAGTGAGACCACAGTGACTGCAACTTACTATGACTCTACCGTTTTGTCAGACTGAAATAATGCACGTATGCCCATGGTCTTGGTGATGTAGAGACTTACGGGTAAATTAATTCAGAAAGGGGAACCAAAATAATAAATTCCAAGAAACTTTGAGCATAAGGTAAAAATATTTGGCATTCAAATAAATGACCTATCAAAGTCCATACATGAGGGCATATAAAAAAAGCTTATGGAAAAATGGAATTTAAGGTTACATTTAATTTTGGTGCAAAATTTGAAATCCATGCACACAAGTCTTCAAAAACTGTGAAAATTTGCATTATGAAAAATCTACACATGGGGGCTGGCACTGTGGCAAAGTGGGTAAAGCCACCGCCTGCAGCGCTGGCATCCCATATAGGCATTTGTGTGAGTCCCAGCTGCTCCACTTCCAATCCAGCTCTCTGCTATGGGAAAGCAGTGGAAGATGGCCCAAGTCCTTGGACCCATGTACCCGTGTGGGAGACCTGGAAGAAGCTCCTAGCTCTGGATCAGCACAGCTCTGGCTGTTTTGGCCAATTGGTGAGTGAACCAGTGGATGGAAGACCTCTCCCTCCCTCCCTCCCTCTCTCCCTCCCTCCCTCTCTCTCCCTCTCCTTCTCTCCCTCCCTCTCTTTCTCTCTCCCTCTTCCTCTCCCCCTCTCTCCCTCTTCCTCTCTCCCTCCCTCTCTCCCTCCCTCTCGCTCCCTCTCTCCCTCCCTTTCTCCCTCCCTCTCTCCTTCCCTCTCCTTCTCTCTGCCTCTCCTTCTGTGTGTAACTCTGACTTTCAAATAAATAAATCTTTAAAAAAAAAAGAAAAATCTACACATGGATTTCAAAAACTTTTTTTCACCAAAATAAGTCTATCCTTTAATTCCATTTTCCCGCAAATGTTTTTAAGTACCTTCGAATCCTTTTGCATAGGCTTTTACGCTCTATGCCACAACACCAGCCCCAATTACATGTTTTTTAATGACAGTGGAGCTCAGAAGCAGCTGAGCTGAGTTCTGCTAAGTCTTAAGACATTGGCAAATTTCTCTGAGCCTCAGTTTTCAATAAAATTGGAATAGGAATGGGAACAATACCTCTCATAGGGTTTTAGGAGAATTGGATGAGTTAATATGTAGCTAACATGTTCCAGAGTAGTGTCTGGGACTCACATAGGAATGAATTGCTATTGCTCCTATGGTACTAAAGGCACTTTATGGTACTCAAGACTAGAGCTCTGGTAGGGCACCACCATAGAGTGACCAACGCAAATGAGCCCCTTGCTTTGAACCCAGAGGTCCAAGCTGACCAATGATCTGGGTTACCTGCTGAATCTTATTAGGAATGTAGTGAGCAGCTCACAAGTTCCATTTTCTCCACCTATCCTTATCTCCTGATCATCCAGGGTTTGGGGCGGAGCACGCTGTGGGTCAGCAAACCTTAATTAACTAAGAGATGGCACCAGGAGACCATCCCTGGATCACCACTTGGCAGAAATTTATGATACAGTAGACTCTGCCTATAATATTTATAAAAGATTTTTGGTAATTCAAAAGGTACCTTGATCTAATCATTTAGAATCACAATTATGAGTATTTTTAAAAGATTTATTTAAGAGGCAGAGTTATAGACAAATTTTCTATTCACTGGTTCACTCCCCAGATGCCTGCAATGACAGGGCTGAGCCAGGCTGAAGACACAAACCAGGAGCTTCTTCTACTTCTCTCACATGAGTGCACCACTAGTGGATGGAAGACCTCTTTCTTCCTCTCTCTCTCTCTCTCCCTCTCCTTCTCTCCCTCCCTCTCTCTCTTTCTCTCTCAAGCACGCAGCCATCTTTCTACTGCTTTCCCAGGTACATTAGCAGAGAGTTGGACTGGAAGTGGAACAGCCAGGACTCGAACTGGCACCCACATGGGATGCTGGTGCCACAGGTGCAGGCTTAACCTACTACACCACAGTTCTAGCCCCAACTATGAGCTTACACACACTGTGAACTTGTAGAGATAGAAAGTTAAGGAGTTGAGCTGTATCCTAGGAGTAATCTTACTTTTTTTTTTTTTTTACTAAATCCTTGATATGAGTATGTTTACTTACTTCTAGTATGCTTGCTATGGTTTGGACAGGATTTGGCTTCCAGAACTCATACAGATGCCCAAACAGATGCCTTATATTAATGATGAATGATGGATTGGGGTGGAAGCTTGATCCAGTTGTGGCGGCTGAAGGAGGGCCTTTGGGAGCTGATTGGATTGGATCAGGTTGCTAGAACAGAGCCCGGTGATTGAGTCATGATGGCCTCTACATGATGGGACCATGTAGAGGGTGGAGGATATGTGTGCTCTGTGTGTGTGTATGTATGTGTGTGTGTGTCTGTCTGCCTGCTTGCCAGCTGCTTCCTCCACACATGCTCCACCATCTCAGCCTCCACCAGATGCCAGACTAGGGGACCACCCAGTCTTGGACTGTGAACCTCCAAACTGAACACCGAAATCAGCCTGCCCCTCCCCCAAGGTGCTCCTCTTGGGGATTTGTTAAAGGAACAAAAGCTAAGTAATTCAGGCCTTTCTGCTCATTTTTTTCATTGTCCAGTTGTTTGGTCTCTGTGTAATAAAGACTTCATTATGCCTTCTTTTTCTATGAGAATGTATTATCTATCCAGCCCTCCACAGAGCCATTGGAGCTGGTTACTCTCTGAACGTAGCCCCGCAAAAACAAACACCCAGAACTAGCAAGCACTGGAATAGCAGAGCCCAACATCATCGCCTCTAAAGAGCCCTTTTACCTTCTCCATTAACTGTACGTCTCACAAGCTTTTAGCTACTGAAATGCAATTGTTGGCTGAACATCTGCTTGTTGAAGGACATCTGGGCTTAGCTATAACAAATAAAGCTGGTACAAACATTTCTGTACTGGTTTTTATGTGAACACATATTTTCATTTCTCCAGGACAAGTGTCCAAGAGTGCAACTGCTACATTGTATGGTAGCTGTACGGTTCGTTTCCTAAGAAATTGCCAGGCCATTTTCCTGAGCAATTGTACCACTTTATATGTTCCCACCAGCAATATATGAAGGATCCGCTTCCTCCACATTCTCCCCAGCATTTGTCATTGTCATTCCTTTTCATTTTGGCCATTCTGATAGACATGTTGTGAAATCTCATGCAGTTTTACTTTGCGTTCCCCTATGGCTAGTGAGACTGAATCTCTTTCAAGTGCTCACTTACCACCTGTAAGTCCCCTTCCGTGAAATGTCTAAGCATGTCTCTTGTCCAATTTCTGATTGGATTGTTCAGTTCTTTACTGTTGAGTTTTGAAAATTCTTTATATATTCTGGTAGGAGCCCTTTATCAGATACATGATTTAAAAATACCTTTTCCCCAACTGCAGCCTAATCTCTTCATCCCCTCCACACAGTCTTTTTCAAAGCAAAGTTTTCAATTCATCAGCTTTTCCTTTGGTGTCAGATTCGAGAACTCTGCAGCAAGAGACATTGCATCCAAACCAGGGTGACCGATCCTCCAGCGTTCCCCGGGGCTGCTCCGGTTTTAGCACCGAGAGATTTCCTCCTGGGAAACCCCCAAGTTCCAGACCACCCAGACCAGTGGGTCCACCTAACTAGAACCAGTGGAATCCTGCCCTTCTTCTGCACCAAAGCAACCTCATCGAGCAAAGGGTTGGTGCCACGGAGGTACCACATCCTCGGACTTAGAATCACCCGAGCGTGCTGTGCCACTGCAGAGCTAGGATGTGCGTTCTTGGCCTTCACCTCCCTCGCTGTGATTGTATGATGATCTAGAAAGGCAGGCAGCCGGGGAAGGGGCTGCACCTTCAAGTTCTCCCCAGCTTTGCAGTCTGGGCCTGAGGTAGGCCGCCTCACAACTCCCAGCCACGCCATCCCACTTCCAGCCCAAGCTTTTTGGCTGGTGGGCCTCAGTCCTGTCTGCTCCCTCTTCTATGCTGATGACTGGGTTCCACCCCAAACCGATTAAATGTGACTCTTGGAGACAGAGAGAAAGAGGAAGAGGCCTGGACACTTCCTATTATAACAACTGCCCAGAAAACATCAATGTGTAGCCAGGGTTCTGCCCCACTGCCCTAGGTTCTAGAAGTGTAGACTACTGGAAGGCAGGGACAAGATTCACTTGTCCCCTCTGTACCCACAGCTCCTAACACAGTGCCCCAGGAAGCAGACATCCATAAATATTAGGAAAAGAATAAACAATACAGAAATGATCAAAATTAGGACCAAATATCATTTACTTTGTCTCTCCTGCTTAAAACTGAACAATCTAATCAGATGTAAGATGAACAGAAAGATGAGCCTCCCCAAAAACAGACTATCCCAAAGACCTTCCTAGTCTCCCAAAAAGCTTTTGGAGATGCAAAATCAAGAAATCCCTCTTCAGCTGGTGCCATGGCTCACTTGGATAATCCTCCGCCTGTGGCGCTGGCACCCCGGGTTCTAGTCCCGGTTGCTCCTCTTCCAGGCCAGCTCTCTGCTGTGGCCTGGGAAGGCAGTGGAGGATGGCCCAAGTGCTTGGGTCCTGCACCTGCATGGGAGACCAGGAAGAAGCACCTGGCTCCTGGCTCCTGGCTTCGGATCGGCACAGAGCGCCGGCCATAGTGGCCATTTGAGGGGTGAACCAATGGAAGGAAGACTTTTCTCTCTGTCTCTCTCTCTCTCTCACTGTCTAATTCTGCCTGTAAAAAAAAAAAAAAAAAAAAGAAAGAAAGAAAGAAAGAAAGAAAGAAAGAAAGAAATCCCTCTTCACACAAGTGGGCATTTTTATCCTCGTTGTTTTAGAAATAGACACTTTGGATCCGAGGTGCTCCAGGAAGGTGGAAGTAGTGGAAAGGGGTCTCCTCATTTCCTCCCCCAGCATGGCCAGAGTGCTATGGCAATTCTCACATGAGCCCCACTGTGCTGGGCAATCCCCTCACAGCACCAGTGGACAGCAAGCACCACACCCATCTCCAGCTAAACTAGATCCTCGAGTCCTCGGCGCTACCAGCATCACCGCGGAGCTTGTTAGAAATGTAGATTTTCAGACCCCATTCCAGACACACTGAACCAGAACCTGCACTCTAACCAGTTGCCCAGGGCAGCCACATGCTCATTAAAGTTATAGAAGTACCTGTCCCACCCACATGGCTGCAAAGGCGCTGTGGGAGAGAATCAGGTGTCTCCACGGCGAGGATCCTCCACTCCTGGGAGAGCTGAGATCGGCCCCATCCCAGTCCCCACCAAGTGTGTGAAGGGGGCAGACCCCCACATGGGGTTAGGAAAGAGATGGGGCCACACGCAGAGGCCACATCAGAGTGCACTAGTGTGTGTGCGTGAGCACACACACACACACCCCTTACGACTTGAATCCTTAACCCCTCAAGTCTAAGCCTTGATCTTGGAAGACTCAGAGAGCAGATAGACACAGCAGAGGAGAATAACCTACAGACACCACACCGTATGTTTATTTTTACCCTCGGACAGGGCCATGCATGGGAACTAAGTACCATCCTGAGATGCACAGGAGAACGTGGCCAGGTATCTGAATCCTGTGGCAGCTGAGGCAAGCTCTTCGGGGTTGCTCTGGGGCGGCAGAGGGGTGGGCCTCCTCGCTCCCTCTCCCACGTGGCCAGAGTTCTGAAGGAATTCCCACATGACGTCCACATTGCTGGGCGATCCCCTCCCAGCTCCAGCGGGCATCACCAAGACCCTCACTCGCCTCAACCTGCTATTTGCGTTAGCGCGTCAGCACCCTCTCCACGTCGACCAGAGCTAGCTGTTATTTTCATCATTTACTTCCTCCTAAAAGCGGCTTTTCTCAGAGGTTGGGAGATGGAAAGGAATGGCTGTCATTGTGGGGTTTTTTTTCTTCTTTGTATAATGAGGGAACTTAAACCTTCCAGGAAATTCTCTGTTGCAAATTCTAGATACCCGATTGTGCCCCTTGGTGCAGTTTTCTCCAGGGTCTGGAATGCACAGAGACGATCACCAGAATTTCAGCGATCAGCTTCAAACCCGGGGAAGCATCCGGGGAAGAGCTCAAACCTCAACAAACCCGCTCCGAAGCCCCCCCGCCTCCGGCCCCCACCTTACCCTGAGTACGCCTGCGTGGACACGGAAGCACGAGGACGGACCATCTCAGCTGGTAACTGTGCTACAATTACGCCTTGCTCTTAATGACGCTGCTTAAACTATTTCTGCCCTACAACATCATACACAGAAAATATTTTTCATGCCTTGGCCGCGGCTGGAGGCAGTTTTCGCATCAGCAGGAAATTGATTAATGTGAATGTTTTAGCCGTGGTTGTTGTTTGTGTATAAACTTTTGTTAAAACAAGTGCGGCAGAAGAAATGACCTTTATGTGGACACCTATTAAAGCACTAAAAGCTTGGCTACATTCAGCCGAGACGCGTACACATAACCAGTGAGACAATAAGGGGATCAGCAGCTGCAAGGGGTTGAATTGAAGTCTTCAACAATAGAAAAGTTTTTCAGCCCCAAATACCAGCAATCAAAGAGAATTTTTGCAGATAATCCAAGAGAAAGAAAATTAAAAAAAAAAAAAAACCTGCTAGCCAACTTTGCAGCAGTTAGCATAAGGTTGCCATCTGAAACATGTCAGCTTAGGAGGGACCGTCCCTCCATTCTTTTGCCTCACTGCAGTATTCAGAACCGTTTCCCCAAATAATCCCAGATGGCATGCCACAAAATTTCAATTCATTTTAAAAGCTTTCTCCGCTGTTATTATGTGATTGAAAGTGCAAAAGCAAGTTGCCTTTCTCATGGCACTATTTGCATTGGCTATTATCCCCTAAAATCCCCTTTAAACAGCTACATTGTCAGCCCATAGGCCTCATTTAGAACTACAAAAAAGCCCAGATTAATTCGATCAAAGAAAGAGCCAAGTACAAAATGCACTTTTCAAACTGTATCAGAGTGGGTTCGCTTTACAGATCGCTTCGGGGCAAGAGCCGCGGGGGCGGGCGGTGGGGGGAGCCCTGAAATAAAGCCTGGTTACGGAGTGAAATAACTAGGTTTGGCTCCCTACCTGATTTATGTGAGCATCTCAAGGCGAAATCTCCAATTAAAAATTCTTCGCGGGAAATGTATTTAAATATAAATGCTGAAACAGACCCCGGTAAATTGCAGCATCCTTGGCTTCCAGCCACCGTTCCTCGGAGGCAATTTGAAGCCTTGCATGGGTAACCTGCTTAGGAGGAGGCATTTCTGAAGTCTCCTGCACTGAATTAAGCCAAAGCACTTGGCACTAGGAAAAATTCGTATCTGCCATTTTGCACCCGGGCCCCGAGGAAATGCGTTACAATACCACCAGAAAATAAAGCCCTGGCGATAGGGGCGTTTCTTTCCACACAACACTACAGGCGTTAACGTTCAGGCCAATCCCAGAGATGGTTAAGCATGCGACAAGCCCTGTGACAACAGGCAGGCTGCCGGCTGCTTGGTTAGTTTCAGTCTCACCTGGGGGTCTGGAGGCAGGGGAAGAGAGCAGGGGCGAGCCAAGCTGGAGTTTGGGTTTCCTAGGGACGCTCCGTTATCCCAGGCAGCGTGAGCAGCAGCGGTCTCCAGCGGAGATGGGGCTACCCGAGCAGGCACTGCAGCCAGCCAGCTCCCCGTCTCGACCCGAGGCACTTGCCTTCAGCGGCTGCTTTTGTGCACTGAGAACATTTTACTAAGGAGGGAACAGCTGCACAAAGGTAGGGCTTTGGGACGTGGGCAGCAAGATGTGCAGTTGCCACGGGGCCTGTGAAAGCAGAGGCAGCTGCAGCGAATCCGAAAGGTGTCGGCAGGAGGTGGCCATGAGGGCCATATTCGCTGTTTGGCTCCATCTTTCGCTGCAAGAATGATGCACTCCAAGTCTCAGGCTGTCTGCTGTTCCCCAAATGTACCCTGGAAATAAAAGGCCATCACGCTGCTCGAATCACATCACATACAACGTTCAGAAAGGGCCCACTTACCCAAGGGGCTCCCGGACTTCACGGGCACATGCTAACCTAAAAACTGAAGGAGCTAAGAAGTCATTCACATTGCACCTGTGTTCACCATGCCCAACCTTCCACCCCCAGAGTCATCCTGAGAATTATCTAAAAAAAAAAAAAAAAAAAAAAAAAAAAAAAAGGACGGATAGTGAAATGCTGCAATTGGAAATGTTATCCACGCCCCCTACCCCCCACTCCCACCCCGACCTACTCCCTGAAGTCAGGAAGACAAGAAAAGTAATACATGGCTTTCATTGGGCATTATGGCCAGCAGGATAAACCACAGCTTAGTATTCCAGTTTCCAATGTTGGAGTACCTGGTTCAAGTCCTGGTTGCTCCACTTCTAATCCAGCATCCTGCAAAAGCATTCTGGGAGGCGGCAGATGGCACACTGCTCAAGTGCTTGGGTCCCTGCCACCCATGCGGGAGACCACACGGAGTGTCAGCTCCTCCATCATTATTACCAACACTGAGGGTTCAGAGGCCCATGGCGATCCCAGCAGGACTCACGAGGACATTGTTTAAGGCAATCCCACTGGGTTTGTTTGCTGTGGGAATCTTGGGGGTGCAGGCATAAGAGAATGGATCCCATATATTGCAAATGTCCAGAATCTTTTGGAGGAACTCTGAATTCTGGTTCCTGGCTGAGACAGAGAGGACATAACTAGTCACCTTCTCTCTCAAGACCTTAATTTCTTCATCTATAAAATGAGACAGCCAAAACAGAAGATTTCTAGGGAACAAACCAAAAGTAAGACCAAGGAGTGCTGAGAGCATTCCTCTGAATGGTGCATTCAATAGTTATATATTGGGGGCTGGTGCTGTGGCACAGCAGGTTAACACCCTGGCCTGAAGCACCAGCATCCCATATGGGCACCAGTTCAAGACCTGGCTGCTCCACTTCTGATCCAGCCCTGCTGTGGCCTGGGAAAACAGTAGATGGCCCAAGTCTTTGGGCCCCTGCACCCGCATGGGAGACCCAGAAGAAGCTCCTGGCTCCTGGCTTCAGATTGGCGCAGCTCCAGCTGTTGTGGCCAGTTGGGGAGTGAAGCATCGGATGGAAAACCTCTCTCTCTCTCTCTCTCTCTCTTTCTCTCTCTCTCTCTCTCTGCCTCTCCTCTCTCTAACTCTGACTTTCAAATAAATAAAATATTTTTTTTAAAAAAATAGTTATATATTGGTTCTAAAATACGTATCTTATATTGGGAGGTTTCTGCATAATGGAAGGCTTCACTGGCACCAGACAAGTCTTCAGAGTGTGCGCCTGAGGCACTTGCCCACCCCTATGCTGCACACACGAACCAGTTCCTGCGCCATCAATGTAAAACCTTCAGCTGTTGCTATTCATGATTAACTGAACCAACTGATCCAAGAGCCACATCCTCCACAGGAAAGCCTACACTGCCTTTTCTTCAGGCAAATGGGAAAACAGGATGCCGTCTTAAAGTATTCAGCAAATACATCACTTGGGCATTTTGTATTTATGCAGATGATGTCTTGGAGATGGCACTGTGGTACAGCAGGTTAAGCTACCACCTGTGATGCATATCATCCCATGTGAGCACTGGTTCAAGACCCAACGGCTCCACTTCCGGTCTAGCTCCCTGCTAATGCACCAGGGAAAGCAATGGGAGATGGCCCAACTACTTGGGTCCCTGCAACCTACATGGGAGACCTGAATGGAGTTCCAGGCTCCTGACTTCAGCCCAGACCAATCCCAGCCATTGCAGCCATTTGAGGAGTGAACCAGTGGCTGAAAAAACTTGCCCTCCCCCCCCCTCTGTAAATCTACCTTTCAAATAAATAAAACAAAATTTAAACCAATCAAATAAATAAATAAATAATGAGGAAGTCTTGTTTGAGTTATAAACGCTTCCAAGTATCTGTGCCCATGCATTCCTTTAGGAAATGTTTATTGAGTGCCTACTTGTGCCATGCACTAGTCTAGATGCAGCGAATACAAGAGTGAAAAAGATTATAAGTCTTCGGCTCTTGTGGGGTTCATACTCAAATGGGGGAAAGACAGAGACAATGCAAAAACAAAGTTAAAAACAGTGCAATGGCCTTGTCTAAATACCGATGGATTTGGCTTTCATAGCCTAGGCAGCTCATGTCAAGAGCCTCAGATAGTCACTGGCATCATACATAAGAGTGTTAATTGTTAAATTAACAACATGAGTCACTGTGCACTAACTCCCCATGCAGGACCTCTGTCCTCAATGAGTTGTATTATGAGAGTTAACTATAAAACTTATTCTCAAAAAGTTTGTGTATCTGTGTGTGTGTCCATGTGCAAATTGTTGAAATTTTTATTTAGTATAGAGTTGGTCTTCTGTGTATAAAGCTAATTGAAAATGAATCTTAATGAAAAATGGAGGGGCCAGTGCTGTGGCATAGCAGGTTAATGCCCTGGCCTGAAGCGCCAGCATCCCATATGGGCGCTGGTTCGAGACCCAGCTGCTCTACTTCTGATCTAGCTCTCTGCTATGGCCTGGGAAAGCAGTGGAGGATGGCTCAAGTCCTTGGGCCCCTGCACCCATGTGGGAGACCCGAAAGAAGCTCCTGGCTCGTGGCTTCAGATCAGCACAGCTCCAACCATTGCGGCCACTTGGAGAGTGAACCAGCGGATGGAAGGCCTCTCTCTCTCTCTCTCTCTCCCTCTCCCTCTCCCTCTGCCTCTGCCTCTCCTCTCTCTGTGTAACTCTGACTTTCAAATAAATAAGTAAATCTTTAAAAAAAAAATAGAAAATGAAACTGGGAATGAGAGAGGGAGGAGAAGGATTGATGGGAGTGGGTGTGGGAGGGTGGGTATAGTGGGAAGAATCACTATATTATTAAAGTTGTACTTATAAAATTTGTATTCCTTAAATAAAAGGTTTCTTTGGGAAAAAAAAAAAACATTGTCAACAATCAACTAAAATTTTATACTAAAAAAACCGGTGCAATGAAGTAGACACTTGGAGGGCTACTTTGGAATGGGTGGACTCTTTGAGATGACATTTAGATTGAGCCATGAATCAAAAAGAGAGCCAATCATGCATAAACCAGGAAGAAGAGCATTTAGGCAGAGGCAATAGCTTGTATTTAAAACTTGGGGAGAGTGGCAAGATGGCGGAATAGGAAGGGAGCACACTGATAGTCCGGGAAGAGACAGTTTAATAAAAGTGGAGATACCTGGCCAGCACCGTGGCTCAATAGGTTAATCCTCCACCTTGTGGCGCTGGCACACTGGGTTCTAGTCCCAGTCGGGGCGGCGGATTCTGTCCCGGTTGCCCCTCTTCCAAGCCAGCTCTCTGCTGTGGCCAGGGAGTGCAGTGGAGGATGGCCCAAGTGTTTAGGCCCTGCACCCCATGGGAGACCAGGAGAAGCACCTGGCTCCTGCCTTCGGATCAGCGCGGTGCGCCAGCCGCAGTGCGCCAGCCACAGCGGCCATTGGAGGGTGAACCAACGGCAAAGGAAGACCTTTCTCTCTGTCTCTCTCTCTCACTGTCCACTCCGCCTGTCAAAAAAAAAAAAAGTGGAGGTACTGCAGCTTCAAGGAAGAGTAGGGGAAGAAACAGCAGAGGAAACTCTTCCGAAACTAGTGATTCACAGTGGACCTGCGTGGAGAGCGTAGGAGCCCACAATTCGGGACACCAGCAGCAGACTCAACCTCGCAGTGGAATGCGAGGTAAGCCGAACCTCAACAGCCCAAGACACCAGCGGGCAAGCAGAAAGAGGAGACTAGAGGGAACGAGGCTTGAAACCCCATGGGGAAAAGTTCACCAGGCTAACTAGAAGAGAGAGGAAAAAAAAAAAGTGACCCATACAGACACGAGTTTCTCTCTGCTCACCTCTCAAAGGCGAGCAAGACAAAGAGCAGGCGCCATTTTGGACATACGTCATAAGCACGGCGACCTCAGGTCTGCACTGGCCCTAAGCCTAGGAGAAAAACCTGACTCTGTGTGTATGTGTGTGTGTGTGTGTGAAATAACAGGAGATTAGGACCTAGTGAATGTGTGGTGCTAATGAACTGAGACTGTGAAAAAAGAGACAGTGGGGGAGAGAACTCACGGAATTCACGTGAGTACTCTCCAGAGATGCTACAATTCGGTAACCTTGGCAATCCAGTGGGAGACTGCAGGAGAATTTGAGCCCACACTGAGGGCAGAACAGATTCCCTGTGTGGTCCTTGGGAAAGAGCTTCCGATCTCTGGCTCCTGTGGGTATATCATTCGCCTGATAACTACCTCCAATTCCGTTCAGCTGTGTGGAATTACTTCCCTTTTGAATCAAAAAAAAGAAAGAAAAGAGATTTACCAGCCTAACCTGGGAGTGTCACCTTGGCACACCCTTAACCCTGTGGAACCAAACAGAGCTCTCAGGCCACACCCATCTCAAGCCTCTAAGGCTCCATCAAAAGCAGACAGTCCACTTAATACAGTCATAGTATAACAAGAAGAAACACCACAGCGAGGGAAGAAGAATCCAAAGATATCTCCACAATGCCAAGCAACAAACGCAAAAACCAAAGAAACAAGAACAAGGAAGACATTATGACACCCCCAAATGAACAAGACACCCCAAGCCAAGATTATGAAAATGATGAGATGGAAGAAATGCAAGATACAGATTTCAAAAAATTTATGATAAGAACATTTAGAAGCTTTCAAAAACAAATGCTTGAGGTACTGAATTCCTTAGTGGACAGGATAGAAAATCTCCTTCGAGAAAATGAAATCTTAAAGAGGAATCAAAATGAAACGCAGAAACTAGTAGAACAGGAAAGTGTGATAGTGAAGAGAAATCTAAATGAAATGAAGAACTAAATAGATCAAATGACAAACACATTAGAGAGCCTTAAAAACAGAGTCAGTGAGACAGAAGAGAGAATATCGGACTTAGACAACAGAGCACAGGAAAGTATACAGTCAAACCAAAGAAAAGAAGAGGAAATTAGAAATCTAAAAAATATTGTTGGGAATCTACAGGATACTATTAAAAAAAACCCAACATTCGGGTTCTAGGAGTTCTTGAAGGCATGGAGAGAGAGAAAGGATTAGAAGGCCTTTTTAGTGAGATACTTGCAGAGAACTTCCCAGGTTTGGAGAAGGACAGAGACATCCTAGTACAGGAAGCTCATAGAACCCCTAGTAAACATGACCAAAAGAGATCCTCACCATGACACGTTGTAATTAAACAGAAAGAAAAGATCCTAAAATGTGCAAGACATAAACGTCAGATTACTCTCAGAGGATCTCCAATCAGACTCACAGCTGACTTCTCATCAGAAACCCTACAAGATAGGAGGGAATGGCGAGATATAGCCCAGGTACTAAGAGAGAAAATTGCCAGCCCAGAATATTATATCCTTCAAAGCTAACATTTGTGAATGAAGGTGAAATAAAGACCTTTCACAGCAAACAGAAATTGAAAGAATTTGTCTCCACTCATCCAGTCCTGCAAAAGATGCTTAAAGATGTGTTACACACAGAAACACAGAAACACGGTCATCAATATGAAAGAAGGTAAATGAAGGAAACCTCACAGCAAAAGATCACAGGAAGTTCAAAACATATATTAGAAAATATCTTTGGCAAATGGCAGGGCAAAGTTACTACTTATCAATAGTCACATTGAACATTAATGGCCTGAACTGTCCAGTAAAAGACACAGATTGGCTGATTGGGTTAAGGAACAAAACCCATTTATTTGCTGTTTACAACAAACACATCTTTCCAACAAAGATCCATACAGACTGAAAGTGAAAGGCTGGAAAAAGATATACCATGCCAACAGAAATGAAAAAAGAGCAGGCGTAGCCATCTTAATATCGGACAACATAAACTTTACCCCAAAAACTGTTAGGAGAGACAAAGAGGGGCACTATACAATGATTAAGGGATCAATTCAACAGGAAGATATAACGATTATCAATGTATATGCACCTAATTACAGGGCACTGGTTTATTTAAAAGATTTGTTAAGGGACTTAAAGGGAGACTTAGACTCCAATACAATAGTACTGAGGGACTTCAATACTCTACTCTCAGATATAGACAGATCAACAGGACAGAAGATCAACAAGGACACAGTAGATTTAAACGACACTATAGCCCAAATGGATCTAACAGATATATACAGAACTTTTCATCCTACACAGAAAGCATTTACATTCTTCTCAGCAGTACATGGAACCTTCTCTAGGATTGACCACATACTAGGCCATAAAGCAAGTCTCAGCAAATTCAAAAGAATTAGAATCATACGATGCAGCTTCTCAGACCATAAAGGAATGAAGTTGGAAATTAGCAACTCAGGAATCCCTAGAGCATACGCAAACACATAGAGATTGAACAACATGCTCCTGAATGAACAATGGGTCACAGAAGAAATTAAGAGAAATCAAAAATTTTCTGGAAGTAAATGAGGATAACAGCACAACATACCAAAACTTATGGGACGCAGCGAAAGCAGTGTTAAGAGGAAAGTTTATATCAATAGGTGCCTACATCAAGAAATTGGAAAGGCACCAAATAGATGAGCTTTCAATTCATCTCAAGGATCTAGAAAATCTGCAGCAAACCAGACCCAAATCTAGTAGGAGAAGAGAAATAATTAAAATCAGAGAAGAAATCAACAGGATTGAATCAAAAAAAAAAAAAAACACAACAAAAACAAAAAACATTACAAAAAATCAGCCAAACGAGGAGCTGGTTATTTGAATGTAACAACAGACACCACAGAAATAAAAAGAATCATCAGAAATTACTACAAGGACTTGTATGCCAGCAAACAGGGAAACCTATCAGAAATGGATAGATTCCTGGACACATGCAACCTACCTAAATTGAACCAGGAAGACATAGAAAACCTAAACAGACCCATAACTGAGACAGAAATTGAAACAGTAAAAAAGGCCCTCCAAACAAAGAAAAGCCCAGTACCAGATGGATTCACTGCTAAATTCTACCAGACATTTAAAGAAGAACTAACTCCAATTCTTCTCAAACTATTCAGAACAATCGAAAAAGAGGGAATCCTCCCAAATTCTTTCTATGAAGCCAGCATCACCTTAATTCCTAAGCCGGAAAGAGATGCAGCATTGAAAGAGAATTACAGACCAATATCCCTGATGAACATAGATGCAAAAATCTTCAATAAAATTCTGGTCAACAGAATGCAACAACACATCAGAAAGATCATCCACCCAGACCAAGTGGGATTTATCCCTGGTATGCAGGGATGGTTTAGTGTTCGCAAAACAATCGACGTGATACACCACATTAACAGAGTGCAGAAGAAAAACCATATGATTATCTCAATAGACGCAGAGAAAGCATTTGATAAAATACAACACCCTTTCATGATGAAAACTCTAAGCAAACTGGGTATGGAAGGAACATTCCTCAATACAATCAAAGCAATTTATGAAAAACCCACAGCCAACATCCTATTGAATGGGGAAAAGTTGGAAGCATTTCCACTGAGATCTGGTACCAGACAGGGATGTCCACTCTCACCACTGCTATTCAATATAGTTCTGGAAGTTCTAGCCAGAGCTATTAGGCAAGAAAAAGAAATTAAAGGGATACGAATTGGGAAGGAAGAAGTCAAACTATCCCTCTTTGCAGATGATATGATTCTTTATTTAGGGGATCCAAAGAACTCTACTAAGAGACTATTGGAACTCATAGAAGAGTTTGGCAAAGTAGCAGGATATAAAATCAATACACAAAAATCAACAGCCTTTGTATACACAGGCAATGCCACATCTGAGGAAGAACTTCTAAAATCAATCCCATTCAGAATAGCTACAAAAACAATCAAATACCTTGGAATAAACTTAACCAAGGATGTTAAAGATCTCTATGATGAAAATTACAAAACCTTAAAGAAAGAAATAGAAGAGGATACCAAAAAATGGAAAAATCTTCCATGCTCATGGATTGGAAGAATCAATATCATCAAAATGTCCATTCTCCCAAAAGCAATTTATAGATTTAATGCAATACCAATCAAAATACTGAAGACATTCTTCTCAGATCTGGAAATTCACATGGAGACACAGGAGACCTCGCAATCTTGTACAACAAAAACAAAGCCGGAGGCATCACAATACCAGATTTCAGGACATACTACAGGGCAGTTGTTATCAAAACAGCATGGTACTGGTACAGAAACAGATGGATAGACCAATGGAACAGAATTGAAACACCAGACACCAATCCAAACATCTACAGCCAACTTATATTTGATTAAGGATCTAAAACCAATCCCTGGAGTAAGGACAGTCTACTCAATAAATGGTGCTGGGAAAATTGGATTTTCACATGCAGAATCATGAAGCAAGACACCTACCTTTCACCTTACACAAAAATTCACTCAGCATGGATTAAAGACTTAAATCGATGACCTGACACCATCAAATTATTAGAGAGCATCGGAGAAACCCTGCAAGATGTAGGTACCGGCAAAGACTTCCTGGAAAAGACCCTGAAGGCGCAGGCAGTCAAAGCCAAAATTAACTATTGGGATTGTAGCAAATTGAGAAGTTTCTGTACTGCAAAAGACACAGGAGACTGAAGAGGCAACCGACAGAATGGGAAAAAATATTTGCAAACTACGCAACAGACAAAGGGTTGATAACCAGAATCCACAAAGAAATCAAGAAACTCCACAACATCAAAACAAACAACCCACTTAAGATATGGGCCAAGGACCTCAATAGACATTTTTCAAAAGAGGAAATCCAAAGGCCAACAGACACATGAAAAAATGTTCAAGATCACTAGCAGTCAGGGAAATGCAAATCAAAACCACAATGAGGTTTCACCTCACCCCGGTTAGAATGGCTCACATTCAGAAATCTACCAACAATAGATGCTGGAGAGGATGTAGGGGAAAAGGGACACTAACCCACTGTTGGTGGGAATGCAAATTGGTTAAGCCACTATGGAAGTCAGTCTGGAGATAACCCTACCATACAACCCAGCCATCCCACTCCTTGGAATTTACCCAAAGGAAATGAAATTGGCAAACAAACAAGCTGTCTGCACATTAATGTTTATTGCAGCTCAATTCACAATAGCTAAGACCTGGAACCAACACAAATGCCCATTAACAGTAGACTGGATAAAGAAATTATGGGACATGTACTCTATAGAATACTATACAGCAGTCAAAAACAATGAAATCCGGTCATTTGCAACAAGATGGAGGAATCTGGAATACATCATGCTGAGTGAATTAAGCCAGTCCCAAAGGGACAAATATCATATGTTCTCCCTGATCGGTGACAACTAAAGGAGCACCAAAGGGGAAACCTGTTGAAGTGAAATGGACACTATGAGAAACAGTGACTCGATCAGCTCTTGTCCTGACTGTTGATGTACAATGTAATACTTCATCCATTTTAGTATTTTCTCTTTGTTTTGTTCTAGTACTATTGGTTGAACTCTGTGATTAACACACAATTATTCTTAGGTGTTTAAATTTAACTGAAAAGTGATCCCTGTTAAATATAAGAGTGGGAATAAGAGAGGGAGGAGATGTACAATTTGGGACATTCTCAATCGGACTTGCCCCAAATGGTGGAGTTAGAAACGTGCCAGGGGATTCCAATACAATCCCATCAAGGTGGCATGTACCAATGGCATCTCACTAGTCCAAGTGATCAATTTCAGTTCACAATTGATCACACTGATAGGTCTAAGAGTCAAAGGGATCACACAAACAAGACTTGTGTCTGCTAATACTAACTGATAGAATCAAAAAGGGAGAGAACGACCCATCATGGGAAGTGGGATACACAGCAGATTCATAGAATGGCAGATGTCCTAAATAGCACTCTGGTCTCAGAATCAGCCCTAAGGCATTTGGATCTGGCTGAAGAGCCCATGAGAGTATTTTAGGCATGGAAAGCCAAGACACTCTGAAAAAAAAAAAAAAAAAAACCTAAATGAAAGATCTCTGTGAGTGAGATCCCAGTAGAAAGAATGGGGCCATCATGGCCGGCACCACAGCTCACTAGGCTAATCCTCCGCCTTGCAGCGCCGGCACACAGGGTTCTAGTCCCGATCGGGGCACCGGAATCTGTCCCGGTTGCCCCTCTTCCAGGCCAGCTCTCTGCTGTGGCCAGGGAGTGCAGTGGAGGATGGCTCAAGTGCTTGGGCCCTGCACCCCATGGGAGACCAGGAGAAGCACCTGGCTCCTGCCTTCGGATCAGCTCTCTGCTGATTGGAAGACAGTTGATCTCAGAAAAGCCCTGTGATCTAATTCACCTGGAATTTACGTTGATTGCTAAGTAAGACCCCTCTTATGCAGTGCTTCAGGGCTCTTGGTGCGACTCAACCCTACCTTTGTGTCCATAGCCTACATCTCTCACATCCATGCCCCCAGGTTTCTCTTGGCATCTTCCCTGTTAATACTGAAGACCTCTGTACAGAGGCAGACCTGCTCAGCTCCCAGTGGGAAGTGTGAGGAAGTGAATGTCCCCTGGGGTGAATCTTTGACCGAAGCAAGATGGCAGCTGACAGATAAAATCTTCTCCCTCTCATCTCCCTATGGACTACCTTGATCAAAAAAAAAAAAAAATCAAAGTGTCAGAAAATGATGCCACAATATTGAAAACTCTGTTATTCCTAAATTCAAGTGGCAACCAGTTGAATGATACACACTTACATTTCCTAACTCTCTCTGCTGCCTCACTCCCCCTTGTCCTAGGACTGCATTTAGAAGGCAATAGTCCAAGTGGAGGACCAAGCTGCTCTGCCACCTAATCCCTTAGCAGATCTGGGAAATATCTGTAGCAGACAAGAATAATGCAAGAAGTCTCTGGAAAACCTCAATAGAAGAGCTAGCAAAAAATGCTTAGAGTTATAGAACAAGGTCACACCTGAGGCCAAAAACTATTTGCATTTTTTCATTTCATGATTTTTTTTAATTTTATTTAAGTTATACAAGTTTCATGTATTTCATATATACAGATTTAGGAATAGAGTGAACTATTTTTTTTTTTTTTTTGATAGGCAGAGTGGACAGTGAGAGAGAGAGACAGAGAGAGAAAGGTCTTCCTTTGCCGTTGGTTCACCCTCCAATGGCCGCCGCTGCAGCCGGCGCACCGCGCTGATCCGATGGCAGGAGCCAGGATCCAGGTGCTTTTCCTGGTCTCCCATGGGGTGCAGGGCCCAAGTACCTGGGCCATCCTCCACTGCACTCCCTGGCCATAGCAGAGAGCTGGCCTGGAAGAGGGGCAACCGGGACAGAATCCGGCGCCCCGACCGGGACTAGAACCCGGTGTGCCGGCGCCGCAAGGTGGAGGATTAGCCTATTGAGCCACGGCGCCGGCCCTAAACTATTTGTTTTTGAGAAACAGCTCCTGGTATACCACTGAGCACCTGACTTCGGGACACCAAATAACTATGCAATTGCAACTGCTCAGGTTCCCTGAATCATGAGTTCGGACAAGCACAGTGGCAACCACTGTGTGATGGAAATGATAAATTCAGGATTGAACCTCAGTCCAGACAGTGTCAGTAAATTACACCAACAGGTAAGTCAGAGTCCCATGCACCCAACTCTACTGCGCTCACACCGCTTTCTCAACTCACTCTTATTACCTCATGATGGATTCCTTCACACCAATTAACAGAAGAAGAAAGAACTGGAGGCCTAATTCATAGATGTGTCAGTATAATATATTGGCACTAAAATAAAATAGCCTGCATTTCTAAAGGAGAGTGATATAAGAAAAGTCTCCCTGTAGATGTAGCTCTGAGCAGAATATTTATTTTTTCAGTCTATTTGGAGTGGCCTAAAGTACAGGTGTGTATTGAGTCCTGCGTAGTGGAAAAAAAATGGTTTGTTTGTTCAGGGTCCTGACAGTTATAAGATCTGAAGACTGGAAATCAGGAGGCCTGGGAAAGAGACATGTGGTACATCTATGGGTGTAGACACTATTCAGATAGTACCAGATAAAGCTCTCACCAACTGGTGGAAAGGGTGATTTGTCTGATGAATATGAGCCAGCCTCTCTTTTGGTCACTACAGTGCTGGTGCAATAGGCCTAAGATATTTGACTAGTCCATTGGCTCCATCCATGTTACCAAGGTAAAGGAGGACCAAATATCATGAATTTCCCCTCACAATGGTCAGCATAGTAATACTACCCTTGAACGTCCAACCTTCCAATAACAAAAGCTGAAACAGCGATGTTCATATGGGGCTGTTCCACAGGTATTACATTCATATCACTTTCTACCCTAGATAAAACAGCAGTGTCCTTTCCAGTTTAGATAGGGTTTGCCCTCCCTCTCCACAATGCCTCCGACATACAAGGCATGCATGGATGACGAATGCCTACTCTCTCGATGTCCTATCACACACAATTATTGTCTGGTCCAAGGGACCCGGTTACAGTAAAGGAAATATGACAACAGGCCCATGACCACAGACTCTACTGTCTTCTATATGATGCACCCTCCTGAAACAATGTAGTGACCCATTAGGACTCAGATAAGACACTGGAACAACACTCTGCAAAACCATTGTGGTTTTTTTCCACTTTGGGGTGTAGGCCTGAACCGCTGAGGCAGTAGTACATGGTTCTGGGTCTCCAAAAACTAAACTATCCAAGTGCGAGAACCGTGAGCAGAAGTGGGATTAACCCTTCTTACCATCACTTCCCAGAGACTCAACCACAGAATCTGCATTCCCCATTCCCTTAACTTAAGCTCTGCTGCACTAGGGGTCCTGGTCTGGGGTGGGAATAAGGCCACAAGGGAAGGCAGTAAGAGTTCAGAGTTCTGTCTTGAAGCTGCAACCCACTTGTGTGTCTTCATTCCAGGAAACCAACAGGCAAATACATGCATTTCCTCCGAATTACCATGAAAAGTAAGCTGGATCTACACAATGGGGCCAAGGAGGGGTATGTTTGAAGCCTCAGGGGACTTGGTGCTTCCATGCCTGCAAATAACAAGAAATGGAGAATTAAGCAACCAATAGTGTCTGACCAAGCTAAGGCAACTAAGGATTCAGCCCCCTAAAGGATAAAGGTTTGTGTCACTCCACCAGTAAATAAACCCTGAACAGTCAAAGTGTCAGCTAGCAGACAAAGAAATATAGAAGGAGTGGTAGAGAAGAGAGATGATGACATCTATTACAGCCAAAGAACCAGCGGCAGCCTCAGAAACTGGCAATCATTTTTACTAACTCTCTTACCGTAAATCTTTGCAGAAATTGAGGCTAGCCAGCATCTTGAAGGTGACTCTGAGTTACTGAACTTGTACCACCTTTCTCAGGGAAGACATAAAGACACCTTAACATTAATTCAAAAGAAAAAAAAAAGGCCACATATTGTGGTGTGGGAGCCAGATACAAGGGGAAGGCAGAGCTGATCCACATGACACAAGGGAGGCATTGTATCAGCACCTGTCATGCACCAGTTCAGATCTCACTTGGCCCCTGGGCCTTGGGTCACTTATCCCAGAAAGCATTTTGTTTTAATTCAGAATGTTATTTCAATTTAAAATATTTAATCAGGCATTCACTTGCAAATTTTCCAAAGTTTTATAGACTACATCCACTGATTGGCATTCTATTTTTGTCTTTATTTACTAAATCACAGCCAGAACACATCACTTTCATTTTATAGACTTGATTTGATTAAAGTAAAACAACAAATTAGAGACCCTCTTAATGCATCTTGAATGTCTAATTGCTCTAGATTCTTATAGGGTTTTTTTTCTGATCTTTAACAGTTGTTCCACTAAAACTAACTTGGTAGGGTCAAACCAATTGTCCCAAACCTATATTCAGTTGTTCCAAAGCATTCAACTTAGTTTTATAGAAACAACTCATTTCTCAACCGATTTTTTAATGTTTATGTAATCTTTGATTAAAACACACAGTGACAGTCAGAAGTACAAAATGTAAATAATTTAAGAACAAATGCAATTGGGGCCGACACTGTAGCACAGTGTGGTAAGTTACTACCTGCAACGCCAGCATCTCATATGAGTGCCAGTTCAAGTCCTGGCTGCTCCATTCCAGTCCAGCTTCCTGCTATTGTACCTGGAAGAGTGGAAGAAGACAGCCCATGTGCTTGGGTCCTTATACCCATGTAGGAGACCCAGGTGAAGCTCCTGACTCCTAGCTTCGACCTGGCCCAGCCCCAGCCATTGCAGCCATTTAGGGAGTAAACCAATGCATGGAAGATCTCTCTCTCTCTCTAACTCTGCCTAATAAATTAATTAACAAACACAGCTGATTCCATTCTTCCCCACTGAATGGAACCAGAGGTGGTAGTGCCCTAGATCAGTGGTTCTCAAACTGGGTCCCAGAACAGAGCATCAAAGTCCTGGGATATGTTAGGAAGGCAAAGATCTTCAGCCTCACTCCAGGTCGACAGAAGCCCAAACGCTCCGGGAGATTCTGATGCAAGTGCAAGCCAGAGGACCACTGTCCCAGAGGCTATTTTAATAGCCAGAGCACAGCTTAGAGGGATGTGATCAGTGTGCTTTACTAAGGAAATGGAGCATGCTGTTAATTTATTTTTTTAAAGATTTATTTATTTATTTGAGTTACACAGAAAGAGAAGAGGCAGAGAGAGAGAGAGGTCTTCCATCCAATGGTTCACTCCCCAGTTGGCCACAACAGCTGGAGCTGTGCTGATCCGAAGCCAGGAGTCAGGAGCTTCTTCCGGGTCTCCCACGTGGGTGCAGGGGCCCAAGGACTTCAGCCATCTTCTACTGCTTTTCCAGGCCAAAGTAGAGAGCTGGATCAGAAGTGGAGCAGCCGGGACTCGAACTGGTGCCCATATGGGATGCCAACACTGCAGGCAACGGCTTTACTCACTATGCCACAGGGTCAGCCCCAGCATGCTGTTATTTAACAAGGAAGTCTATTAGAGGTCAGTTAAAAAGAGCACCTGCTGTCTTTCAGTTAGGATTGGGCTTCATTTAGGTTTTTTTCTATCATTTATTTATTTGAAAGAGAAATGGAGACAGAGGCAGACATACCGAGAGAGATCTGGCTTCTGCTGGATCTCTCCCAAAGTGTTCACGAAAGGCAGGACTGGACTTGGATGAGACCAGAAACCCAATCCAGGTCTCCCACATGGGTGCCAGGGACCCAACTCATGAGCCATCCCCTGCTGCCTACCAAGGTGTGCATCAGCAGGAAGCTGGCATTGGAAGCAAAGCCAGCATTTGAACATAGACACTCCCATATGGAATGCAGGCGTCTTAAACACCCCGCCAAATGCCTACCCCTAGGTTTGGTTTTGTAAAATCAAAAAACTCAAAAACCACAGTAGCTTATATGTGTGAACTGTATACTTAAAAATGGGGTTGTAGGGACCAGCATTGAGGCATAGTAGGCTAAGCCTCCACCTGCAGTGCAGGCATCCCACACGGGCGACAGTTTAAGTCCTGGCTGCTCCACTTCCGATCCAGCTCCTGCTAATGGCCTGGGAAGGCAGCAGAAGATGGTTCAAGTGTTGTTGCTGTTTTTTTTTTTTAAGATTTTATTTATTTTATTTGACAGGTAGAGTTACAGACAGTGAGAGGGAGAGACAGAGATAGAGGTCTTCCTTCCCTTGGTTCACTCCCCAAATGGCCTCAATGGCTGGAGCTGCGAAGATCCGAAGCCAGGAGCCAGGAGCTTCTTCCTGGGCTCCCATGTGGGTGCAGGGTCCCAAGCACTTGGGCCATCTTCTACTGCTTTCCCAGGCCACAGCAGAGAGCTGGACTGGAAGAGGAGCAACTGGGACTAGAACCGGCACCCACATGGGATGCCAGTGCCCCAGGCGGAGGATTAACCTAGTGCACCACAGCGCCGGCCCCTGGTCCAAGTGTTTGGGCCCCTGCACCTACTTGGGAGACCTGGAAGAAGCTCCTGGCACCTGGCTTTGGATTGGCCCAGCTCCAGTCATTGTGGCCATGTGGGAAATGAACCAGCAAATGGAAGACCTTTCTCTGTCTCTCCCTCTCTCTGTCTGTAACTCTACCTCTCAAATAAATAAATAAAATCTTAAAAAAAAAAAAAAGACAATTTAGGGCGGGTATAGTAGCACAGAACTAAGATACTTCTTGGGATGTCCGCCTCCCATGTTAGAGCGCCTGGGTTTGAGTCTCCACTTGGCTTCCAATTCACCCTGCTGTTAATGTGAACCCTGGAAAGCAGCAGGTGATGACTCAAGTACTTGGGTCCCTGCCACCCACATGGGAGACCCAGATTGAGCTCCTGGCTCCTGGCTTTGATCTGGCTCAATGCCAGCTGTTAGGGGGCATTTCAAGAGTGAACCAGCAGACAGAAGCTCAGTTGCTTTCTCTCTTTCTCTCTCTCTCTCTCTGTTGCTCTGCCTTTAAAAAAAAAAAAAAGTCAGTCAAATTTATTAAAAAGGAAAACTCACTCGGTCACTTGTTAGGAGATGGATAAGGAGGAAGGGGAAGCCCACAGGATCCCTCTGTTAAGTTTGGTCTGCTAGAACAGAATACCATAGCTTGGGTGCCTTAAGCCACAAACGTGTATCGCTCACAGTCCTGGAGGCTGGAGACCCAAGGCCACGGCACCTGCAGATGGAACATCTGGTGAGGGCTCTTTCAGATTTGCAGACAGCAGTCTGCCTGGGGGCTGAGAGAGGAAGAAAGAGGAAGAACTAATTCCATTCATGAAGACTCTGCCCTCATGACCTAATCACCGCCCAAAGGCCTCTGCCCCAACACCATCCTGCTGGGGTTAGCGTTTGTAACATGTGAATTGGGTGGGAGGGGACATAAACACTCAACCCATAGCAATCCCATAGGCCAAAGCAAAGTACACGATCATGCCTAACTTAAGGCAGGTGATCAGGTGCCCAGGAGGAGAACTGGAGGCATCCATAGCTGGTGGTCCAGGGTTAGAAAGACGCTCATAGAAGCCAGAAGTGGTGTCATTGTACCATTGTCTCTGGCAACTAGCCCACATCTTCCTGTGATCCAGGAGTCCAGTAAATGATGAATTCTTTGCAGAACAGAAGTTTTCAATCCCCTAAATCTCTCATAAGAACCTCAAAAATCTTTCCAAAGAATCAGTTCCTATAACATTTATGTCCCTAGAATGCGTTCAGCTATGAAAAAGCAGTAACTTGCTCAAAGTTAGCTTCTGACCCGCTGCCATACAGGAGGGCTTTTCCAAGCAGAGACACCAGCCTTCAAGTGGACGAGACAATTATTTTGGATTTTGCGCTGGAGTACAATTTGATGTATCAAAATTCTATCTTTAATCTGCCCTTTTACAAGGCAGTAATAACAAATGTTGCTATGGGAATTACATTTTTCAGATGATTAGGTTATATAGCAGACTAATCACTTCTGCGTTTATGAAGTATAAAGTGCAGTGTGCTGCTGCTGGTGTTATTAGAGATTGTCAACTAAATAATTTAAACTCTGCTGTTTACGTAAGTCCCTAATGACTGCTGGGATTTGTAGAGCTAATGGTCTTTTCTGTCATATCTCTTCCGTAATGTGATGACTTCTGTGAGCATCCTCCTTCTAATTGCATAAAGCAACTAAAGCACTCTGTTAAGGAAAAACGGGGAACTAAATAATAATAAGTCAAAACCCACCTAATTAAGACATGAGTGCCTCAAGTGAGCCCAGAGCTGCTTAGGGGCACACTTCTAATCATTACTGGATGCCTCAAAAACAAACCTTGCATTAGTGCCCTAGAGGGAATAGCCAGCCTTCCCCGCTCAGGCATCTTCTTCCGTACATTTCTGAGCCTCAGTATCTTTGGCCATAGAATGCTGGGATGAGGAAGCACCATATTTGGAAAGGAATCCTGTGTGGTTTTTCTTTCCGCTTCTCAACCGCCAGGCTCACTTCTGGATCCTTAAGCACTTTCCAGTTTAAAAAGTGGCTCATGGACCACTGCAAACGCTTGATCTTGCTCATGGTTCCACAGAGGAGCTTGCTGGTCTGAACTCTGGTCCAGCAGCTTACAAATAAAAGGTGATGTCCTTAACAGGGCTCGGGACCTGTGGACCAGACGAGAGGTTCTAGCTTCATCACCTGCTTGGAATGCTTTGAGAACAAGGCTATGAGTGCATTACTACACAGAGGATGGTCAGGACCTCCTGAGGCTTGAGTAGTGGCCAGGAACACACTTAGGGGATTACCAAGGGTTCGTTCAGGCTGGCCTGAGAGAAGAGAAGATGGCCAAGAAAGCTGGCATGTCGGGTCTGGGGGCTGACAAGGAGAGAGGGAAGGACACGGGAGTAATTGCTGAGTGCATTACACTTTAAATGGTCATTTCCACTGCTCTGGGTAATTTCTAGATTCCTATAATCCTAAAATTCCCTTGTGGGGCTGGCATTGTGGTGCAGCAGGTTAAACCACTGCCTGCGATGCCAGCATCCTATATCAGACAACGGGTTCAAGTCCTGCCTTCTCTGCTTCCAAGCCAGCTTCCTGCTAATGTACCTGGGAAAGCAGCACAGGAAAGTGGCCCAAGTCCTTGGGCTCCTATCCCCAACGTGGGAGACCTGGATGGAGTTCCAGGTTCCTGGCCTTGGTTTGGCTCAGCTGGGGCCATTGTAGCCACTTAGGGAGTGAACCAGTAGATGGAAGATTTTCTGTGTGTGTGTGTGTGTGTTTCTGCTTTTCAAATAAATTTTTAAATTTTTTTTTAATTTATTTTTTATTTATTTATTTATTTATTTTGACAGGCAGAGTGGACAGAGAGAGAGACAGAGAGAAAGGTCTTCCTTTTGCCGTTGGTTCACCCTCCAATGGCCCCCGCGGCCGGCGCACCACGCTGATCCGATGGCAGGAGCCAGGTGCTTCTCCTGGTCTCCCATGGGGTGCAGGGCCCAAGTACTTGGGCCATCCTCCACTGCACTCCCGGGCCACAGCAGAGAGCTGGCCTGGAAGAGGGGCAACCGGGACAGAATCCGGAGCCCCGACCAGGACTAGAACCCGGTGTGCCGGCGCCGCAAGGCAGAGGATTAGCCTGGTGAGCCGCGGCGCCAGCCCAAATAAATTTTTAAATAAAAAAAAAAATCCCCTAGATCACATTAAAAGTTACTGTAGATAAGTCCTGATAGTCTATTGACTGGGTAATTCCTGCACTGCCACCAGCTGTAACTCTCTGTGGATTTTTTTTGTTTTTTGGGAGTGAAGGTAGCTTTTTGTTCCTTTTATTTCCTCCCAAAATGCTCAGTGTCTATCTTATGAGTAAAAACTCCACCAGAACTCTTCATTTTGAAAGAGGAGAGTCTGTGGTTCTAGCTGAGGGAGAACACTCAGTCTGAGATGCCTGGTACCTGCAGATGGAACACTGCTCCGACTTTCTGAAGCCACAGCTCAAAGGGAAGGTTTGAACTGGCAGAGACTTCAGTCGCATGGTGGGCGGCAATTAAAGTAAGGAAATTGGATGGCTACCCAAGATAGCTTTCATGTTAAGAGAAGAACAAATGCAAAACCCAAGTGAACATCCACATTTTGAGCAGGGTACAGGAAGGAGAGAGGATTGAGTTTCAAAGGTAGGAAGAGAGGAAATCAAGGGGAAAAGGAGGAAGAGGTGCTAGTGCCTGGGAGAGAAGCTGCAAGAAGGGTTTGGTCAGTAGTGTCAGAGGCCACAGTGGCGGAACAGGTGCAGGATCTGAAAAGAGAAGTGCTTCTGTTTGCAGGCAGAGAAACAGTAGCCCCTAGGAAAAACCGGCACGCTCCATGGGACCATGGGACAGTCTTTGAAGGAGGGCTCTACACCTTTGGGTTCCTTCAGATAACGGTGCAAAGATTTCACAAATGAATTCCCCTTGAGGGAGCCTTCCCTTTGGAGAGTGATAGGTTGGAATAGCCCACTTTATCATCTATACTGATTACCAGTTCGTTGTTGGACCATGAGAGGAGCCACATGTAGGAGGTACTAGCTCCAGGATTCAGATCTCCCGGTGGAGCAGCAGGGCTGGAACCAGCACCCGTATGGGATGCCGATTTCACAGGCAGCAGCTTTACCCACTACACAATGCCGGCCCCTCTTCCAATTCTCTGTAAAGAATATAATACATCGTCATGAGCCATAGTTGCCCCACTGTGCTATGGAACATTAGAACTTGTTCCTTCCATCTGACTGTGCTACGGTGTCCATTATCCAACCTCTCTCTCTAACCCTCCCAAACCTTCCGCAACCCACTAATTTCCATCCTGTCTCCCTGGATTTGCCTACTCTGGACATTTTCATATAAATGAAATCATATTGGAAGTTATGGGGGGAAAAGCCACTGTAATCCATAAGCTGTACTTTGGAAATTTATACTTGGTTAAATAAAAGTTTAAAAAAAGAAGAAATCATATAACGTGTGGTCTTTTGTGACTGGTTTCTTTCATTTTCTATTGTATTTCCAAAGTTCATTCAAGTAAATCCATGAATCAAAATTCCATCCTTTTCAAGGCTCTGTTGTATAGTGATACCACTGCTGCTTCATTGATCAGTTGATGAGCTTTGGGGTTGTTTCCACTTTTTTGGCTGCTATGAATAATGCTACCATTCACATACAAGTTTTTATGTGGACATATGTTTTTGATTCTGTTGGATATAGACCTACAAAGACCTAGACATAGAATTTCTAAGACATGGAATACCTAGATTTAACTTTTTAAGGAACTAGTAAACTGCTTTTCAAAGTAGCTGCACCGGTTCTTTCACAGGAAGAAGAAATAAACTCTACTAGGGGCCGGCATCCTGTATGAGCACAGTTCAAGTTCCAGCTGCTCCACTTCCAATGCAGCTCCCTGTTGATTTGCCTGGGAAAGCAGCAGAAGATGGCCCAAGTATTTGGGCCCCTGCCACCCATGTGGGAGACCTGGATGGAGTTCCTGGCTCCTGGCTTCAGCCTGGCACAGCCTGGCTGCTGCAGCCATGTAGAGACTGAACCAGTGAATGGAAGATCTCTCTCTCGCTCGCTCCATCTCTCTTTGTCTGTCTCTCCCTCTCTCTTGGTAACTCTGCCTTTAAAAATAAATAAAATAAATATTAAAATAAATAAATAGGGGCCAGCACCATGGTGTAGTGGGCTAAGCCTCCGCCTGTAGCACCAACATCCCATATGGACACTGATTTGTGTCCTGGGTGCTCCTCTTCTGTCCAGCTCTCTGCTAATGGCCTTGGAAAGCGGTGGAAGATGGCCCAAGTGCTTGGGCACCTGCACCCACTTGGGAGACCCAGAAGAAGCTCCTGGCTCCTGATTTCGGATTGGCTCAGCTCCAGCCATTGCAGCCATTTGGGGAGTGAACCTGCGGATGGAAGACCTTTCTCTCTGTCTCTCCCTTTCTCTGTGTATAACTCTACTTCTCAAATAAATCTTTAAAAAAAACAAAACAAAATAAATAAACTCTGCTATTGAAGTCACTGTATTTCTGAGCTTCAGGATATGTACAAGTGAACCTAAGTGTAACTATACACCTGGCCTTTAAGCCTTCGGTGCTCCGCAGGTGGGTACGTGTGCTTTAATTGCCAGGGTGTACTGTCTGCCCAGTAAAACTGGAAGCATTCTGAGGGCAGGACTCCTGTTATTATTTTTCTGATTCTCTGGCAGAGCACAGTACAGTACCATGCCCCAAGTGGAAATCATTTCAATACTTCTGGACGGATGCACAGGTGCAGGGGCTCAGTATAAAGCTCAGAGCATATGGGAGACGGAATCACCAACCATTTCCACTCTGAGCAGTGAGAATGTCCTTTCCCAACCATCAGTCACTGAGCCTGATGACACGCAGTTTATGCAGCTGTTGAAATTTATGTGGAGAGACACTAGGTGCTGCTGGTTTCCCATGAAAAGAACACTGCTCTAGGATGCATTCAGTGGAACGTGGAACAACTTAGGAAGAATTCTGATTTTCCATCTTTGCTTTTACCAAAGTTCTTTCCAGATAGATATATATATATATATTGTAAAAGTATATATATATATATATATATATATATATATATATATATATATATACTGGGGTAGGCAGAATAATAGCACACCCCCTGCCCCACAAAAGCAGGGTCCACGTCCTAATCACCAAAATCTACAACTTCGCTAAATTACATGGCAAACAAGAACTAAGGCTGCTAACTGGCTGATTTTAAAATAAGGAGGTTAGGGGCCAGAGCTGCAGCACAGTGGGTTAAAGCGCCAGCCTGCTGTGCCGGCATCCCAAATGGGTGCTCCCATTCCCAGCTGCTCCACTCTGTTCCAGCTCCCTGGAAATGTGCCTGAGAAGACAGCAGAGGATGGTCCAAGTCCTTGGGCCCCTGCACCCATGTGGGAGACCCAGAAGTAGCTCCTGGCTCCTGGCTTCAGATCAGCACAGCTCCGGCCATTGTGGCCATTTGGGGAGTGAACCAGCAGATGGCAGCCCCCTCTCTGTCTGTCTCTACCTCTCTGTGTAATTCTGTCTTTCAAACAAATAAATAATCTTTAAATTCTTTTTTTAAAAATTAAAAAAGAAATAGGGAGGTTACTCTGGATTATCTGGGGGAGCCTAATGTAGTCACCAGAGTGACTACATTAACAGTGGAAAAGCAAAGCAGGCGCTCAAGAAAGAGGTGACTCTCAAAGACACAGAGCAAAGCCAGCCTGGGGCTGTGCAGACACAGGCCGAGGACCACAAGAAAGGAAAGCGGTGGCCCCTGGAAGCTGGCAAAGGCTGGGAGGCAGCCTCCAGCACACAGCTCAGACATCGGTCACCACTTCCACGCTAGCCCAGAGAGACCCCGTGCATGCTTCTGACTCCTAGAACCATCAAATAATAAATTTATATTGCTTCAAATCACTGTTTGTCGTAATTTCTTATGGCGGCAATAGAAAATGAATGCATACACTGCTACTGTTTTTTCTCACTTCATTTTGAAACTACTGCTTAGGAAAATGTTGGGATAGGGTGGGGGTCAGGTGATAATTCACCAACATGGGGTTCAATTACCATCGACTATGTTGTCTAACACATACAATAACAGGCATTAGTAATAACTAAATTTTATAGTGCTTTGCACTTTTCCAAGGACTTTTACTACCTGGTTTGATTTAATCATCATGGTGACTGTGAGAGGCGAGGGAAACATACTGCCTCACTTTTTGAGAAATAAAAAATAATGAATCGCAAAGAAGGTCCCAGAAGCAGGAAATGACAGAATCAATCACGCTTTCATCTCCCTCGGGAGCTGTCCTAGTCTTTTATGTCTTACTCTTTCAAAGAACATGAGTCCCAGAGTGCTAGACGCAAAAAGCCACTTTCCTAAGGATGTTTGTGCATCCGCAGGCGTGCTGCTGCCGTATTAATGCTTATGGAAAGGGCTACAAGATAGCACATTAAGGCAGTTTCTACTGCCGAGGTTCTAGACAATGACCTGAGGTCTGCTAGGCAGGCAGGTCTGACACAGGAGGATATCACAAGAAGTTCATGGAAAATGGAACGAAGAGAGAAAATTGGGTCCAGCGTTCCGGTGCAGCAAGTCGAGCCTGCAACACCGGCATACCCTATCAGAGCACCAGTTTGAATCCCAACTACTCTGCTTCCAATCCAACTCCCTGCTAACTCATCCAGGGAGGCAGCAGAAGATGGGCCATGTGCTTGTGTCCTGCCACCCACGTGGGAGACCTGGATGGAGTTCCAGCCTTCTGGCTTCAGCCTGGCCCAGTTGTTGTGACCATTTGGGGAGTGACCCAGCACACTAAGATCTCCACCGCACCCCCGACCCCCAACCCCGTCACTCTGCCTCTCAAATAAATGAAATGAAAATCTTTCGCCGGTGCCGCGGCTCAATAGGCTAATCCTCCGCCTTGCGGCGCCAGCACACCGGGTTCTAGTCCCAGTCGGGGCGCCGGATTCTGTCCCAGTTGCCCCTCTTCCAGGCCAGCTCTCTGCTGTGGCCAGGGAGTGCAAGTGCTTGGGCCCTGCACCCCATGGGAGACCAGGATAAGTATCTGGCTCCTGCCATCGGATCAGCGCGGTGCACCAGCTGCAATGTGCCGGCCGCAGCAGCCACTGGAGGGTGAACCAACGGCAAAAGGAAGACCTTTCTCTCTGTCTCTCTCTCTCACTGTCCACTCTGCCTGTCAAAAAATTAAAAAAAAAAAAAAATCTTTCAAGTATAGAAGCTGATTTTGATGCCAAACTGTTTTGAAATCCACATGCAGATTTTACATAATACACATTTTCCATGAAGTTTTTGCAGACCCCTCCATTCCAGATGTAACTTTGTAGCACACGTGCTTCCCAGGGCAAAAGGGAAGTTTCAGACACCCGGGCTCTTTCCCGTAGGGATTTATTCCTACCTCGCGCTCCCCTCCTATCCAGTCGTCATCCAGGCTGGCTCAAGTCCCAAAGGCTGAGTTCTCCATTTAAATGAGACTAAGAGAGGTCAACATTGTGGCATAGCAGGTAAAGCTGCTGCCTGCAGCACCAGGCATCCCAGCTGCTCCACTTCTGATCCAGCTCCCTGCTAATGCACCTGGGAAAGAGTGGAAGATGGCCCAAGTCCTTGGGTCCTGGCACCCATGTGGGAGACCCAGATAAAGCTCCTGGCTGCTGGTTTTGGCTTTGCCCAGCCCTGTGTTGTGACTATTTAGGGAGTGAACCAGCAGATAGAAGATTCTCTCTCTCTCTTTGTAACTCTGCCTTTCAAATAAATAAAATAAGCAAACCTTAAAAAATAAATAAATAAATGACACTAAGAATCTCTGGCTCCCACCCAGCCCTCTGGCACGTTCTACTCTAGGTGCCTGAAGTCAATGATCCCACCCTGTTTGCAGGTTCTCAAAACCCAACGTCCCATACCAGTCAAATAGCACATTTAATGCAATTTCTCTCACTGGACTTTCCAATGGGTGCCAATTCCTGTGTGTAATCTCCCTTCCATGTTCCGTCTCTTTTTCCCTTCAGTGAACACTGAAGGCCATGTTTGCTTTATTCTCTGTACAAGGCACTAGGGATGTCGTGGTGAAGAACAAGCCCACTCCCTGGCCCAGGCAGTCACATGTACTGAGTAATGAGAACAAACACATTAAATAACATCCTAAAATGAGGGAGACACTGGACACAGGGCACTGGTCTTACCCAGTGGGACAGCTTATCTCCTTGTCTCTGAACACTGAGTTTGGTTATTTTGGTTATACTTGAGAGACATCACTGTGACGTGGTTAAAAACCAGTCTCAAAGGCCAGCATTGTGGCACAGCAGGTTGGGCTGCCAGCTGCAACCCCAGAATCCCATATGAGTGCAAGGGCAATGTCCCCACTGCTCCACTTCTGATCCAGCTCCCTGATAATGCACCTGGAAGGCAGCAGAAGATGGTTCAAGTTCTTGGACCCCTGCCATCCATATGGGAGACCAGGCTGGGAGTTCCAGGCTCCTGCCTTTGGCCTGGCCCAGCCCCAGACATTGGGGCCATTTGGGGAATGAACCAACAGATGCAAGTGTTCTCTGTGAGTGAGTGTGTGTGTGTAACTCTACCTTTCAGAAAAATAAATCTCAGAAAAAAGAAAAAAAAAAAAGAACTCAGTCTCAGAAGCCAGACCTCCTGGGTTCAAATCCTGCATCTGCCACTTGCTAGCTACGCGATCTCAGAAAATTTATCTAGCTTTTCTTTGTCTGTTTCCTTGGACATAAATGGGCGTGATGATAATACCACTCTCTCATTAGGTTGCTTTCAGTATTAAATGAGCTAATACCTGTAAAATACTTACCTGACATATACGAGGTTGAAAAATCACACGATACCAGCCATGCCATATGCTTTGACCCCAACAAACAGTCCGTGAGTGTTGGTCACTGTCTCTCCAGCAGCGGGTTGGGCAGACGCAGGGTGGAAAGGACTGAGTGGCTGCTGAGGTCACAACAGAGGAGGCCTCCTCCCTCTCTTCAATCATGATAGTCATGGAAACGGGTCTGAATGAAGGGGATATGGACACTTGGAAAATGAACACCTGTTGCAAGATAATCTCAAGGTAAAAGCAAAATGCCAAACGATAGTGCATAAAGTTAGAATGGGGAGCATACGGAAAAGTGTTCTTATGGACAAACACTGGAAGGAAACATCAAAATCCAAACAGTCTCTGCATTATGTACCAGGAGTTGTTGGGTTTTTTTGGGGGGGTAGGGTGGGGAGGGTGGGTGTTTAAAATACAGTTGTATAGCTCAGGCATGGTGGAGTAGTGGGTGAAGCCACTGTTTGGGACGCCCGCATCCCATATCAGAGCACCTGGATTGAGACCTGTACTTCCAACCCAACTTTCTGCTGATGCAGACACTGGGGAGGCTCACGTGTTTGAGTCCCTGCCACCCATGCAAGAGACCTGGAGAGAGAGTTCCCAGTTCCTAGCTTTGACTTGGCCCAGCCTGGACTGTTGTGGCCATCTGGGGAGTGAACCGGCAGAGGAAGCCTTCATGCACATCGCAGGGTTTCCAGTGATAGAGACAAAAGGGACAAAAATAACAGCAGTTAACACAAAGTGCTTACTCCCAGACAGCATCCTAAGTCACTCATATGACTTCACTCACTTAATTCTTGCAACAGCCCTGTGAGGTAAGTACTATTAGTAAGTCCTTTTATTTTTTAAGATTTATTTTATTTATTTGAAAGACAGAGTTACACACAGAGAGAAGGAGAGGCAGAGAGAGAGAGAGAGGTCTTCCATCCACTGGTTCACTCCCCAGATGGCCGCAATGGCTGGAGCTGCATTGATCCGAAGCCAAGGCCAGGAGTTTCTTCCGGGTCTCCCATGTGGGTGCAGGGGCCCAAGGACTTGGGCCATCTTCCACTGCTATCCCAGGCCATAGCAGAGAGCTGGACTGGAAGAGGAGCAGCCAGGACTCGAACCGGTGCCCGTATGGAATTCTGGCACTTCAGGCCAGGGCTTTAACCTGTGCCACAGCACCGGTCCCATTTCTTAACTCCATTTAGTGCCACACTTTTTAGCCTTGTGCTTTTTCTTGGGGGGCTCTCTGCTTCAAACAGCCCCTATGCACAGTGCAGAAATGCTGTCAGACGTTCCTCAGCCCAAGGAGCCTGTGATGAGTTCAGGGAGAAAACATCTATGTGTTGGATACGCTTTGTTAACATAGGACTCACGGGGCTTTTGGCCATGGCTTCACTGCTCATGAATTAACCACATGTATCAAATAAGAAACACACACAGAACAAGGTTATGCATTGATCGGCTGAGGACAATACTGTGACCAGAGGTGCATGGGAGCTGACCCTGATTTTCCTCTATAAGCAGAGGTTCAGGACTCACTAATGCAATGTTTACCTTGGGGATGAACATATCCACTGTGAATACTGACAGCAAGGGCCCTGGAGACCACCCAGGCCAGAGCCTTTGAGAGGCTGAAGAGCCGGTGCCTGGCAGGGAGTTGGAGGAGGAGACGCTAAGCCAGAGGCAGAGCAACCAAGACCCCGGACATCCTAGGCCAGCGGCGGGACGATGACAGCTGAGCCTCACGACTAGATCAGTGGTGGTTCTCTGGGTTTCTACCTTCCCTGACCTCTCAGTGACCTTCAGTCAAATTCTTTCTGGGTGTGCTTTCTTCTTTGGTCTCTGGTGACTGCACCTTCATCTGGTTCAACTCCTGCCAGAAGGGCCTCTTCTCCCGCCCAACTCTGAAAGCTCATGTGCTCCCAGTTCTGTCTTTTCATTCCCATGGTTGCTCTCATTCAAGTCCACAGCTCTATTATCGTCTGTATGCCAATGTCTCCAGCCTAAGTCAGGATCTTGGCAGTGTATGGCACCATCAAACTGGGTCATGGGAAGAGTTTAATAAAAGGAATTTTTAGAGGACATTCTCCAGGGCAGAACTTAGGGGAATCATGAGGGACAATTTAGTACTACTGGAATGATATCACTAAGGCACACTGTCACCTCTAGACCTCAATGGGGAACAGAATACACGGCACAGTTATGGAAATCTGAAGACAGGAGCTGGGGTCTTTGCTTGAAAGACAATCATCCCAGGGCTGGTGCTGTGGTGTAGCAGGAAAAGCCACCGCCTGCAGTGCCAGCATCCCACATGGGCACTGGTTCAAGTCCCGGCTGCTCCTCTTCCGATCCAGCTCTCTGCTACGGCCTGGGAAAGCAGTGGAAGATGGCCTAAGTCCTTGGGCCCCTGCACTCAAGTGGGAGATCTGGAAGAAGCTCCTGGCTTCAGATTGGCCCAGCTCTGGCCATTGCAGCCATTTGGGGAGTGAACCATCAGATGGAAGACCTCCCCCCGAACCCTGCCGCCTCTGCCTCTGCCTCTCTGTAATTCTGCCTTTCAAATAAATAAATAAATCTTTAAAAAAAAATGTAGTCATCCCTCAGTGATGTTACCCAGAGAGGGGCCAAAGAAACACATAGCCCAACCCCACTGGCTTCCCTCTTCCCTCCAGGTTTCCCTCCAGGGCTTATTAGCCAAACCCAACAGAAGCCACAAGATGAGCCTGTTGACGTAGTCACTACAGCCAGATTCCTGGGCTCAGCACAGGGTAGAAAAGGACAGAGACTGGCTCTGAACGACAAAGTGAAGACACCTACGCAGCTCCCAAGTTTGTCCCTGGCCCTGCGTCAAACTGATGACCAGGCAGATCTCACCTTCTCCACTTAGACATCTAAAACCACCTCAGACTTAACCCTTGCTTTGTCACCTCCATCCCCAAACCCCTTCCTTCTCCTTAACTTTCTCTGTTGGTATAAATAGTGTCACCATCTTCCAGTTGCTCAGGCCAGACACTTGGAAGTCAATCTTGTTTCCTCTCTGTCCCTTAGAGGCCACATCCAACTGACGTCCCCTCCAAAATACATCCTAACTCTGACTGCTTCTCCTGATGTCCATTGCTAAAACCCCACTCCAGGCCACCATCAAGTCCCCAATCCTCCAATTGGCCAGGCTTCTTCCACGCTTGGCCTCCTGTCGCTCTCTCCTCCAAAGAGCAGCCATAGGGAGTTTCTCAAAGAGAAAAACCAGGGGCCTGTACTTTAAAGGGCTTCCAACAGTCAGCTGACTAAAACCCAGATTCCTTACTATGACGCCAAGGTCTCCATGATCGACCCAGTCTACCTCTCTGACTTCATCACTAAGGCTTCCTCCCTCTTTCCCCACTACAGTCACTCTGATCTAGTTTGGTGACTCAAGAAATTCAAGTCTGTTCCAATCTCAGAATTTTCACATTTCTTTTCCTTCTATGCGGAATGCTCTGCTTGAAAATCTATTTATTTATTTATTTATTTGAAAGCCAGACAGACAGAGGTCTCCCAATCTGCTGGTTCACTACCCACATGCCTCCCACAGCTGGGGCTGGATCAGGCTGAAGCTGGGAGCTGGGAGCTTCATCGGAGTCTCCCACGTGTGTAGCAGGGGATCCAAATATTTCTCACTGCTGCCTCCCAGGGTGCACATTAGCAGGACGCTGGAATGGAGCACAGGCACTCCCATAGGGGATGCTGGCATCCAAGTGGCATCTTAATCAAATGCCAGTCCCCTGGGGAAAAAAAATCTCCAAATTGCTGCTTCCTTATCATCAAACATTTAAGTTATAACTTAAATGTCAGCTTCTCAAAAATACATTCTGCTTAAAAACAGTTCAATCAGAAGTCAAGGAGGAGTAGGTATGTAATTATAAATAAGACAACATTAGTCCTGAGACAATAATGGTTGATTCTGGGTGACGGGTACACAGGTGCTAATTATTTTATTTTCTTTATATATTTTTAATATTTTTGAAACAGACAGAGAGCTCCTTTTGGCTGGTTCACTGCCCCCCCCCCCCACCTCCTGTTGCTCACAACAGCCAGAGCCAGGAGCCAGGAATTCAATCCACGTCTCCCATATGCGCAGCAGGGACTCAACTACTTGAGCCATCACTGCTGCCCCCCAGGAGGCTGGAATGGGGACCCAGAGCTGGGAATCAAACTTCGGAGGCATTTCAGTGTGCAACAAAGGCACCCAACCAGCATCTTAACACTAGGCCAAATTTCCACCCTCCTCTTTATTTTTAATTCACTTGAAGTTTTTCATATTAAAAAGGTGGTCTTGGAGCTGCTGCTGTGGTGTAGTGGGTAAAGCTGCCGCCTGCAATGCTGTCATCCCATATGGACACCGGTTTGAGACCTGGCTGCTCCACTTCTGACCCAGCTCTCTGCTATGGCCTGGGAAAGCAGTGGAAGATGGCCCAAGTCCTTGGGCCCCTGCACCTGCATGGGAGACCCAGAGGAAGTTCCTGGCTCCTGGCTTCGGATCGGTGCAGCTCCGGCCATTGTGGCCAATTGGGGAGTGAACCAGCAGATGGAAGACCTCTCTCTCTCTCTCTCTGCCTCTCCTTTTCTCTGTGTGTAACTCTGACTTTCAAATAAATAAATAAATCTTTAAAAAAAATAAGTGGTCTTAGTGATCCCTCCTCTCCCTGCACTCAGGTTCTCCTTGTTCCTCCCAGGTTCTGTTGCTTCACCTGCTTGTGGCCCCTTGGGCACACACGAGCTCCTTCCTGTGCTTGGACTGCAAGCCCCACCTTCCTTCTCCACGCCAGCTTAATCCCAACTCTCCCTGTGAAGAGAGTTCTAACTGTGAACTCCATAACTGACTGCAATAAAGTAGCCCACAGCTTTGTCTCATTGGCCATGAACTCTCTGAATTCCAGGTTTATACTTTAAGATCTTTTTTTTTATTTATTTATTTGATAGGCAGGGTGACAGAAAGGGAGACAGAAAGGAGGAGGGAGCTGCATTGGAAGCACAGCAGCCAGAATTCACCAGTGCTCATATGGGATGCCAGCATTGCAGGCGGCTTAATCCTCTGCACCACAACGCCAGCCCCAACCAAGTTTATCCTTGAGCCAACTTCCTGAACAACCTCACCTAATGCCCACTGTCTTCACAAATTCAACATATCCAAACACAGAATATCCAAAATTCATCTCAGTATAGTCAAAATCTTCCCCCAAAATGTGCTTTTCCTTCTTTGGCCCTTATTTTAGGCGAAATAAAATTTATAGGGCTGAAACTCCTTTGTCTGTGGAGTTATCTGACACCTCCTCTGCTGGCTTCCTACCCCTCTTCTGGTTGTCCCTTATCTGTATCTATGTGGCACATTTAACCTTAGTGAAACTCGAAAAGGTCCATCCCAGGGTTCTCACTATAGAAGAAAGGAAATACAAAAACCCTGTGTGGGCCGGCGCTGAGGTGTAGTGGGTTAGGCCCCTGCCTGTGGTGCCAGCATCCCATGTGGCAATGGTTCAGGTCCCAGATGCGCCACTTCCGATCCAGCTCCCTTATAATGTGCCTGGGAAGGTGGCAGAGGATGGCCCAGGTGTGTGGGCCCCTGCACTCACGTGGGAGGCCCAGAGAAGGCTCCTGGCTCCTGGCTTCAGATCAGCCCAGATCTGGACGTTGTGGCCATTTAGGGAGTTAACCAGCAGATGGAAGAACTCTCTCTCTCCCCCTTCTCTGTCAGTAATTCCACTTCTCAAATAAACAAATGAAAAAAAAAAAAAAAACCTGTGGTCATGGGTGGAACTGGAGGTCCTGCTGTAAACTCCCCATCCCTAAAACGTGTATGTGTATGCATACCTACATGTACACACAAGCACATATATTGCATATATACACAAATATTTCCTAGTTCTGCCCACAGCCTCTCAACATGTCACAGGCTCTGGGGCTCAAGCCACCTAGGCGGAGCTGGCTTGGGGAACATCTTCCTCTCTGTGGACTGGACAGGCTGGCAGGGCAGAGCAGTACTTCTGCACCCAGTGACTGTGGGAGCCTCATGTGCTGAGACTGCAGGGACTCAGTGGCTGTGTGAGAGGGTGCAGGGTGTAGCTAGGTCTCTGGACAAGCACTGGATACACACACTCAGAGCTCCTTGGTTGCCTGTGGTGGGTCACTGCAACAGGAACCATGCTCAGAGTAAGGACTGTGCAGATCATTTAAGTGGTTCATACAGTGGCACAGATGAGTGTTGAACCCACTGGGGGCTAACATGTGGGCAGTGCTCACCTTGGAGGAGAGGAGACGAGAGTTGGATCACACCAACAGAGGTACACATTCCCCCGCTTCTGTTAAGAAGAGGCAATCTACCCCGCCCAACTGGGGTGTTACCCTGGATACTCACCCCACCCTGGAGCACTAACCAGCGCTCCTTGGCCTCACTCAGCACACACCTCTTGGTATTCACTGAAAGAGCAGACATTCCTCTAAGCCATAGAAGCATACGTCAAAGATAAAAGTCTTAAATAACCAACAAGTAACTCCACAAATGTCTAAAAATAAAGCAGAAATTCAAGAAACAAGAATAAGCAAGACATCCTGACCTCTCCAAAGGAACACAATAACATTACAAATATTAGAATGTGAAGAAAAGGGATCAATGAAATGCAAGAAACAGAATTCAAAATATTAGTCATAGGATTACTTAAGAGCAATTAGAAGCAAAATCCACAAACTAAGGAAAAGCACACACGACAAAAATGAAAAATTTTCCCATGAAATTGAGATTTTAAAGAGAAATCAGTGAAATAATAGTAATGAAGAATTCAATAGATCAATTTTTCTTAAAAAAGCGGTGGAAAGCCTTAATAACAGAATTGGTGAGGCACAAGGAAGAATATCCAAGCAAGAAGACAAATCTTTGAAAATCTTTTAGAACAACAACAACAACAAAAGAAATTAGAAAACTTAAAAACAGTGTTATATTTATGGGATACCATCAAATAACCCAGCATATGGGTCTTAAGAGTCCCTGAAGGTGTGGAAAGAGAGAATGGACTAGAAGGCCTATTTAGTGAACAAATTTCAGAAAATTTCCCTAATTTGGAGAAAGAAAGGGATGTCCAAGTACAGGAAGCACATAGAACTCCTAATAGACAGGACCAGGAAAGAATTTCACCACAACACACTGTAGTCAAACTTTCAACAGTGAAATATAAAGAAAAGATTCTAAAATGTGCACAAGAGAAATGCCAGATTACTTTCTGAGGATCTCCAACTAGACTCCCAGCTGACTTCGTATCAGAAACACTACAGGCTAGGAGAGAATGACAAGACATAGTCCAAGTCTTAAGACAAAAAACCTGTCAATCCTGCAAAGCTCTCATTTATGAATGAAGGTGAAATAAACACCTTCCACAGCAAGCAGAAATTGAAAGAATTTGTCACCACTCATCCAGCCTTATAAAAGATGCTTAATGATGTGCTACACACAGAAACGCAGAAAGATAGTCATCATTATTGAAGAATGTGAAGGCAGAAAATCTCACAGTAAAGTACAAAAGAAATCTAAAGAAAACAACAGGAATAGTTATGGAAACATGGCAAGGCCAAGTCATTACTTATCAATTGTCATCTTGAATGTAAATGGCCTCAACTCTCCAGTTAAAAGATACAAAATGGCCAAATGGATTAAAAAAACAAAACCCATCTATTTGCTGCCTACAAGAAACACATCTCACCAACAAAGATACCTGGAGACTGAAAGTGAAAGGATGGAAAAATATATTCCATGCTAACAGAAACCAAATAAGGGCTGTTGTAGCCACCCTAATATCAGACAAAATAGACTTTAACACAAGAACCAATCAGGGGCTGGCACCATGGCTCACTTGGTTAATCCTCTGCCTGCGGCGCTGGCATCCCATATGGGTGCTGGGTTCTAGTCCTGGTTGCTCCTCTTCCAGTCCAGCTCTCTGCTGTGACCCGGGAGGCCAGTGGAGGATGGCCCAAGTGCTTGGGCCCCTGCACCCACGTGGGAGACCAAGAGGAAGCACCTGGCACCTGGCTTTGGATGAGCGTAGCTCCGGCCATAGCAGTCATTTGGAGGGTGACCCAATGAAAGGAAGACCTTTCTCTCTGTCTCTCTCTTACTGTCTAACTCTACCTGTCAAATTAAAAAAATATCAAAAACTCAAGAATCTCTAGAACATATGCAAACACAAGGAGACTGAACAATATCCTCCTGAATGAACAGTGGGTCATGGAAGAAATCAAAAAAGAAATAAAAAAAATTTCTGGAAATGAATGAAGATAATATATCATATCAAAACTTATTGGATACAGCAAAAGAAGTTATTAAGAGGGAAATTTATAGCAACTGATGCCTACAAATTGGAAAGATACCAAATAAATGAACTATCAATGCATCTCAAGGACCTAGAAAAACAACAAATCAAACCCCAAATTAATAGGAGGGAAGAAATAATTAGAGAAGAAATAAATAAAATTGAAGCCAAAAAACAACATAAAAGATCAGTGAAATGAAGAGCTAGTTTTCTAAAAAAAAAAAAAAAACACAATTGATATATCATTGGCCCAAATAACCAAAAAAAGGAGGAAGAAGACCCAAATAATAAAATCAGAGATGAAAAAGAAAATGTAACAACAGATTCACAGGGAAAAAAAAGAACAATCAAAAATTAATACAAAGAGCTATATGCCAACAAATTGGGAAACCTAGAAGAAATGGATAGATTCCTGGAACCATACAATCTACCAAAATTGAGTCATGAATCACAGAAAACCTAAACAGAACAATAACCATATGGAGACTGAGCCAATAATAAAGACTCTCCAAACAAAGAAAAGTCCAGGACTGACGGCTTCACTCACTGCTAAATTCTACCAGACGTTTAAAGAAGAATTAATTCCAATTCTTCTCAACCTACTCAAAACAACTGAAGTGAGGAAATCCTCCCAAACTCCTTCTATGAAGCCTGCATCACCTTAATTCCTAAACCTGAGAAAGATACAACAGAGAAAGAGAACTACAGACCAATATCACTGATGAACATAGATATAAAAATCCTCAACAAGGGGCTGGTGCTGTGGCACAGTGGGTTAAAGCCCCAGCCTGCAGCACTGGAATCCCATACGGGCACTAGTTCTAGTCCCAGCTGCTCCTCTTCTGATCCAGCCCTCTGCTATGGCCTAGGAAAGCAGTAGAAGATAGTTCAAGTCCTTGGGCCCCTGCACCCATGCGGGAGACCTGGAAGAAGCTCCTGACTCCTGGCTTTGGATCAGCTCAGATTTGGCTGTTGTGGTCATTTGGGGAGTGAACCAGTAGAATGGAAGACCTCCCTCTCTCTCTCTCTCTCTCTCTCTGGCTCTACCTCTCTCTGTAACTGACTTTCAAATAAAATAAAATAATTCTTTAAAAAATCCTCAACAAAATATTAGCTAATCCAATCCAACAACACATCAGGAAGATCATTCACCTGGACCAAGAGGGATTTATCACTGGTATGCAGGAACAGTTCAACATTCACAACTCAGTAAATATGATCCATCACATTAATAAACTGAAGAACAAAATCCATATGGTTATTTCAATAGACACAGAGAAAGCATTTGATAAAATACAACAAATATTCATGATGAAAACTTTAAGCAAGTTAGGTATAGAAGGGAACATTCCTCAACACAATCAAGGGAATTTATGACAAACCCACGACCAGCATCCTATTGAAGGGGCAAAAGCTGAAAGCATTCCCCCTAAGATCCAGAGCCAGACATGGATGCCCACTCTCACCACTGCTATTCAATATAGTCCTGGAAGTTCTATTCAGAGCCATTAGGCAAGAAAAAGAAATCAAATGGACACAAATTGGGAAGGAAGAAGTCAAATTATCCCTATTTGCAGATGAGATGATTCTATATACAGGGGATCCAAAAACTCCATTAAAAGACTATTGGAACTCAGGAAAGAGTTTGGTAAAGTGGCAGGATATAAAATCAACACACAAAATTAATAGCCTTTGTATACACATTCAATGCCGTGGCTGAGAAAGAACTTTTAAGGTCAACCCCATTCACAATAGCTACAAAAAATTAAATAGCTTGAAATAAGTTTAACCAAGGATGTCAAAGATCTCTATGATGAATATTACAAAATATTAAAGTAGAAGAAGACATTAAAAATGAAAAAATCTGCCGGCGCCGTGGCTCAATAGGCTAATCCTCCACCTTGCGGCGCCGGCACACCGGGTTCTAGTCCTGGTCGGGGCGCCGGATTCTGTCCCGGTTGCCCCTCTTCCAGGCCAGCTCTCTGCTATGGCCAGGGAGTGCAGTGGAGGATGGCCCAGGTGCTTGGGCCCTGCACCCCATGGGAGACCAGGAAAAGCACCTGGATCCTGGCTCCTGCCATCGGATCAGTGCGGTGCGCCGGCTGCAGCGGTGGCCATTGGAGGGTGAACCAACGGTAAAGGAAGACCTTTCTCTCTGTCTCTCTCTCTCACTGTCCACTCTGCCTGTCAAAAAAAAAAAAAAAAACTTAAAAAAAATGAAAAAATCTTCCATGTTCATGGATTGGAAGAATCAGTATCATCTAAATGTCCATACTACCAAAAGCAATTTACAGATTCAACGCAATCCCAATCAAAATACCAATGACATTTTTCTCAAATACAGAAAAAATTATGCTGAAATTCATCTGGAAACACAGGAGACCTCAAATAGCTAAAGCAAACTTATACAACCAGAACAAAGCCAGAGACATCACAATACCAGATTTCAAGACATACTACAAGGCAGCTATAATCAAAACAGCCTGGTACTGACACAAAAACAGACATGTACACCAATGTACAGAATAGAAATTCAAGAAATCAACCCATGCATCTACAACTAACTTATTTTGACAAGGGAGCTAAAAATCAATCCCTACAGTAAGGACAGTCTCCTCAACAAATGGTGCTGGGGAAACTGGATCTTTGCAGGCAGAAGTATGAAAGTAGACCCCTACCTTACACCATACACAAAAATCCACTCAAAATGGATTGAAGATCTAAATCTACTACCCAATACCATCAAATGACTATAAAACATTGGGGAAAATCTGCAAGACATTGACACAGGTGAAGACTTCTTGGAAAAGACACCAGTAACACAGGCAATCAAAACCAAAATTGACAAATGGGATTACATCAAGCTGAGAAACTTCTGCACTGCAAAAGATACACTCAGTTAAGTGAAGAGACAACCAACAGAATAGGAGAAAATATTTGCACCTGCTGGAGCCATACCAGGAACATGGAAGCCTCACTTGCCACCCACTCTCACCCGCTCAATTCCATGCCTAACCCTAACCTCTGATGGAGCCTCAATCACCTCTGGGACCCTTGTCACAAGTGGAACCGGCACACATTGTCAGCACCATCCTAATCTCTGCAGTTCAGGAAGATAAATCCAGTGGAAACTGGAACAAATGCTGGAATAGCTAACCTGCTACATCTGCTACACATCCTCCTGCCCAGACTCACCACTGCCACTCCTCTGCGTAGCTGATACCGGTTGGTCAGAGTCCTGCAAAGCTTGATCCAAATCCACTTTCACTTTGGCTCCCTGATTCCTTGAAGTTCCCTCCCTTGTATTCCTCCACTATGGCACTTTATCCTGTGCTTAACATTGGGAGGATGCATTTCTAATGTCTAGCATAGTGCTGGGGAGGGAATAGGGGCTCCCTGTATTTTTTGAATGGGTGGAGAAACAGTAACATGAGGGTACTGCAAAAAGTTCAGGGTACTCAGCTTCCTGCTAATGCAGCACATGGTATGCACTGGTGGTGGCTCTGGTACGTGGGTCCCTGCCACCCACTTGGGAGGCCTGGATTAGGCTTCCCACTCCTGGCTTTGGTATTAGCCTAGTTCCAGCTCTTATGGGCATTTGGGGAATAAATAAGCAGATGAGAATGCTCTCATTCTTCACTCTTGCTCTGTCTCTGCCTCTTAAACAAATATATAAATAAGTTCACGGAAAAATGGGATTGAAAATGTTTATTTTTGTGCCAAAAGATTTTTGAAATCTATGCATAGTTTATTTGGTAATGCATATTAACCATGAACTTTTTGAAGATTCACCTCATATGCATGGATTTTAAAAATTTTTGCTCCAAATGGAAGGGGAGAGGGAGTGGGAAAGGGGAGGGTTGTGGGTGGGAGGGACGGTATAGGGGGGAAGCCATTGTAATCCATAAATCGTACTTTGGAAATTTATATTCATTAAATAAAAGTTAAAAAAAATTTTTTTGCTCCAAAATAACCATCTCTTTAATGCCATTTTTCCATGAACCTTTGCAGGGGTCTTCCTATGGATCTAGTGTTCCAGCCTTCACCTAAGCTGGTAAAATTTTGGCCCATAAACACTAGCACTCATAGGTGAGAATTCCTGGGCAAGTTATCCTTAGGTGGCTGAGTCAGTAGCACCATCCTTCTGTTCTGTCTTTGAGAGACCCAGAGCTGTGGCAGGAGAGGAGAGGGAAGACTCACACACCAGTGGAGCTGCTGCCTGCAGCCACAGCTCTCAGTGTCTGCACTGCTCTGCTGGCCCAGGCCTCAGTGCACAAACTCACCATACATCTGCCTTCCATCCACCACTACTCATCACTGCAGACAGGAGCCTCTACATCACTCACTCTTAAGCCCACTTGGGATAGAGCCCCTTGGTGCTTTGTGTGTCTAGGTCTCCTCTTCTGTTAAGGGGAGGAACACAGCCAGTCTCCAATACCCTCTTCAGATCTAACATTCTGTGGTTCCATAAATACACACTTCATCAATGTCAAACCTATGATGAGTTTGCATGATACAGGCCATTGATCTTTGCTTTTTTTTTTTTTTTTTTAAGATTTATTTATTTGAAAGGTAGAGTTACAAAGAGGCAGAGGCAGAGAGAGAGAGAGATCTTCCATCCGCTGGTTCACTCCCCAGATGGCCGCAACGGCTGGAGCTGCGCCGATCCAAAGCAAGGAGCCAGCAGCCGCTTCTGGGTCTCCCACGTGGGCACAGGGGCCCAAGGACCTGGGCCATCTTCCACTGCTTTCGGCCAGAGCAGAGAGCTGGATTGGAAGTGGAACAGCCAGGACTCAAACTGGTGACCATATAGAATGTTGGCACCACAAGTGGCAGCTTTACCCTCTATGCTCTGCTCTTTTTCTGTGTGTGATGCACTTCGTCACCTCAGCCATGATGAAGGTCAGATTATCATTCATGAACAGGCTCAAATCCTGAGCCTGTCATCACCCTGGATCAATCTGTCTCCTCGCCTTCATCAGATCCACTCAGCATCCCACTCTCAGCATACAGTCCTCCCGATCCTGCAGTGTGGATGAGCATGTGTGTGAACCCCAACAGAGTGTAAGCGACCTGAGAGCAGGAGTTCCCATTATACGGAAAGAGGAGTGAAGTGTAGCAGCAGTATCACCCATGGCAGGCCAGTGAACCCACTCTGGTTGGCGGATCAGGCTCTGATGCTCTGGGCCTCTTGGACAAGTGGGCCACTGTCACTTAAAAAGATGCCTGGGGTCACCTTTCTGGCTTGCACAGCATCCAGAGATGACCTGAGTCATCGTGATAGCTGGATGACCCCTGACATGAGTGCCTTGGGCCCCAGGTGTCTCCCAAGTATGGATCACTAATCACTGAAGATGCTGTTTCCGTCTGCAGCCACAGGACTCACAGCACCAGCCATCCACAAGTGCCGATCAAGGGGCCCGAGGGCCTCCCGGAAAGCTCACTGGTAAGATACAGAGGACAAGGACTGTGCCACTCTCATTCTTACTTCTAACAAGCAAGCATATCATGGCTGGTCCCTCCCCAGAAATCAGGTGCCAGCCTGAAGGACCACATCACAGGAAAAAAAAAAATCAACTTTTCTGTTTACGACGAAGCCTAGGCATCAGAGAGGGAATAATACTCCATTTGCCGAGAACTTTCCCGCAGCAGTTGAAGGACGTGAGGGGAATGGAAGATTCCTATAGCCCTTGCAAGATCAAATAATGGAGATACCTGCTCTCCCAACACTCCCAGGGAGAGGGAGCCCTTGAGCACAGGTTTACCCCAACAGGAAGCTTACTGAGGGTCCTCATCAACAGTAAGACTTGAGGCCCTAAGTTTGACTCTGCAATAAAGCCTTAGGCACCTGCCACATCCTTTATCCTTCTCTTCTCAGTGAGCTTCCTGTTGGTTCTGAACAGGATGCCCTGACAGGGCCAGGTCTAGCTCTCCTATTCCTCTACCAACCAAGGGGAGCTATTTACCTTAAGTTAATTCTGGTTATATTGCAAGAGACCTAGAGAAACAAAGTTGACCCATTATTATGCCTCTAGAGAAAATCAGCCAGAAAGCAGCACAAAGCAGAAAGCAATACTAGCAAACACTAAATTTCTTCCTCTCAAGGAACAAGATTTCTATTTCCCAGTCTCTTGCCCATTTATCCAGCTACTTGCTGAGCACCTACTATGCGCCAGGCTATGAAACATCCTGAGAGCAAAGGTGAATGGGGTATGGGGTATGATCTTGATAGATTCAGCTAGGATCACACTAGAGGGCTGGCATAAGGTGGGGGGACTGTACACATGGCACAGTGTGCCTAGGACCCTAGATTTGAAAAGCTTCAATCCCCCAGGTGCTAAAAAATACAGATTCTGGAAAAAAAAAAAAAGACAGCTAAAGCAGCATGGCCCCTAGACTCAAACCCCACGTCCGCAGAATGAAGCTTTGTGTTGGGCAGATGGCCCAGTGGAGCAAACATGGGGCCAGCACAGGATGCCCCCATAGGGCCTGCAACATGACCCAGACTGAAGTGCTCAGTTCTGAAGGCCTAGTAGCTGTTGAACACATGCAAAGACATTAGATCCTACTCTAAATACTAACTCCTAAGATATTTTGTGAAATGTGTAACCTACATGAAAAATCGATATACATATAACGAGAAGGCACAGGTCAGCATTTAACACAGCAGTTAAGACAAGCGTGTCCTATATCCAGACGTCAGGGTTTGAGTCTGGGTTCTGCCTGATTCCAGCTCCCTGCTAATGTGCACCCTCAGCAGGTGATGGCTAAAGTACCTGGGTCCCTGCCACCCATGTGGGAGACTCAGATTGAGTTCCAGGCTCCTGGCATCAGCCTGGCCCAACCTGGCCCAGCCCCACCCCAGCTGTTGCAGCCATTTGAGGAGTGAACCAACAGGCAAAAGACCTCTCTTTCTGTCCCTCTGTCTGCCTTTCAAAGGAATTTTAAAAATAAACATTTAAGGGCCAGCACCATGGTGTATCTGGGAAAGTTACCACTTGAGACACTGGCAGCCCAAATTAGAGTGCTACATCGAGTTCCAGCTGCTCCACTTCAGATCCAGCTCCCTGCTAATTCATGTGGGAAAGCAGATGATCCAAGTGCTTGGACCCCTGCCACCCATGTGGGAGACCCAGATGGAGTTCCAGGCTCCTGGCTTCAGCCTGGCCCAGCCCTGGCCATTGTGGCCATTTTGGGAGCGAACCAGGGAGGATCTCTGTGTCTTTCCCTTTCCATTACTCTGCCTTTCAAATAAATAAAAAATCATTTAAAATAAATACTTACAGCTGGGGCCAGTGTTGTGTCATATAGCTGGTAAAGCTGCCGCCTGCAGTGCTGGCAACCCATATGGGCACCAGTTTGAGTCCTAGCTGTTCCTCTTCCAATCCAGCTACCTGCTGATAGCCTGGAAGGGTGGTTGAGGATGGGCCAAGTCCTTAGGCGCCTGCACCCAGGGAGACCCGCAAGAAGCTCCTGGCTCCTGGCTTCAGAGAAGCCTAGCTCCAGCCACTGTGGCCATTCAGGGAGTTAACCAGTGGACCGAAAACCTCTCTCTCTCTCTCTCTCTCTCTCTCTCTCTCTCTCTCTCTGCCTCTGCCTCTCTGTATCTCTGCCTTTCAAGTAAACAAATCTTTAAAAAACATAAAGTTGGGACCTGCGCTATGGCGCAGTGGGTTAATGCCCTGGCCTGAAGTGCCGGCATCCCATATGGGCGCCAGTTCAAGACCTGGCTACTCCACTTCCAATCCAGCTCTCTGCTGTGGCCTGGGATAGCAGTAGAGGATGGCCCAGGTCCTTGGGCCCCTACACTCATGTGGGAGAGCCGGAGGAAGCTCCTAGCTTCAGATCAGCACAGCTCTGGCCATTGCAGCCAATTGGGGAGTGAACCAGCAGATGGAAGACCTCTCTCTCTCTCTCTCTCTCTGCCTCTCCTCCTCTCTCTGTGTAACTCTTTCAAATAAATAGATCTTTAAAATATACATAAAGTTGTATTAGTGTTCAAATTCATTCTTCCAGATATGCAATGGGTACCTTTTGGTCCCCCATCAATAGACCACAGAAATAGATGACTTCACACTACTCCAGAGATGACCTTCTTGATAAAATCAAGGAACAGGGCTGGGGCTGGCACTGTGGCATAGTAGACTACACCTCTGCCTGCAGCTCCAGCACCTCATATGGGCACCGATTTGAGTCCTGGCTGCTCCACGTCCGATCCAGCTCCCTGCTAATGCTCCTGGGGTAGCAGTGGAAAATGGTCCAAATGCTTGGGCTCCTGTACTCATGTGGGAGACGATGAAGCTCCTGCCTCCTTGCTTTGGCCTGGTCCAGCTCTAGCTACTGTGGCCATTTGGGGAGTTAACCAGCAGGTGGAAGACCTCCTTCTGTGTCTCTCCCTCTCTTTCTCTGTAACTCTGCCTTTCAAATAAAATAAATCTTTAAAAACAAAAAACAAAAAAAACAGGGATTTCCTTCTTAGGAGGGTCACTGGCCTGTATTTTCCTGGGCTCCCCTCACCACAGGTTTATCAGAACTTTTGATTTTTACAGATCATTCAGGAGATCTGGGTCCTAGGGAAAAAAAAAAAAAGTTATTAATTATTCAAACTCACATAAAACTGACTTGTAACAAGAGCTCTTTTCTGATCTTTGGTGTGAAACAGCTCCCCTGCTAGTAAGCAGCTTCCGAGAAACTAGGAGGTAGTCGGTTGCCACTGAACAGAGGGCCACCTGGGACAAGGTCCCTTCCCCAGCCATGAAACAGCCCCCTAAATTTCTCAGTGCATAGCACTCCTGCAGTACTCCACATTGCCCTCTGCTGGGAGACAGCACAGACAGCAGTAAGGGCCCAGATTCATGACATGAGTTTGAGTCCCAATCCTGCCATTCCAGGCTCTAGGCCTCAGCCAATCCACTTCATCTTGCCAAGCCTGTATTTCTCATCTGCAAAACAAGTAACACTTCACAACATTGTTGGGAGAAGTAAAATACACAGAAAATGCCAGCAGTCTGCCTCGTAGCAGGCATTTGACCCACAGTCGTGATTTTCCTTTTGTTTACAGCAATGTTCCTGATTAAGGAACACTGGATTTAAATCCGGAAGGCCTCAGTTTGATTCCCAATTCTGCCTTTTAACATTCGGGGTTGGGTGTGGGGGTGGGGGTGGGGTGTTGTGAATCTGTTTCTTCTCCCCAGAGATCCCCCTCTGATTTGTGTGGTAATAATAAATAAGTTCAGTCTCATTAGCTGATTGACATACCTCATATATTTTTTTTCTTTGTTTAAGATTTATTTATTTATTTGAAAGGTAGAGCTAGAGAGAGATCCTCCATCTGCTGATTTACTCCCTAAATGGTCACAATGGTTGGGGCTGGGCCAGGCCAAAGCCAGGAGCCAGGAGCTTCTTCCGTGTCTCCCTTGTGGATGCAGGGGCCCAAGCACTTGGGCCATCATCCACTGCTTTCCCAGGCGCATTAGAAAGAGCGGGATTCAGAGTGGAACAGCCGGGACTCGAACCAGCACCCATATAGGATGCTGGAATCGCAGGTGGCAGCTTTACCCAGTACACCACAACACTGGCCCCACCTCATATACTGTCCCAGAACCAGGGACGACTGACTGCTTCTGATCTCGATTCTGTCTTCCACTCCCCCTCTTTTTCCTTAGAGGATCTACTACAGGTAAACCAGTCAAGTGACTAGAAAGCTCCTTTCAGGGAACAGGATGAGGAGACAAAGAATTTTGCATTAGTACATCTGTATTGAAGTTCTGTTTCCAGGTTCTAAGTGTCACTAAGGATAGGAAGAGATCAAGTTTTTTAGTTTTACTTGGGAGCACTCATGGCCTTACCACATATCTGAATATTTAAAATTATTAATCCAGAAATTGACTTGCTTCTTTACCTGTTTGGCATCTTCTCAAAGTTGAAAGCACAGAATTATCAAAGCTAGGAAGATAACTGTGAGACTGTGGATCTTTGTATTTTGTCCACAACCACCTAGAAACAACAACAGTCATAACATGCCTCACCTTTAGAGGGAGCTAGGTGGGGAAGTAAGGAAGCCTATTACTAATAGTTCAGCTTGATGTCCTCTGACACTTTTCCAGGATACCAGAATCCTGACTTTAATGCATTCATAAACAGATCACTTCTAGAGTTTGAAGCCCACCACTCTATGAGGAAACTTTTTCCAATGTAGCTGGACACACACATACACACACACATACATACCCAATTCCAGGTTAAGACATGTGTGAGGTACTCCTCCTTGTGTTGAAACTAATGGATTAATATAATGAAACGCTATTTCCAGTCTTTCATTCACCATTTACACTCACCCGCTATGTGTCCAGATACAGATACCATTAAGGAAACACGTAAGTGTAGTCACTCAGGTTTAATGATCCCATGGTTTGTTATTATGATTTGAACATATCACCTTTGTTCCATAAAGCCTGCTCATTGTGGACAATCCAGGTCACCTAGCCTTCCATTCAGAACATTCAACCCAAGCCTTCTACAACCCAAAACCCCACAAAACAGACCACCATGGCGAAAGAGACGTTGTTAGTCCAGTTATTGGCGAAGCATTAATCTTCAGGGTGCTAAGACCTTTTTAACCAGCGAGAGGAAATGGGAGAAAAGGAAATAATGGGAGGATTGAGTTTTCTGAGCACCTGCTTTCTAGACTGCCTAAGTAACAAGTCGCCTTTCCTTAAAGAGCAGGATTAATCTATTTATAACCAGCACTACATGACTCTCATGCCAGAAAGGACCCCAGCCCAGCTTCAGCTGGACTTCGACCACTTCCTCCTAGGGTCTCCACAGTCTTCCAGAATCTTCTACTGCAAACCCTCCTCCTTTTCCCTCTCCCCACAGAAGCAGAAACAGCTGGGAGCAAATCCCAGGGTGAACTCCTGGCATCCAGGCAGGACCAGAGCGTACCATTTGGATGCCCTCCCCATTGAGAAGCTAGGATTTTATATCTTAAAGAAAGTTCAACATTGAGAAGACAGTGAAGTCATTCACTCACAACCTCAGGTCAAGCAAGAGATCTATTTTAACCCTCCCCTGGCCAAAAGCAGGTCACTTTACATAGACTGCCAAGGCAGTGCCTAGGCCCTTACTAAACCAAGCTTCCTAGTTCCAAGATGAAATCATTATTGACCCTTTGGACTAGCAGACAATCTGTCACCATTTCCAAACTCCTGGTCCCTTTCCACACTGGCTTTAGGTCCCCAGAGAATTGGGGCAGCAGTGGACCACATTCAGAATGTGATGACGAGTAAACTGTCACTGTGCATGTTTAGAAAGTAACTGATCTCCCTTTGGAGTCACATTCACTCCTAGCTCTGAACTAGGAGCATAGTATTTTTAAAAACATCTTATTTTAAAGATTCGCACCCTTCCCTGACTCTTGCATCTCTTAGTCCTAACCTTACCTCCCTCTTCCCCTCAGATACACACCAACAGAAGCTCAACCTCTCCAGGATCTCTAGGGCCCCGGGGCAAAGCAGCATTAATGGCATTTGGCAGAAGACCCCGCCCCACACTGAAGAGTCCTCCCAGTTCAACACAGTGAAGACACGGATGAGAATGGGAGGGAAGCAGCAGTAGAAACCAGAGCCTGCCCCTTCCCACATAAGAGAGGCACAGAAATGTCAAGAGTTAGTGAAAACGGTATCATCTCTTGCCAGAGGGCCACCAGCTACCGCTGGCTGGGAGCCGCATTATTGCTTGTTTCTCCTCTGGACTGAAGTGCAAGATAGTCAGGATGGCCGTGAGCGTCTGCTGGCGGCCCAGGCTGTCGGGCAGGGTCAGGAAGCGGTAGATGATGTTCTTGAGGTACTCCAGGTTGGCGCCCTCCCTGCTCTGGTCCCTGGTATTCTTTTCAATGTGGCTCTGCAGGGCTCCCACCTCCTCGCGGTGTCGCTCCCCCTCTTCCAGCAGCCGGTCCTGCAGCTGATGCACCTCCACCTCCAGCCTGTGTTTCTGCTTCTTCAGCGACGTGATCTCCACCTCCTTGCGGGCCAACTGCTCGGCGTACAGGAAGAACGTGGGCTCGTTGCCCGCAGCAAGCTGCAGTGCTTGGGTCAGGCTATCTGGGGCAGACGGGTCGGCCGGGTCCCCTGGAGCCCCGGCCCCCACCGGGCTTCTGCGCCCTGGCAGCCCAGAAGACAAGGCCACGGCGCGCAGCTGCTCCAGCTCCAGGTCCTTCTCGGCGAGCACGGCCAGGGCCCGGTCCCGCTGCTTGTGCAGCTCCTCCTCCAGTTTCAGCGTGCGGTCCCTGAAGTCCAGCCGGCTGCGCTCCAGCTCGTGCCGGTGCAGCTGCTGCAGCCGGGCCAGCTCCTGCTTCCAGGCCTCTGCCTCCCCCTGGTGCTGCCGCTCCAGCTCCTCACACGACAGCCGCAGGGAGATGTACTTCTCCTTCAGCTCGGCAAGCTGCTCCTGGGCGGCCTCCAGCTCCTTCGCCACGTTGCCATCTTTGGCATTCTTGCTCTTGAGGACAACCTGGGCCCTCATCTTATACCGTTCGAATTCTTCCTTCAGCTGCTTCAGCTCCTGCTGGTAGTAGAGCGCAGAAGCCTTCTCCCCATCAGTGGCGTCTGAGCTGCCCACCGTGTCCAGGTCACAGAGCTTCTCCACATCCAGGGTCACCTGGCTCTTCCTGGCGGCCACCTGCAGCAGTCTCTTCAGCTTCTCCATCTTATCCCTGAGGACGTTGACGTCCAGGCTGGACTCCTCCCCATGGCTGTCTAGAGGGGACCGGCTGGAGGCTGCCAGGGCCAGGGTCTTGTTCTCCAGGTCCAGCTGCAGAACGCGCTCCTTCAGCTTCTGGATGGCCAGCTGGTCCTTCTGCTTTGCCTTCTCGTACGTGCCCAGCAGCTCAGACACCTCAGATATCTGATTCTCCAGGGACGCCACCCTCTGCTCTTCCACCTGAGACTGCTGGCGGAGCTGATCTTCCGCAAGGGCTGTCTGCCAAAGACAAGACCAGAATACGGTCAGAAAAGTCACAAAGCCCCATGGCAAACTTTGTGTGCGTGTGTCCGGGGAGGAGGGCGACCGAGGGGAGCGTTTGGGGATTTTTCCGTTGATGCAGGATCCAACAGAAGTTCCTCTACCTGCTTGGGTTCTGCCCCCAAATACATATCATCTCAAACGATATGAAGCACCTCTGCACACCTGCTGTCACTCTGCTTTAGCGCTTCCACTTTCTCCTATCAGCTCACACCCAGCTTTGCTGTCTATCATATGTCACCTCACCCCGAACCCTATCATGAAATTACAGGACTTTGCTTTTCTCTTTCTCTATTCCTGGAAGTACAAAACTGAGTTGGATCTCCCTCCACCTGGACAGCAGACACTGTCATGACAGACAAACCTTGACAGAAAGCAATTACCATGGTTTATTTCTTCTGGGAAAATCCCTCTAGCTGCCTTCAGCTACCCTGCCCATGGGTACACAGCTACAGGCACACACTCGCTCTTTCACTGCACAGCGGCCGCTCGATGGCAGCTCGGAGAGCAGCTGGTACAGTGCCAACGCCCAGCAGCTCAGAGGGGCCTGGCTCCGACCCAGCCTAGGCTCGGAAACTCCACATCCTGTTGCAAGCACACTCCCAGGAGCTGGTCAACACCACCGCAGGAAAGGCTTTTCCAGGGCTCCCTGGTGCAACTTTTCAAGTAGCAGCAAAAATGACAGTGCAGCCACTTAGTTCTAAGTACCAAAGGAGGAGGGAAAAACAAAACCCCTCTTATCTCGCACTTCAAGCGAAATGACGGATATGTGAAGGAGATGAGGATAATTACCTTTCTCATTTCCTGCTGCAGCTGAGCCTGGAAATGGCTCTTGAGGCGAGCGGCCTCTTCCTGAAGCTCTTGGAGCCGGGGGTCCGGTCGATTCTTCTCCTCTCGGATGGCCTGCAGTTCACCTTTCAGCTCCTCCACCTGCCGGCTCAGCTGCTTGGTCTGCAGTTCGAAGCCTTCCATCTGCTCGGCTGCATAGGCCCGCCCGGCCAGGGCTTCCCGCGTCTCTTCCAGCCGAAGCTCCAGGTCCTGACGCTGGGTCCTCTCCTCCTGCAGCAGCTTCTGGAGCTCCCGGAGCATCAGGGCATGGTCACTCTGCTCCTGGGCCCTATCATGCTGCTGCGTGATCAGCCGGGCTTTGGTTTCGGCTATCTGCTCCTGCAGCCCCTTCAATTCTCCCTCCAGGCGGCCCCTCTCCTCTTCCGCCTTCTTATTGGCATCCTCTAGGTCCTGTTTCATCTTCTTCTTGTCGGCCAGGTAAGAAGCCTCCATGCGGGACTTCTCCTGGGTGACTGTAGCCAAAGAGCTGGTCAAAGTAGCCAGCTGAGTCTTCAGCTGGTGCAACCTCTTGTCCACCTCCCCACCTGCAAACGGCCCATCCCCACTGCTGCTGCTAACGCCGCTCTCCGACCCACTGGCCTCTTCCGACTTCGCAGGCGGTGGTCCGCGGGCCGGTCTGTCATCTTCTACCCCAAACTCACCCTTGATGCTGCTCAGACTGGCCGCAGTGTCCAGGCTGGTGGCGGTGCCGGTGCTATCCTCGCTGTGAGTGGAGCACCGGTCATCCACAGAGTCAGAGAAGGTGAGGCCTGGAGGCTGGACACCTGCGAGGCCCACATCCGCCTCGTGGGATACCGACAGCACCTTGATGCTGGCCTCCAGCGCCTCCTTCTCCTTCAGCAAGCTTTTGTAGGCGCGGACCACGTCCTTGAGCCTGGCCTGGTACTGGAGGAGCTGCTTCTTCTGAGACTCGATGGTTTCCAGCAGGTCCTTCTTGCTCGGGCCGCCCCCAAAATTCATCCCAAACTTCTCCATGGGGGCTGTGACCGAGCTGCTCCACGTCAGCGTTCCAGCAGTCCAGGAGAGCGACGCGACTACGCGGGCGGAGCCAGCAGGCGACGAGGAAAAGGTTGTCCCGCCGCGGCCGCACAGCTGCTCCACAGAGGTGTCCAAGCCCGGATGCGGGGTGGCGGGGCCGCCGGACAGAGGCCAGGGGGGCGGGAGCGGGTCCGCTCCTGGAGGCGGGGCGACGCTGGCGCGACAGGAGCTCCCGGCCTGGGAGCGCCCGCGCTAGCCTCGAAGCTGCTCCGCCCTCTCCGCTCCTCCGGGCCTCATCGGCCCGGCCCCGGCCGGCCCCCTCGGCCCACAGTTGGCTACAGGTTTACGCCGCGGGTGGCTCCATCTCGACTTCTTAACTACCGCAACCGGCCGACCACAGAGCTTCCGGGTCCGCAGGAAGTGACGCCAGCGCGTCGCCCTAGGCTCCGCCCCTACCGGCCGCGAGGTGGGCGGGGCTCCTTTAACTGGGGCTGCGGAGAAGTGCTGCCGGGAACCTCGGGGGCCGGGGCTTGCGGAGAGCGAAGGAAAGGAAGTTGAGGACCAGCGAGCGCAGTTGGTTTGCCCTTGGGCTGCGATCCGCGACCGACAGGGGGCGACGTTGCACTGCATTCTTAACAAACACTCCAGTGACCCATGCGTCCAGCCACAAGGACTTGGGGCTCAGGACCTGTGTCCCTAAAGGCCAACAATAAATGTTCCCATTAGGGCTATGAACACTGCAGCCCTTCCTAACACGGCACTTGGCACCTAGCTGGCTTATGGAATGCACATGGCACCTTACCATAGTTCCGTTGAGTTTAGTCAACGAATATTGATAGAGGACACCTTGCCGCCATGAGGTTCATCCTGAATGCGAACTATACGCCGGGAACCTCACAAGAAAATTGTTATTTAGGGGCGGGCATTGGGGCACAGAAGCTTAAGCGGACGCTTGGGATACCCGCATCCACTATGTGAGTGCAGGTTGAGTCCCCGCTTCTTCGCTTACCACCCAGTTTCCTGCTAATGCCCTTCTGGGAGGCAGCAGAAGGTAGCCCAGGTCGCTGGGTCCCTGAGACCTGGGTAAGAGTTCCTGGCTCCTGGCTTTGGTCTGACTGGTTCCTGGCTGTTGCAGGCATTTGGGGAGTGAAGCAGCAGATGGAAAAATCTTTCCCTTCTCTGTCTCTCCCTCTAGGTCACTTTGCCTTTCGAAGGAAGGAAGGCAGGAAGCAGGATTTTGCTATTTATTCTCCTGTGCAGATACATTAGCACTGTTTTACAGATGGGACATAAGGCACAGAGGTAAAGTAAGGGTCGGCGCTGTGGCAAAGCAGGTGAAGCTGCTCATTAAAATCCTGGCTGCTCCACTTGAGATCCAGCTCCCTGCTAATGTGACCACTCACGTGGGAGACCCAGGAAAAGTTCTTGGCTCCTGGCTTTGGATCGGCACAGCTCCAGCCATTGTGGCCATGTGGGGAGTGAGCCAGTGGATGTAAGACCTCTCTCTCCTTGTCTCTACCTCTCTCTCTCTCTCTCTTTTTTCTTTTATTTGACAGAATTATAGACAGTGAGAAAGAGACAGAGAGAAAGGTCTTCCTTCCATTGATTCACTTCCCACATGGCCACGATGGACGGAGCTGTGTCCATCCGAAGCCAGGAGCCAGGGCTAGCCTTCACTGCTTCCCCAGGCCACAGCAGAGAGCTGGACTGGAGGAGGAGCAACCGGGACTAGAACCAGCACCCATATGGGATGCCGGCACCACAGGCGGAGGATTAACCTAGTGAGCCACAGTGCCAGCCCCTGTAACTCTTTCAAATAAAATAAATCTTAAAAAAATAAAAAAGGAACTCAGAATCGAGTGAGAAAACAGACATGCAAAGAAGTCCTGCTATCATACCAGTATGAATGGGAATATTCAAAATTCAAGGGAAGAGACGGGAGCCCTGTCTAGGGAATGCATAGAGGACTCTCAGGGAAACACTCTGGAATTTGAAAGACAAGCAGGGACGAGGGAAACCAGCACTTGGGGCAGGTGGGAAAGTTCCATCAAGCTCTGGGGCATCAGAGTCTGACTCACCTTGAAGAGTCATCTTTGGCCGGCACCGCGGCTCAATAGGCTAATCCTCCACCTAGCGGCGCCACCACACCAGGTTCTAGTCCCGGTCGGGGCACCGGATTCTGTCCCTTGCCCCTCTTCCAGACCAGCTTTCTGCTGTGGCCCGGGAAGGTCGTGGAGGATGGCCCAAGTGCTTGGGCCCTGCACCCCATGGGAGACCAGGAGAAGCACCTGGCTCCTGGCTTTGGATCAGCGCGGTGCGCCGGCCGCAGCACACCAGCCGCCATTGGAGGGTGAACCAACAGCAAAGGAAGACCTTTCTCTCTGTCTCTCTCTCTCACTATCCACTCTGCCTGTCAAAAAAAAAAAAAAAAAAAGAGTCATCTTCAAGGCAGTAGCTGAGGACATGTGGAGGTGATAACAGTAGGTGACAATCCAACCAAAGGCATTTAGATTTTATCATAGGTAGTAGTAAATGAGAGGACTTTAAGCTGAAGAGCAAGGCATTATCAAGACTCCTATGATAGGGCCAGCTGGTGAGACGTTGGGCTAAGCAGTCATCTGCAGTGCCGGCATCCCATATGAGTGCTGATAGTCCTGGCTGCTCCACTTCCAATCCAGCTGCCTGCTAATGTGCTGGGAAAAGCAGAGTGGAAGATGGCCCAAGTGCCTAGGCCCCTGCCACCCACCAGATGGAGTTCTCCTAGCTTTGTCCTGGCCCAGCCCCAGCCGTTGCAGCCATTTGAGGAGTGAAGCAACAGATGGGAGATCTCTCTCTCTCTCTCTGTATCCCTCCCTCCCTCCCTTCCTCTCCCTCCTTCCCTCCCACTCCGCCCCCTTTACTCTGCCTTTCAAGTAAATAAAAATAAATCTTTCTTTGAAAACATTAATCTCCTCCCATGACAGTGTGAAGAGGCTTTCATGGGGAAGAGGTGGTAATGACACAGGGCAGTGACAAAAGAGATGCAGAGAAAGATGATTAAAGAGCTGAAGACCTGGAACTGATCGGACTTGGCAACCACCAGTTGTGTTATTACATTGGGCCTCTTTTAAATGTACTTTTCAACCTTGGAAAAGCCTTCTTAGGAATGTAAGTCATAAAAAACGGTCATGGGGCCAGTGCTGTGGCATAGTGGGCTAAGCCTCCACCTGCAGGGTCCCATATGCGTGCTGGTTCTAGTCCCAGCTGCTCCTCTTCTGATCTAGCTCTCTGCTATGGCCTGGGAAAGCAGTGGGGAAAAAAAAATGGTCATGCACTCACTGATACCTGGTTCCCAAAGTCTGTTCTCATTACAGGTTCAAGGTCAAGCCAGGACAGCCCAGGGAGATCTATCTAATCAGACCCAGCCTGCGCTGCACAAAGCCATCAGTTAGATTATCTCCTGTTTGTTAGGACAACTATTAATTAGGACAAATGCAAGTCTCCTTCTATAGAGAAAATGATAAGGATCACTGAAGCCAAATCCTGAAAACTAGAAGAACTGGGATTTGAACTATGCCCTGAAATAGTGCCGGAACGTAGTAGACACCCAACAGCTGTTGAATGAGTGACTACATGGATGAAGGTTTCCTGGTTCCTAGTTCAGCTCCACTCTAGTCCATAAACCACTGATCACAAAAGTCCATTGGGAATGCAGAGGAGCCAAAACGCCCGCCCTTGCTCCGCTGAGCAACCTATCAGCCCAGTTCAACCCCAAAGCACCTGTCTGGCACTGACCCAGCCCCCACCACGGAAGAAGTTAATTAACTCCTAGCTTACTGTTGTCCTCAGATGCTAAAAACGAGAGGGAAAATTACATAGGAAGCTCTTAGGGTCTAGGGAGGCAAGGTCTTCACACAGCCCCCGGGGTGGGTGTGCATCCATAATCCAGGTCCGCAGATAGAGGCTGCCTGGTCCCAGACGGCGAGGCGGTGTTCCGGGGGAGGGCTGCGGCGAAGGTGGAGTCCTCCAGTGGTCCCGGAGAGCCTGGCCAAGACCGGGACGCATCCACGGGTCCTACGGTCTGCGGAGGTGTGAAGCAGGTTTAAGGCCGGCGCTTGGGCAACTTCCTCGTCCACTCCCGTGCGCTCCTCCCACGGCTTCCAAACCACCTACTACGCGCAAAATCCCTCAGCGGGCGCCCGGACTGGAGGGGGGGAAGTGCATAGAAAAGGCCGAAGCCCCCAGAGAGCGACACCGGTGCCCAGAGCGAGCTGGATGCAGCGATTCGAGGGTGGGCCGGAGGCCCGCGGTGGAGCGACCAAACCTTTCCCTATCGGCGCTCGGGCTGACAGCGCCACAGGCCTGACAGCGCGCTGGAAACACGCGAGCCCCAGGCCCGCGCGCCCCGGCCAGGCTGCGGAGCCCCGCTCGGGTTCGGTTCCTCCCGGAGTCGCGGGCTGGGGGCGGGGCCCGGCGGGGCGGGCCCGCGGTGACGTCGCGCGGGCCGGGACGCGCGGAGGCGGCGGCGGCGGCGGCGGCGCCTCCTCCTGCTGCTGTTGAGCCCCATCCCCCCGCGGCCGGCCGGTTCCAGCCCGCACCCCGCGTCCGTGCCCGCGCCCCCGCCCCCGGGCCCCGCCATGGGCCTCACCGTGTCCGCGCTCTTTTCGCGGATCTTCGGGAAGAAGCAGATGCGGATCCTCATGGGTGAGGCAGATCGACCCAGCGGCCCGGACCAGGGCGCCGGCCGCGGCGCAGCCCTCCTGCCCCCGCGTCCCTGCAGCCCGGCCCACCTGGGTCTCTGACCCGGAGTCCTCCCCCACTGCCACCGCCTAACGCACTGGGGGCCCCTGCGCTCGAGCGGGTCCTGGCCTGCAGCGCCAGCCCCGAGGCCCGAGACCCCGAGCTGCCGGCCTGGGTGGGTGCTGCTCCCTCCGCCCCAGCCCGGCTGGGAAGAAGGGAGGATTCCGCCCTTGGAGACGACTTTTAAAAGGAGCGCGGCCTTCCTCGCATGTCCCTGGCCGCCCAGGCCTCTCACGCCCCCGGCCCACTTTGGGGGCAGGAGTTGGCGCACGCACCCCGACTGCCCTCCAGGCCCGAAGGTGGGGAGCGGCGCGCACCTGCAGGCGCTCTCGCCCTCCGCCCGTCACCGCCCGCTGGCCCGGGCTCTCGGCTCCCCGGTCTCAAGGGGGCCCCCTCGCTCCCGCCTCCATCCCTGTACTCTTCCCCGTTGCAGTTGGCTTGGATGCAGCCGGCAAGACCACAATCCTGTACAAACTCAAGTTGGGGGAGATTGTCACCACCATCCCCACCATAGGTGAGCGCGGGGGCGACGCGGGGGAGGCCGTGCCGGGCCTTCTCAGGGTCTGCTCATCGGGTGTCCTGCCTCGGGCCCTTATCTGGAGCTCACCCTGAAACCAAGCCGGCTACCTGAGAAGTGGGTCAGGGTGTCTCTGCGTGTGGGATGGTGTCGGGGCGGGGTGGTGACCCAGGCCCGCCCCCCACCCCCCGCCGCTTGACTGCTGGGTCCCTTGGGGTCCCGTTCCCTCGGGCCTTGTTCACTGATCGCCTTTTGGTTTTGTGTCCCTGCTGAGATCCAAGTAGTTCTAGTGAGTTTCTTCCTTTCAGAACTTTTTCTCGTATTTTTTTTCCCCCAATGATCTGTAGGCTTCAATGTGGAAACAGTAGAATACAAGAATATCTGTTTCACAGTCTGGGACGTGGGAGGCCAGGACAAGATTCGGCCCCTGTGGCGGCACTACTTCCAGAACACTCAGGTGGAGTGGGCTGGGGGCGGGTGCGGGGGGGGGGGGGCGTGTGGGAGGTGGGGAGACGGAGAAAGTCCGGGCTACGCCAGCGAGCTAGGAAGAGCCCCTTCCCCAGTTTGACCCGCTTGGACTGGCTAGCCGCAGCGCATCCATCCCAGTCTGCCTCATTCATTTTCTGAAACTTAGCCACCTGACACTTGTGCAGAGAGGCAGGGTTCCCCGGGGCCACGCTATGCGATCCCAGGGCCACACTGAGCGATCCCGGGGCCACGCTGCGCGATCTCACTCCCATCGCGGGTCAATGCCTGGGACAGAAGCTGGATCCTTTGCAGTGCTGCCACTAGTTTATGTCAGGATTTGTGCGGGGCGGAAGTTACTAGTTGCTGAGAAGGGTTGACAGAGGTGGGTTGGGAGAAAGGGCCAGACCAAGGAGGAAGGGCCAGACTAGACTCCAGGTGGGACTGAGTGCGTTCCCTCCCTCTCCTGCTCTCTGCCCCGCCCCTCAGGGCCTCATCTTCGTGGTGGACAGTAATGACCGGGAGCGGGTACAGGAATCGGCGGATGAGCTTCAGAAGATGGTGAGGATCCGGGGTCCCTGAGCCCCCCAGCTTGGGGACACAGATGCCTGTGTTAGTGTGGAAGTCAGGAGTGCCCGGTGGAGCTGTCTGGGGTAGTGGGGGGTGGGGGAGGGAGGGCCAGGAACCCGACTTTCTTTTTATGCGCTCCGATATGTTGTGTGTCTTACCAGGTTTGGGATAAGGCTGACTTACCTGAGTCCCATGCCTTTACACCCAGCCCTGAGGAGAGGGTGGGGAAAGAGGGCTTCTAAGCGTCCCCTTATGCTCTTGCTCTTTCCATTTGGAATCATACAATAGTATGTTTTTCCCGCAAAGAGGGCAGGAGGGAAGAGAGAGCTTGGGGCCCCCACGGGCCCACGGGTTCCTCCTCTGTCCTCTGCTCTCAGCTACAAGAAGATGAGCTGCGGGACGCCGTGCTGCTGGTGTTTGCCAATAAGCAGGACATGCCCAATGCCATGCCCGTGAGCGAGCTCACCGACAAGCTGGGGCTCCAGCACTTGCGAAGCCGCACGGTGAGAGCCCAACCCCCTTGCTCCACATCCTGCCCGTCCCTGGGGCGTCACAGGCACCCTGCCGCTGACCTCTCTCCTTTCTTCCCCCTTACAGTGGTACGTGCAGGCCACCTGTGCCACCCAGGGCACGGGCCTGTATGATGGGCTGGACTGGCTGTCTCATGAGCTGTCGAAGCGCTAACCAGCCAGGGGCAGGCCCCTGCTTCCCGGAAGCTCCCGCGTGCATCCCGGGGGTGACCAGACGCCCGGACTCCTCAGGCAGTGCCCTTCCCTCCTTCTTTCCTCCCCCACAGACACAGGCCCCTTGTTCCTGCTCCTGCCTGCATGTTCTCTCTGTCGTGGAGCCTGGAGCCTCGCTCTCCGGGCACAGAGGGGTCCCCTCTCCTGCCTGCTCAGGCCTGGGGAAGAGCTTCCTGGCCAAGGCCCCCTCTTCCAAAGGAGGAGCAGGGATCTGGGTTTACTTTTGGTTTTTGTTTGTTTGTTTTGTTTTGTTTCTGTTTCGGGTGTACCCTTGGGGCCAGGTTGGGGGAAGGTGAGGGCTCCGGGTGGTGCTATGGTGTGGCACTGGATATTGAGTAATAAATTTGCTGTGGTTTGTACGTGGTGTCGTCTGTAGTCTAGGAGCGGGAGCTGGGTTACTGGGTGCAGAGAGACCTCAAAGGAGTTTCAAAGCCACAACAACCCCCGTATTCCCACACACCCTTGTCTGACCTAACTTCTCTCCCCTTATTCTTGGACAGGAATACTGTAGGGTATTGAGTGGAGGAAATCTCATTGCCTCTCCAATACCCAGAAGCCTTTGCTGAGGGCACGAAGATCTGCCTTCATGGTTGCTTAAAACACATACCTCTACTTCCTGTCCTTCTGCTAGCTACTTAGAATGGTAGTTCTTTCTTTCTTTCTTTCTTTCTTTATTTGACAGGTAGAGCTATAGACAGTGAGAGAGAGAAAGGTTTTCCTTCCGTTGGTTCACTCCCCAAATGGCTGCTACGGCCGGCGCTGTGCTGATCCCAAGCTGGGAGCCAGGTGCTTCTTCCCGGTCTCCCATGTGGGTACAGGGGCCCAAGCACTTGGGCCATCCTCCACTGCCCTCCCAGGCCGCAGCAGAGAGCTGGACTGGAAGAGGAGCAACCAGGACTAGAACTCAGCGCCCATATGGGATGCTGGAGCCGCAGGCGGAGGATTAACCAAGTGAGCCACAGCACTGGCCACAGAACGGTAGTTCTTAATGACTGCTTTTTTGCACATTAAACTTGAGGGGAAGAAAATGTGCATTAAATACACAGGTCCTGAAGCACACCTCAGAAAAGGGGATTTGTTAGGACTGGTATGAGACCCAACAACAACATGAATCTCTTTTTCTTTCTTTCTTTTCTTTTCTCTTTCTTTTCTTTTTTCTTTTTAATTTGAGAGGCAGATTTACAAACAGACAGGGAGAAACTTAGAGAGAAGTCTTCCCATCTGATGGTTCACTCCCCAAATGGACACAATGGCTGGAGCTGGACCAGTCTGAAGCCAGGAGCTTCTTTCAGGTCTCCCACGCAGGTGCAGGGGCCCAAGGACTTGGAGCATCTTCTACTGCCTTCCCAGGCCATCAACAGAGACTTGGATTAGAAGTGCAGCAGCCAGGACATGAACGAGCACCCATTTAGGATGTTGGCACTGCAGGGGGAGGCTTAGCCTACTATGCCACAATACCAGCCCAGAAAACATGAATCTTAAAAATTACTCAAGAGGGGGCTGGTGTACAGCAGGTTAAACCACCACCTGCAGTGCTGGGATCCCATATGAGCAACCAGTTCAAGTCCCAGCTTCTCCACTTCCAATCCAGCTCTCTGCTAATGCACCTGGGAAAAGCAGTAGAAGACAGCCCAACTGCTTGGGCTCCTGCCTCCCACATGGGAGAAGCAGAGGGAGTTCCACATTCCTGGCTTTGGCTCACTCTGGCCCAGCCTTGGCTGTTGTGGCCATTTGGGGTGTGGACCAGTGAATGGAAGATAACTGTGTGTGTGTGTGCACACGCGCGTGCACGCATGTGTGTGTGTGTATCTCCATCTCTCACTGTGACTCTGCCTTTCGAATAAATCTTTTTAAAGAAATTACCCAAGGAGGAGTGTTCTGTGTGTCCACAATTTCAGCTTGTTGCTACATAGACCCTGGGAGGCAATAGTGATGGCTCAAATAGTTGAGTCCCTGAATTGAGGAAACCTGAATTGAGTTCATTGTTCCTGGCTTCAGCCTGGCCCTGTCCTAGTTGTGAGCATTTGGAGGATGAACCATGCATCACATATGGGAGTGCTGGTTTGAGTCCTGTTACTCTGCTTCCAGTCCAGCTTCCTGCCAATGTGCCTGGGAACACAACAGATGACGGCCAAGTACTTGGGTCCATGCCATCTGCATGGGAGACCTAGATGGAGTTCTAGGTTCATGGCTTCAGCCTGGTCCAGCAAAAACTGTTGTGGACATCTGGAGAATGAAGCAGCAGGTGGAAGATAAGTCTCTCTCACTGACTCTCCTTCTCTGTCACTCTGCCTTTCAAATAAATAAATAAAGCTTTTTAGAAAGGTTCATGCCAAGTGTATTTTTTAAATGTAAAAAAAAAAAATGTAATTACCCAGATGATTCTGGCACTATTAGTCTGTTAGCCTTCTTTTACAAAATACTGGTGGCACCTGGGGATTGCAGGGCCCCTGCTGCACGCCTCTGGGACTTTCTACCTGGGGAGACTCCCAGCTATGGTGAAAGGGAAAGCGATTGCAAGGAGCCAGCGTTGTGGGCTGTTCTCCAAATGGGGTTGGCTCTATCCGTTTCCCATTGACTCTCAGCAAACTTAAACCCATCATCTCCACCACCATTTCTTTTTTGCCTTCCTCTCTTCTGCCTTCCTGGTGTCTGTTTCCCCGAGTTCTGGACTGGGTTCCCTTTGTGAGCTTTGCAGGGGGAAGAGTTCCAGAAGCAATTACACATGGGCTACGTGGGCGAGGAAAGGCGGGCAGCTCCGGCTGTCCAGCGGGTGCCTGTCCTGCCCAGCAGCAGTGCCTCTGGGCCTGGGGAGGAGGGTCTTCTCGCCACCAAGGCCCTCACCCTGATCCTGAGCCAGCCCTCTCATCAGCCTGAACACTTCAATCCTCCAGCTAGGGTTTCCCCACTCTCCACAAAGTGACTTCTGAGACATTTTAACCTCATCCCCTCAAGGGCCATATGGCTGATAGATATTTCCTGGATATCTTGAATTTTAAAAAATACTTGAGCTACAAAGGAGCCAACAGAACCCACTTCTTAGGGAGGAAAGAGGTTGATTTCTATCCTGCTATCAACAGGAGAAAGAGGTAAGGAAAAGGAGGGACCCGCCTAGTGTCACAGGTTACAGTTCTCATTCATGGTCTTAGCTCAGCCTACCTCAGTGCCCAGAGTGGCATAGGGAGACGAATACTGGAGGCTCTGGACCCTGTTTCCCTGGGTCATGGACTGATGTTGCTGGACCAGCACCTTTTCTTGGGACAAGAGGCAGCCCTCACAGTCACAATGCCCCCGGGTCACAGAGGTGCCAGGCCCCAGGCCAGCCCCTGGTTGGGAAGTTCCCCCTGGGGACGTCTTCTGGTGGGTACTCTAGGCCTTATTGCAGGCCCTATGGCCTGTGAAACCTCAACACTGGGGGGAAGGGTGGGCTGGACAGCGTCATCACCCGTGGGGCTGGCCCCATGGATAAGGTGGAGTGGATACACAGACACCCCAAGGCCGAGGACCTAAGGGTTGGGCTCATCAACTGGGCAGGAACTTACCTCACCTATGAGGCTTACAAGAACTCAGTTACTGCTACTGCGAAGACTTTGGGCAGGCGACAGGTAACAAGATGAACTTGGAACCGGAACCAATTTTTGGCATGGCCAAGCTCTCCCGTGTGTGTGTGTGTGTGTGTGTGTGTGAGTGTGTGTGTGTGGCAGTGGAGCTACACGCACAACCTGATCATTTTCCTTGCCTCTGCCACTGTCAGCCCAAGACCTTTCTCTTCCAGGCTTTGGCTCACAAGTCTCCATTGCTTGAACTGCCCTCTATAAACCTATCTATTCCACAGAGGAAGCCTCAACCTTGGCCTTGCTGCCTTGTCCTGCTCCGGCTGCTCCCTACCCTGCACCCCAGCACAGGGCGGCTTTGTCATCACAGAGAGGTGGAGAGCCGAGGCTAGAAGGCAGAACTGTGGGCACCTGGGGAAAGTTGGACCAGGGGAGTCAGTGCAAGGCCTATGTTGAGCTTTGAGAATGGGTTCCTTCTAGAGGCCCTAGGCCCCTCTGGGATGGTTTCAGAGTAAGGCAGGAGAGAGTCCTCTTGTTCCTAACAAGGTTGACCACAGCTAAACCAGTTACATCCCGACTATCTGATGCTCCCATCTTCATGCCTGGAGCCTGGGGACCTGCCTCTTAGAGCTTAGGTCTGCTCCAGCCAAGTTGGCTTGGTGGCCCTTAGAGATGGATTGATTGGCTGAGCCTGCAATCCAAGGCAGCAATGGGAGGAAAAGTGACTCAAGCCAGAACATTTCTTAGAAAATGAGGTATCAAAGGGCAGGGGTGGGGGGTGGGGGCTGGCCTGTTAGCTGGAAGAGGTGAGCACCCAAAACCTCTCCCTATGTCTCCAGTGATGGAGAGGCCCAGAGACCTTTTGACCCCTCTCTTGGTTGGGAGACCCCAGGGCTGACGTGGAAGGGAAGGCGATTGGCCCGGGTGAGGGTGGCAGGGTTCCTCGGTGCAGTCACGGGGCAACACTGATTTTCCTCTTCTCCCCCACAATGGCCCCAGACCTGGGAGCTCCTGGTGAGCAATGAGCACGAGACACAGGCCGTAGTACGGCTGAAGAGCTTGCAGGGCCTCTACCTGCTGTGTGAGACAGACGGCACTGTGTGCCATGGCCGGCCGAGGAGCAGCCACCATGGCTGCTTCCTACTGCGCTTCCACCGGAACGGGAAGTGGACCCTCCAGTGCATCATCTCTGGCCGCTACCTGGAGTCCAACGGCGAGGACGTGTTCTGCAACTCCCGGGTCCTCTCGGCATACCACATGTGGACACCCCGGCCAGCTCTGCATGTCCACGTAATCCTCTACAACCCCACCAGCAACACCTATGCCCGGGCTGACCCTACAGTGGGCCGCATCTGGGTGGATGCAACAATCCCTTGCCTGGAGGAATGTGGGTTCCTCTTGCATTTCCAAGAGGGATGCTACCACTTGGAGACATCGACACACCACTTCTTGTCCCACGTAGACCGCCTAGTCACCCAGCCCTCGTCGCAGACAGCTTTTCACATGCAAGTGCGCCCTGGAGGCCTTGTAGCCCTGTGTGATGGAGAAGGAGGCACGTTATACCCACAGGGCACGCATCTGCTTCTAGGACTGGGCTCCAATCCCCTGAGGGGCGAGGAGTGGTTCATCCTACAGCGCTGCCCAGCCTGGGTCAGCCTCAGATCAAAGACTCGAAGGTTCATCTCAGTCATCTATGGCAAGTTCTGGGCCCAGCACAGCCACAGAGGGAGGGAGGGCCAGTTGTAGAGAAGAGAAAAGTGTGTCTGGGATCAGCAAGGATTTCTAAACCTACTACTAAAGAGAATCCTAGGGTCCACAGGGGAGAAAGATAGAAAAGTGGGGATATGGAGGGCCAGCATCATGGTGTAGTATGTAGTAGTCACTGCCTGTGATGCCAGCATCCTATATGGGCGCCGGTTCCATTCCCAGTTGCTCTATTCCCAATCCAACTCCCTGCTGGTGGCTTTGGAAGGGCAGCAAAAGATGGCCCAAGTCCTTGGACCCCTGCACCCATGTCGGAGACCCAGAAGAAGCTCTTGGCTTCTGGCTTTGGCCTGGACCAGCCCCAGCCATTGTGGCCATCTGGGGAGTGAACCAGCAGATGGAAGATTCTCTGTGTGTGTGTGTGTGTGTGTGTGTGTGTGTAACTCTGACTTTCAAATAAATAATTTAATTTAGAAAAAAAAAAAGCAGTAGGGATACAGGCTTTAGGGGAAAGCAGCCTGGGTCTTCCCCAGATTACTATGGTCCAATACATTTGAAGAAGGTTGAGGAAGGAAAGGAGAGGAGTCCCAGGGAAGAAGCATGGAGGATGGGCTGGAACTGAGGGCGAGGACAGACTCGGGCTCGCTCTGACGTGTGCTTGCTCTCCAGATGCTGAGGTGTGTGCTGCCTCTGAGCGCTTGACCTCAATGTCCTTGTTCCAGTTTGAATGTGACAGCGAGAGCCCCACCTTGCAGCTTCGCTCAGCCAATGGCTACTACCTAGCCCAGGTGAGACCTTGGCCTTCTGTGCAAGAGAAACCTTAAGCTCTGAGCTCTCCCTCTCCAGACATACTTTCTCCTTCTTCAGGGGTAGGAGATTAGTTAATGAGGTGAGCTGTGGAGGTCCTTGTCCAAAACCCTCCATTGTCACCCAGTGGCCTCATACTTTAAAAAAAAAAAAAAAACTATTGAAGCCTGTAATTTAGATACATTATGTTTTTTATAATACACATATATTATACATTAATTATGTACAGTTGGCCCTCTGTATTTGTGGACTCCATATTGGTGGAGTCAACCCATTGTGGATTCAAAATGTTAGCTAGGCTGTGATGGTTCTGCCCGTACTGAACAGGTACAGGCTTTTATTCTTATAATTATTCCCTAAACAATGCAGTATAACAACCATTTCCATAGCATTCACATTGTATATGGTGCTATAAATAATCTACAGAGGATAAAGTACAGTGGAGAATATGCGGATTATGTGCAAACACTACTCCATTTTATCCAAGGGACTTGAGCATCCATGGATTTTGATATCCATGGGGTAGTGGAGTGTGCGGTTCTGGAACCAATGCTTTATGGATATCAGGGGATGACTGTATGTTGTAAAGATACTATGTATATACTATGTATGGCAATTGTATGCATATAGTGCACCCTTTTACGTGCGAAATTGAGTGCATTTTGACAAATGCATACACTCATGCAACCATGCCACAAGCAGACCAACTTACAAAATGTTTCCGTCTCCACAGAAATTCCTTCTTGCCCATTTATAGTCAGTTTTCCTCCATCTCTGATTCCCTGCTATCACTAATCTGTGTTCTGTCTGATGGATTACATCAGTCCACTCTAGAATTTCAGATACATGGAATCACAGGGTATGGACAGTATTAATGCTTCTTTTACTTAGTACAATGCTTTTAAGATACATCCTTGACATTGTATGTATCAGTGTTTATTCCTTTTCATTGATGAGTAGTGCTCTAAAATACTATACTATTATGTATACCAGTGTTCATATAATACTTAAGTATTATAATGCCCTTTTTAAACATAAACATTATTTATCCATTGACTTACTGATCAACGTCTGGGTTTTTTGGGCTATTGTTATGAATAAAGTTTTATTATGAAGAAAGTTGTTATGAACATTCATGTACAAGTCTTTTTGTTCGTCTGTATTTTCCTTTACCTTTGGTGAATACCAAGGGGTAGAATTCCTAGGTCATATGTTAGATGTGAGTTTAACGTTATAATAAAATGTCAGTTTTCTGGCCGGCGCCACAGCTCACTAGGCTAATCCTCCGCCTGCGGTGCCGGTACACCGGGTTCTAGTCCCGGTCGGGGCGCCAGATTCTGTCCCGGTTACCCCTCTTCCAGGCCAGCTCTCTGCTATGGCCCAGGAGTGCGGTGGAGGATGGCCCAAGTGCTTGGTCCCTGCACCCCATGGGAGATCAGGAGGAAGCACCTGGCTCCTGGCTTCGGATCAGCGTGATGTGCCAGCCGCAGCGCACCAGCCGTGGCGGCCATTGGAGGGTGAACCAACTGCAAAAAGGAAGACCTTTCTCTCTGTCTCTCTCTCTCACTGTCCACTCTGCCTGTCAAAAAAAAAGTCAGTTTTCTAAAGTGACTATATAATTTTATGCTCTTGCCAGTGATATATGAGGGTTCTAATTGCTCCTTGTCTTCCCCTACACTTGTTATGGTATGTATTTTTAATGTTAGTCACTCTAATGGATATATATTATTGTATCTTACTGTGACTTTAATTTGCATTTATCTTGTCTTTTGTCATTTTTAGTAGCTTTTCATGAACTTTTTGGCTCTTCATATATTTTCTCTTGTAAGATGTCTGTCCAAATCTTTTCCCCATTTGTCACTGAGTTGTTTGTCTTATGATTGATTAGTAGGAGTTCCTTGTATGTTCTAAATTCAAGTCCTTTACCAAATACATGCCTGGTAAACATTCTTTCCCAGTGTGTATGTGTGCATGTGTGTGTGTGATTGTGTTGCATTTTCACCTGCTTAATGGTGTCTTTTGAGAAGCAAATTTTTAGTTTCAGAAGTCCAATTTGTCCATTTTTTAAATGGTTACTACTTTTTTTATCCCAAGAAATCATTGCCTACAACAAAGTTGTGAAGAATTTCTGTTTTCTTCTAGATGTTTTATGATTTAGCTTATACTTGTATGTTTATGATCCATTTCAAAATTATCTTGTGGTCAGAGCTAAGGTTCATTTCTCTCCATAATTAGCTGGACTCGGGGGCAGTAGGAGAGCTGAGGCCTAAGAACATTCTCCAAAAATGATCAGAAAGCATAAAGCACATTCTTGAAGAATGAAAAAGATGGGGAGGTGGGATGTGGAGAGAAGCTCTAGTAATGAAAATGACGGGGAGAAAGATGAGGGAGTCAATCTTCATTCCTCTTCCAGAGGCGCCACAGGACAGTGATGGCTGATGGGCACCCAATGGAGTCGGACACTTTCTTCCGTGTGCACTGGAACTGTGGCAAGATCATCCTGCAGTCCTCCAACGGGCGCTTCCTGGGCATTGCAGCCAATGGCCTTCTGATGGCCAATGCCACTATCCCAGGTGAGCCAAGTCAGGGACGCTTTCAGAGGGGGCTGAAATAAGGGTTTAAGAAAAAAAGAAAGAAAAACGGGGCCAGGGTTGTGGTGTAGCAGGTTAAGCTGCTTGCTGCCTGCAGCACTGGCATACTGTGTAGGTGCCAGTTCGAATCCCAGCTGCTCCACTTTCAATCCAGCTCCCTGCCAATGCACCTGGGAAATCAGGAGAGGATGGGCCAACTGCTTGAGCCCCTGCACCCACATGGGAGACCCAGAAGAAGCTCATGGCTCCTGGCTTTGACCTGGCTCAGCCCTGGCCATTGTGGCCATTAGAGGAGTGAACCGGCGATGACGGATCTCTTTCTCTCTCTGTCTCTCCCTCTCTCTGTAACTCTGCCTTTCAAATAAAATAAAATAAATATTAAAAAAGAGAGTCAGAAGATTTGGGTTTGTGTACTTGCTCTCTCCTTGAGCAAACTACCTCTTTAAGCCTCAGTTTCACTGTCGGGAGAACTAGAGATATCTGCCCCACTACTTCATGGAGTTGTTACATGGATTAAGGAGATTAACACATCACAAAAGATTTAATATTACTGAAATGTCATGTGCCCCCCACTGTGTTAAGTGCTCTCACAAATGTCTCACAAGCAGTTAGTATAAGACCTGGAGTATAGCAGATGTTCATTAAATGTTAAAATGTTAGGGGTCCGGTGCTATGGCTCACTTGGTGCCGGGTTCTAGTCCTGGTTGCTCCTCTTCCAGTCCAGCTCTCTGCTGTGGCCCAGGAAGGCAGTGGAGGATGGCCCAAGTGCTTGGGCCCCTGCACCCGCATGGGAGAACAGGAGGAAGCACCTGGCTCCTGGCTTTGGATTGGCATAGCACCAGCCATAGTGGCCATTTGGGGGTGAACCAAAGAAGAAAAACCTTTCTCTCTGTCTCTCTCTCTCTCACTGTCTAACTCTATCTGTCAAATAAATCAATTTTAAAAAAGTTAAAATGTTAGGGTGGGCCTAGGGTTTAATGGTTAAGATCCCACAGCCCATACCAGAAGGCAACACCTGACTCTGCTCCTGACTCCAGTTTCCTGGTAATGCAGACCCGGGGAGGCAGGGGTGATGGCTCCAGTAATTGGGTTACTGCCACCCATGTTTTGGGAGACCTGGATTGAATTCCTGGCACTCTGTAGGTATTTGAACAGTGAACTAGCAGATGGGATCCATCTCTCTCTCTCTCTCTCTCTCTGCCTCTAAAAAAATTAGTACACAACTCTTTGTGTATTAAGAAAAGTTAGAATCTTGACAACACCCTTCTGCAATGAGTGTTCTTCCTCCTGCTTGCTTCTGGAGAATACCTCAATAATCCCTTCCAATTCCTTTCAGGCCCAAACGAGGAACTGGCCATTCGATTTACTAACCGGCCTTTCCTGGTGTTGCGAGGTCGGTACGGGTACGTGGGCTCCTCGCCGGAGCACGACCTCTTGCAGTGCAATCTGGACCAGCCCGACTGCATTCACCTCCTCCCCTGCCGCCACGGCATCTACCACTTCCAGGGTGAGTGGCTCCCCTTCCCCTCACAGTGCAGCCCTGTCTTAGCCCCAGCTCACACTTCAGGGCCTGCTCATCTTACGTCATAAAAGGAAAAACAAGATTGCTGCTTGTTCTCACATCTCAAGACCCCAGAGTGGGTGGACAGGACAGAAACTACTGGAATCCCTTCTGGCCCCACTGTGTCTCCACAGAGGGCTGTACCGGCACAGGCAGGGGCGGGGGCCCCAGGAGGGTGGCATGGCTCCAGGAGGCCCCTGGGAGTCAGGACTGCTGGAGGACAGCCCACCAAGCAGCCCACCAACCCGAGCTCCTCTCTCCCAGCACAAGGTGGTTCCTTCTGGTCAATCACATCCTTTGGCACCTTTCGCCCCTGGGGAAAGTTTGCCCTCAACTTCTGTATAGAGCTTCAGGGAAGCAACTTGCTCACCGTGCTGGCACCCAACGGCTTCTACATGCGAGCTGATCGAAGCGGCACCCTACTGGCAGACAGCGAAGATATTACCAAAGAGTGTATCTGGGAATTTTAGGTAAGGGAGTGCGGGGAAAGCCCCGGGGGTGGGGGCAGAGGGTGGGAGAGGAGCTGAGGGTGAGAGAAAGGAGGTGGGTGGGGAGGCCTGTTGTGGGAAGACCAAAATGCAAAATGCACTCCTGCACGGATTTTTGTTTTACTGCCTCACCAACAACTGTTTCCTGACTTGGTCACTGCAAGTCCATGGAGGTCTTTGTGGACGCCCCAACTTGAACTTGGCTTCAGAAAGAAGTCAGATCTAGGTTTCTCCCTGTGTTGCCACACTGACTTATGTGCTTGCGAGCAAGCATGGTGGAGATAGGGTGAGGTGTGCTTGGGTATCTCTGTCTCCACTGATGCAGAATTTTACCTTGTTTGTAAGTAACATGGCTTGCTTTGAGGGTGTGTAGCTGGGGGTGGAAGATATGTGCTTTCTATTCTATACACTTTGAATCCCTACCTTCCCTGGGCTAGAGTTGGCTCTCAGATTCTCACCTCCAACCCTGACCCTTCTCCTGAACTCTGACTGCTTCTCCCTTTCACTTTCTGATGGGCAGTCACCATGACTTGGTCCTCCAGGCCGTCCATATCAGCAGAGCTGCAAGCAGCCTCCTCGTCCTGCCATCCCCAGGGCTGCTCCCAGAGAAGGGCGATTCTCCTCATCCTGCTGTCCCCAGGGCCACCTCAGGCACCACTGCCGCTAGCTCAGGCTCAAGACCTCGGTGCCACCTCTCCAAGCTCCCTTTAGCTCCCTTCATTAAAGTCTGCAATTTCCTGGGTGCTTCCTGAACAATGCCTCTTTAGTGCTCGATCCTTCACAATAACCGTGGCTTCCACTTGGTTCCTGGCATTTCACCGAGAGCCAGCCTGTCTCCCAGCACTCGCCAGCAGCACCTCCCGCAGCCAAATCCAGTCCGTGCAGTCTCCTCTTTACATCATCTTGGTTTTGCTGACCTGCTGCTTCCCTCCATCATTCCCTAATCATAGCTCTTCAGGGCACCCCACTGCTCTGAGTCCTGTCCCTTCACGAGTGACCTCACTTTCCCAGCTGGAGAAGTCACAAGGATGTTGGAGAAAATACTTCAATTTGGATATCTGACCGATGTAGATTCACAAGCTAGTCAACTTCAGGCTTTATCAGCTGTATGACCTTAGGGAAATTGCTTTAATATTTCAAGGCCTCAGGTTTCCCAACCATAAAATGGGAATGATAGCTACCCAATAGGTATTGCAAAGGTTAAAGGATGATCTCAATCTAAATATAGGCCCTCATTAGAGGTTGGCTGTTTATCCATTTTTCTACCAGTTTTTTTTTTTTTTTTGATAGGCAGAGTGGACAGTGAGAGAGACAGAGAGAAAGGTCTTCCTTTTCCTTTGGTTCACTCCCCTAAATGGCCGCTACGGCCGGCACACTGTGGCCGGCACACCACGCTGATCTGAAGCCAGGAGCCAGGTGCTTCCTCCTGTTCTCCCATGCGTGTGCAGGACCCAAGCACTTGGGCCATCCTCCACTGCCTTCCTGGGCCACAGCAGAGAGCTGGACTGGAAGAGGAGCAACCGGGACAGAATCCAGCGCCCCGACTAGGACTAGAACCTGGGGTGCTGGTGCCGCAGGTGAAAGATTAGCCAAGTGAGCCGTGGTGCCGGCCTCTACCAGTTTTCTTACGATAGCCAAAGTGAGAACTAGAAAATGAAAGGCCTCCATTTTCTTACCCCAGGAAGAGTTTGGGTAGAGCTAAATTTCTCAGCTCCCTTTCGAGCCCGACATGCTAGTAGCAGTGTGTTGCAGTGGTGAAGAGCTCACCTCGAAACTCAGGTTGTTAAATTTGTTGTTTGACCTTGACCAACCGAAGCCAAAGCCTGTTTCTTGTGAGTCAATGGGAATCCAGTATTGATCTCGCAGGGTGGTAGTGGAGAGTACTGAGCCTATCAGTGTGGGATCCTTGGTTAACATTCTAGCCCCCAGCACATTCTCACCCTTCGGGGGTCCTCCCCGACCCAACACCAGCTCTTAGTAAACTTTCCTGTCCACCACATTCTGCCTTGGGACTCTAATGGACATTTTTTTGCACCAATGATTCAATTTTTTTAAAATTATTTTTATAAATTAACTCCACATATGCCCAGCATTGATCATCTTATTCCATCACTTCCCATAGGATTTTCCCTGGTGTTCTAAAAGCCAGAGATCAGCCCACAATCTCAGTTGATTGCTGAAGGTTTCTTCTGTTCCTTCTTCTTCCCACAGGTCAATGGGGTACCACCTTCCAAAATACAAATCCTCCAAGAAAGACTACTGCCCTAAATGGAACGGGAACCCCGGAGTCAAGATCCAAGAGAAGAATATCTGTTACACAACTTTTCCTACCCAGTTTAGCAAAACACCTGTTTCAAGCAAAAATACAACATAATGGGCCACCCAAAGAGCCTGTGTGCATCTGACTCCGGACAGAAAGGGGGTCTGCATGAGGGTGGGGACGGAGGCTGCAGGCCCTCTACATGCAACCAGGAGAAAGGAGACAGCTGAGATCCAGTTTTCAGCTCATCTTCCCCTCTGCCACCCAGAGGCACTGAACTTTTCCCAGTGACCCCATGGGAGCCATCCTCACCCTGAAGGATTCAGAGTCAGGATGTGATTTTAGGTGTCCTTTTGGTCACTTGCAGGATTTGTAACCCTATGGGTACAGGGTAATAGTTATAATACCTTCTTCCTGTGTGGTCCACCCTCTCATCTCCTCTGTCATTTCCTTTGATCCAGCGAGGTAGGCAGGACAGCACTTCTGCCATGATTTCTCACCTCTTATGGAGAGCTGGAGTGATTTGTTCAAGGTCACTTGGCAATGATCAGTTGCCCATGATCAATTCCCACAGAGCTAGCCAATGCCTCAAATCTTCTGACTCCAGTGGTCAATATTCCTTGCATCAAAGCATGAAGTGCAGGGCATCATTGTGCAGAGGGTTAAGCTGCTGCCTGCAACACCGGCGTCCATAGTAAAGCACCTGTTTGAGACCGGGTTGCTCTGCTTCCAGTTCAGCTCCTTGCTAATGTGCCTGGAAAGCTGTGGGAGATGTCTCAGGTACTTAGGCCTCAGCCACCCATGTGGGAGACCCAGGTGGAGTTCCTGGATCCTGGCTTCAGCCTGGCGCATCTCTAGCTGGTGCAGCCATTTGGGGGAGTGAGCCAGCAAACGGAAGGTCTCTTTCTCTGCTTCTCCCTCTCCCTCTGTCACCTGCCTTTCTGATAAATAAAATAAATCTTTTTTTAAAGGAGTAACTTCCAAAATGTCTATCATTCTTGCACCGTCTTCATGATTCCAGCCTTTACCAACTATCTGCCCTATTAATGTTTTTATTGACTTAGATGCTTATAGACATTTACTTTAAAAGGTATATTTTTATCACTATCATAAAATGGAAAAAACCAAAACCACTTGCCATAAATAGAAAGTGACTATAAAAATAAATTCACTGGAACACAGTGATGTTATCAAATCCTAGAATTCCCTTCCTGCCCAAAGCTCAAAGCCTGAAACTCCCTTTCTCTTTCGTAAGAAAGATTAACAACTGTTAGAGAGACACTAAAGACTAGAACCAAAATGAAACTTTTTCCTTGAAGCAATCGGAATTGAAAGTAATCTGGAAAGAGAATAATTTTCTCATTTCTGACTCTCCATTATTTAAACCAGCCCCCACACACCTCCTAACATAATCTCGAGGCTGGCACTGTGGCGTAGCATGTAAAGCCACTGCCTGCAGTGCCAGCATCCCACATGGGCACCAGTTCAAGTCCCGGCTGCTCCACTTCTGATCCAGCTCTCTGCTATGGCATGGGAAAGCAGTGGAAGATGGCCCAGGTCCTTGGGCACCTGCAACTGCATGGGAGACCTGAAAGAAGCTCCTGGCTGCTGGCTTCAGATTGGCGCAGCTCCAGCCATGTGGCCAATGGGGAGTGAACTAGTGGATGGAAGACCTCTCTCTTTCTCTCTCTCTGCGTCTCCTTCTCTCTCTGTGTAACTCTGATTTTCAAATAAATAAATATATTTTAAATCTAATATGGCAGCCATGATCTGTGTGTCACTGACTACAGGGCATTTGATATGTGGCTAGTGCGAGTGAGGAGCTAAATTGCTCATTTTATTTAATTACATTTAAATAGCCACGTGTTATTGGTGGGTACTTACTGGACAGCACATGCCTGGATCATCTGATAATAAGGGACCTCCTGAAGTACAATTTCTGTGTAAATACCTGTCCCACATGAGAGGTAAAAACAAACACTTCCCCACTCCTCCATCCCCAGTCCTCTTTGCACCATAAGTATCCCTCCCCTGCCCATCAAAAGGGAAAGGATTTGGAGGAATGAGTCCTGCCTATTTTCAAAATACTCCATACTTCACCTCATTTTCCTCATTTTCTTCTCTTTCCCCACATTCCAAGATGTCCCAGGAGGGCCTTAAACTTTCTCTTCAGGGGGACAGAGTTGAGAAGATGTGGAACTTAATGCCAAGAAGAATCAAGCAAACAAGCCCTTTGGTGCGTCTCTAAATGGAAAAGTGAAATACAATAAACGGCATTTCCACTCTCTCTGTTACTATGACAAAAAACACATAGAAGAAGAGGCCAGCATTGTGGTGCAGCAGGTTAAGCCACCACCTATGACAATCTGGCATTGGAGGACCAGTTGCAGTCCTGGCTGCTTTTCTTCCAATTCAGCTTCTTGCTAATGCATCTGGGAAGGCAACAGAAGAGGGCTCAAGTACTTGTGTTCCTGCCACCTATATGGGAGACAAGGATGGATTTCCTGGCTCCTGACTTCAGCCAAGCCCAGTCTAGGCTGTTGCAGGCATTGCGGGGTGGGGGAGTGAATCAACAGATGGAAGATCTCTCTGTCTCTCTCTCTCTTTCTCTATGAGTCTCCCTACCACGACTCTGACTTTCAAATAAATAAATAAATCTTTAAAAAGCATACATACAAGGGGCCTTCAAAAGTTTGGGCAAGCATGGTGCAGTGATTTAAACTACCACCTGGGAAGCTTGCAACGCATGTCAGAGTGCCTGGGATTGAGTCCTGCCTCTGCCTCTGCCTCTGCCTCTGCTTCTGCTTCTGTCACCCACATGGGAGACCCGGATGGAGTTCCTGTCTCCTGGCTTGAGCCTGGCCCAGTCCAGGTTGTTGCAGGCATTTTGGAAGTGATTCAACAGATGGAAGCTCTCTCTCTCTCTCTCCCCTTCAAATAAAAAAAAATATTTTTTAAAAATAAGTTTTGTGAAAAATGGAGCTAAAAGATGTGTGTTCTTCATGAACTTTTTGAAGCCCCCTGATAAGCAATTAAGGAAATAATGTTTATTTTGTCACATTATGGAATTATAGTAAATTTCCCTAGATGCAGATATCATGCTGTGATTTTGTTCCTTAGTTTTTGGAGATGCCTGCTGGAGGACTGAGGAGTGAGGTGTCATAATGAAATATCAGTGTGTGAGCATGTGCATGTGTGTGCATGTAGATGCATATTTGTGGGTATACAAGAACCCAAGCACAAGGTAGAAATAGGTAACTAGATAGATAGATAAGGTAGGTGGATGATAGATTAGACAGATGATAGATAGATATAGGTAGGTAGATGATAAATGATAGACATAGATGATCGATAGAGATAGATGATAGATAGATAGATAGATAGATGACAGATAGATGATAGGTAGATGAAAATTACATACATACATACATACATACATGCATGCATATATGTGGCCATGGTTTGGATATGATTTGAGTATGTCCCTTGGAGGGTTCACATGTTGGAAGTTTGGTCAACAGCATGGCAATGTTAAGAGGTAGTGAGATTTTTTTAAGAGGTAGGACCTATCAGGAATTCTTTCAAAAAAGAGATTTATTTAATTCATTTGAAAGGCAGAGTACCAGAAAGAAAAGGAGAGACAGAGACAGAAAGCATTCTTCAATCCACTGATTTACACCCCAACGGCCACAACCACTGTAGGTGGGCCAGGTCAGGACCAGGCCAAAGCCAGGAGCCCAGAACCCCACCTGGGTCTCCCATGTGGATGGCAGAAACTCAAGTACTTGGGCCATCTTCTGCTGCCTTCCAAAATACACTAACAGGAAGCTGGATCTGAAGTAATGCAGCGTAGACTCAAACCAGTACTCCAATATGGGATGCTAGTGGCACAGACAGTGACTCAATCCACTGCAGAACAATGCCAGCCCCTAGTGGAAGTTCTGTCCTTGCCCCTACACTCTCCAGCTTTCTGCTGTGTTGTGTGCTCTTTCAATCTTTCACCCATGTCTGCCATCGTGATACCATCTAACATGAGACTAACTTATCAATGGGGCTACCCATTCTTGGACTTTTAGCCTACAGTGAGTTAAGTACACCTCTTTTCTCTATATGTATCTAGGTTCAGCTATTTTGTTATAGTAATGGAAACTGGACTAATATATATATATATATATATATATATATAAATGTATATGGAGAGTAGCTAGATAAATGCATTCTAGATAAATGCTTCAGTTAGATACATAGATCAGAAATATGCACAGATTAGATGACAGACATGATTGATGACAGATAGATATAGATGATAGGGCTAAACTGCTTATAACTTAAATATGTGGGTAGTCACAATGGAAAAATGATTGACGACAGGAATTACTGCTAAAACAAACATGTTTTTATTACTGCCAAGTGGAGGCCTCCTAAGGCCAAGGTGAGAAGCGAGTGGGTGTCACTTCTCCAGCCCCTCCAATCAGGTGATGCACAGGGGAGGCATTGAGGCAGGGCCAGCCAAGGTCCATAGATGAGGGAGGGGCCACAGGCATGAGGAAGGAGCAGCAATCTGCATGGGCAGGGCAGCAAGGACAATGGGCAGGATGAGGTTCACCCCACCCCACACTGGGCTTGGCCTCACTCCAGGCCTTACAGCGGTGGGCAGCTGGCCCACAGCAGAGCCTGAGGGGACCAAGGCTGGAGACCAAGACATGGAAAGAAGGGCAAGGAAGGCAAAGCAGTACTGAATCCAGGGAACTCAGCTGTGGGGACAAAGAGGGCAGAGCTTGGGCTTATCTCTCCCATCCCACCCCTCAAAGTCACTGAAGGGTAGGGGCTGTGACGTCAGTGCTCCACCCTGAATATATACACTCAAACCCTCTTTACCTGCTATGGCTATCCATACACTACACTATAGCCTCATAGAGTACCAGTCTCCCCAGCTTGTGAGCCAAACACAGAGGAAAGCTACATCAAAGAGCCTTTGATGACCCCAAGGGGAGATCCATGTCTTCCTGTAAGGAGTCAGTGGGCCCTCTCCATACCCTGCAGGAATGAGGCCTTATGTGAATTCTTACCCCAGCAGGGCTTGAGACAGGCTTGCGTTGGAGTGTCACTCTGACACCTGTCGGGTGCTGTCCCACAACACAGCTGACAGCAGGAGGGACCCAGTGGTTCTGGGGCAGGCAAGGGTGCTATGGGCACATTTCCAGGTGACTGCTCGAAAACCAAGAGGAGACCCTCAGCTTCCAGTTATGCCTCCCGTTTAAAAGACCTGGCACCCCAGGTCACCTGCCACTCTGGCTGTATCCCACCAAACTCCAGAGAGATCTACTATCCACCCATATGGATAATGGAGATGGACAAACTTCCCAATCCTCCCAAGTACCTGTGCAGAGATGCTTCCTGGGGAAACCCTCGGGATAGTCAGCCCCTGGGAAGCACCTGAAAGGTGAGAATTGACCCAGTTAGAGGTTTGGGACTGGGGCAATGGGAGCATGGCAAGAGACAGGGAGGTTAGATGTAGAGGGAATCTAGGAAAAGAAGCAACTTGGTGGGAGGTAGGGAAAGATGGAGATTACAACCCTAAACTCTACCCTCTGTCCCCAGGCAGGATCTTAGAATTTGAGAAAGAAGGATTATTGGTTCTGGGCATAGTGTAGTCCTCAAGAGCAAGACAATCTGTGTGCCCAGCATGTAGCACAAGGCCTGGCAGAGAGAGATGCTGTGTAAATGTTTGTGGGTGGGTGGATGGATGGATGGATGGATGGGTGGGTGGGTGGATGGGTGGATGGGTGGATGGGTGGGTGGATGGGAAGGTGGGTGGGTAGATGAATGAGTGGATGTGTGGGTGAGTGAACATATATGTGAGCAGATGGGTTGGTTGATGATGGACAGAGGAGTGGCTGGATAGATGGACGGGGGATGCAGAGGAATCACCTGGAAGCTGCATTTCCCACTTGAGCTTCTCTTGCCGTCGCCACTTGGCTCTTCTGTTGGAAAACCAGACCTAAGGGAGGATGGGGATCATGTTCCTGGCTGTGCTTTCTGATGCCTGGCGCTTGCTGCTCTCACCCCGTGTTCCTGGCCTGGACTCAAAAGGAAGACCCTTCCTCAGACATCCTTACATCCTCCTTCCCTGATCTGGCTCTCTGTCCCCTTCCTCAACTCAAAGATCTGAGGTGGGGAAGAGAGCAGAGCAATCAGCAGAAGGTAATAAGGAAGGAATTATGCTCACAAAAGTCTGCTTCCACCTTCTCTTCCCCCATCCCCCGTATCAGCACCTGAAGCCCTGGCTGGACAGACCCTTCCTCCTGCTGGTTTGTGCCCCTTGTGTCACAGAACCCACTCACCCTCACTGTGTCCTCAGGCAGAGAGGTAGCAGCAGCCAGTTTTCCACGGGCCACTGAATCAGGATACTGGCCACGCTGAAACTCTATAGAGATGGAGGCTCACACGGTTAGGCACAGGGAGAGGAGCAGGGGATGGGTCTCCCGCTCAGGTCTGACTTGCCACCTGCTACAACCCTAAATGACCTTCCTCCCCAAGGCAGAGTCACGCAAAGGCTGTACCCCCCTCCCCAAGTCTCAGTGCCTCAGGGCCGCTGCACCCAGGTCACACCAAGGACCCCCTGCTCCACGGTCCACCCCATTCAGCACCTTTCTCCAATGCCTCAGCTTGGCCTGGGGAGAAGATGGTCCGATTCCGGTGACCAGTCCCTGGGTGGGGACCCGGGGGAACCTCAGAGCCTCTGTGGGGAATGGGAGGAGCTGGAGCCAAAACAGCTGCAAAAGAGGACAAGGTCCTGTGGCAGAGATTCCTCTGGATGGGTGGGGGGCTCTGAGTCCCTTGGACATTGGCCAGAGGACCACACGGGTATAAAGGCACAGCTGAGCTTGTGGGGCAGTCACAGTTCCTTGGAGGTCACTGCAGGGGCACTGGGTGGGACATGTGTTTAATATCATGATGGGGTACACACTTGCAGGGGAAACTGGAGTAGGGTTGGCCCGCACGTGCTTGACCCCACAGAATATGAGGGTGTCCAGGGAAATGAGGCAGATGGATGGTGTAGAATACCCAGTGCTAAAATCCTAGGTGCTAGAGGACCAGGTTCTGCTCCAGGACCTGCCAACAAGTAGCTGGTGGCCCTTGGGTTGATTCCCTTCCCTAAACTTTAGTTTCTTCCACCCGGAGAGAATAAGCCTCCCTGGTACGCCATCCTTATTAGGGTGTAAGGGAAGGTGATCCAAAAAAAAAAGATAGGGCTTTGAGAATTTTGAATGCTGAGTATTTGGCTTTGCCAGCCCTACAGACAGCCCCAAGACCCACCTGGTGACCTGAGCTGTGCCCAGGGAAGTCTCTGATCCTCTTGCAGTGCACGTAGGACTCGGTTGATGGAGGAGACCTGGGGGGTGTTGGGGTGTCAAGTGGAAAGGTGCACAGACCCAGGGTTGCATCCTGAGGATGTTTCCTCCCAAATCCTTTCTTCCCTCTGCCTCCACCCGCACGTGGGCTCCCAAGGCCAGCCGCACATTTCTCCCTGCACCTGTTTCATTTCATCTCTCTCACCACCCCCACTTTGCCGAAGAGAACCTGAGGGGTGAGAAAAGCCCAGAAGCCTGCCACCCCCCAGCCTGGGATGCCCACACTGCCAGGTGAGAGGACCCCCATTCTCCCCAGACAGCCTGCTGGCTAGCACAGGTGCAGGGAGGGAGGGGCACTTACACTGGGAGTCTTGTCCTGCGTGCAAAGCCCTTCAGCACAGAGCTGGCGTTGGATCTCCCAGGCAAAGAGAGCTGGACGCTCACCCTTCAGCTGCGCAATTCGAGCCACCACGGGGGGTGTGGCCAGACGGGGCTTGCTTCCCCCAATGCCTTTGGGTTCCAAGAGCCCTGTGCGGTAGTAACGCCCTAGGATCTTGCTCACACAGCCATTAGATACCTGAGTCAGGTGAGAAGCGGGGACAGGTAAGGCATGGACAGAAGACTACGAGGCAAAGTGAGACTTCGCCATGGCGTTAAGAGCCCAGCCTACCTTTGGGGCCTAAAACTCCCCTTCCCAACCTACAAGAGAGTCTTCCAAGAAGTAGCCCCATGCGTGTGCAGCAGCAACCACAGACTCTGGCCATCAGAGGGGCCCCCACTCCCAGCTCCTGGTCCCTGTCACTACCTTAAGGCTCCGTGAGATGTCACAGGGCCGCATCCCGCTGTCTGCTAGACGCACCATCTGCTGCCGGGTGTCCAGAGGCAAGGGCCGGCCATTCACAAAGAGCCCCCCGAGCTGATTCACGCTGCTGATCCCTGTGCACGAGAAGGAGGCATCCACACACCCCCTCTCCCCACTCCCCCACCCTCCTGTATGGAGGCTGCTCGCCCAGCCCGGCTTCTCCCTCCCTCTCCCAGGAGCCCCCAGAGCGCTCAAAACATGCCCCTTTCTCTGGGAGCTGCTTTGCGGGTGAGTCTTCACTCCCGGGCCATGCGTGCTGCCTCTCCTGATCTCAAGGAAGCAGTGTGGAGGGGGCACGGAGTGACTGGAAAGAGCTTCCCCAGAACACTGGCCGAGGACAGACAGAACCACGGTGGTGGAAGCAAAGCCCTGAGATACTCCACTCTCAGGAGCCAGCCCTGCCTGTTCTTCCCACCCCTCCCAGCTCCTTACCGTCGTGCGGCATGGGCCAGGCTCCCCCTCTTCCCAGGACAGGAAGCCAACTGAGAAGCTAGGGAAGGGAGTTCATTCCTGAAGCTCCTTTTCTGATGTGGGGAGCTGACTCTGCAACCAGAGGGGGTTACGTGAGTGAGGTCTCTTGCTTGGAATGGCCTTTGTTGGCAATGTTTTATGATGGAGGGGCAGGTTTCTAGAATGGGCCGATATATTGCTAAAACTGGAGAAATAGACTTATCTTTATTAAAGCCCTTATGTGTTGAACATCACAGGGCCAGCTGAGCACTGGTTCATTCTGCGTGTCCCTGATAAAGGGCTGGGTGGGCAAGGGGGGTGGGGGGTTGCCATTTCCCACACATCCATTAAAAAAGGTCAGAAGGTGAGAAGGGCTGGTCCTCTCAAATGCTTATGCAGCTCTCTTGTTGCTGATGGCTCCTAAGTCTTCCCAGCCCTGCCTAACACACTCGAGCCCCAGACCACGGAGCCTGCTAGTTCCTGGTGCTGCCTTTACTTCCAGACAGTCCTGGGTGAGGTTCTCCAAACCACCAGCTTGGGTGTTTCCTTGAGAGCACTTTAGGGCAAGGGCTCACATCTGCTTCTCATATTTTCTAGGAAGCTCTGGGGAACCGCAGGGCTCAGCTCTACCCCCAATGAGGTAGAGATGAATGACACCCAACTGCTAGCTTCTCTAAAAGGTGCACCTCTTGGCAGCTTCTAACCTGCAGGGCTCTTGGTTCCTGTTAACTCTGAAGCGTCCCTCTGAGACCACCTTATTGGGCTCATTCACTCATTTGCCCAGCGTTGACTGAAGGCCAAGGGTGAGGAGCAGGGGGCCAGGGGACAGTCTCTGATCAGAAAGGGACACATGCACGAGCCACGATGTAACTCCCAATTTCACCAGCAATTAAAGGGAGTGGAAACTACCTCCTTCCATGCCTGGAACACTGGCAAGACTGGAGATCACCCCGGGAAGTTGCTTATGCAGAGAACTTTCGTGTAATAACCATGCCATCTTTGCTCAGGTATCTTGTCTGCCCACTCATTTACTGAAAAGAGTATTAGACTTGAGCACATTGTTGGTTTTTAGGGATGGAAAGAGTGAAAAGAAAAGGGGTAGGGTGTTTGCTAGCCAAGAGATTTTGTTACAACTGGGGAGAGGAGACCAGCACAGGAAAAAAAAACAATAAATTACAAAAAGTACGGACTCCAGAGCCTACTGTTTAGTTTCAGCAGCTAAACTGGCCTTTATGTACTGGGCAGATAGAACTATAAACTCCCACCTTTACAGAAAATCGGGAGGGAAGGCAGAGGTTTGTCCAAAGAGAAAACTGACCAACCCATTGGGGCTCCCATAAGTTATGAGCCACCCAGAGAGTAAAACTCAAGGTTTAGAAGCCAGTTCCTCTCCAGAAGCCAAAATTTCAGCTTGTAATCCTGGGCAGGGGAGCGCACGCTCTCTCTCTCTCCCTCTCTGTTTCCACCCCGTTTCGTATTTGTGTCAATGCCACCAGAGAAATGGAGAGAGGCAAGTCAAGCTGGGAGGTAAAGGAGAGGTTAGGGCAGGGGCAGGAGCTCAGATTGTCAGCCAAACCCTGAGACTCTGTCTCCTCTAAGGAGCTGTGTGGTGGGAACACAGATTCAATATTCAAACTGAAAGAATCTCCACACCTCAAATCACCCTGTCCCAAGTCACAAGCCAAAACCTCATTCCCAAATAGATACACCACACAATCCCGACATAATATTAACTTGTCTGGAAAAGCTACAGGTGCCCACAAGGTGGAGAGGCAGCACGGTGAGCTGGAAAGGGGGAAAGCTGTAAAGACAGGAGAGGAGCTGGGCTTGGGCGCACAAAGAAGTGGGCATGGCATGGGAGGCAGCGCAGACAATAAGCCTGCAGGGGAGCTACCTGTGTGGAGGAGAGGAGGTGGGAGCTCCAGGGGGTCGTCTCAGTCTCCTGTGCTGGGCTCCTGAGACCCCCTACAGGCTCTGGGGGGTGGTGGTCTGGTCCTGGGAGCAGCCTTCACTCTGCTTCTACTTCAGTTCTGCCAAGGGGTCCAGAGCTTCAGAGTGCCTGTGCTCAGGAGCAGAGGGCAGCCTTCTGGGAGCAGCCAGTGATGTCACAGGCCACGAGCAGAGCAGAGAGGAGGAGGGAAGTGTGCATGGGGCTGACTGACACCAGTTCTGAGGCAGGGCAAACCACAGGAGTCCTCAGAGCCCACCTTGTGCCTACCTGTGCACCACCCTGTAGCAGGTACAGGACCACTGTCATACCAGCCCCCTGGACCCACAGTACACCCACCCAGGGGGTGAACTCCTGGAAGGCATGAGGAACATGGAAGATGGGGAGCTTCAGACCATGGCCCCAAGGCTTTAAGAGCCCCCAAAACACAGAGGAGCCTTCCAGAACCCTCGGCACAGCTTCCCAGCCAGGACACACGCATGCCTGAACTTTTGGGTCAACTCTGGGTATATTACCATGAAAGATAAGCAGGTGGGATGCCTGGTGCCTAAACACAGACTGCATTGGCTCCTAAAAGTCTCTGAAGACAAGGAAGGTGAGTGGAGAAGACGGTGTGGCATGGCACTAGTTCTCTCCAGAGAGGATCCTTGCCAGTTCCCCAACTGGCTCTTTGCCTGAGCCAGTTTGCATGATTTCCTGCCAGGAAGGCAGCTCCTGGATTGCAGAACCCTGCCGATGGTCAGGGCGGAGGACAGAGATGTGTGCCATGTTGTGCCGGATGTGCTGTTGCCTTCTTCCATCCTGGATGCCACTGAGTTCTGTTCTGCTAGGGATTTGGGGCACTAATGACATTTCTATTCTCACCAAGGCACCACAGATTATTTGGATCATTGATGGGATGAGGTGCACTCCTGCAGTCAGGGATGCTGGGAGCGAAACAGATTCCAGCCCATGGAAGCTCTGTTGCCATCACAGTCACGGGCAGATCCTTGCGTGGTATGAAGGAACCAACATGGAAAGCCCTTTAGGTCCATTCCATGCCTTGGGCTCTGTGAATCCATCAGGCTGGAAGAAAGCGGGCTACAGAGCAATAAGACCCAACTCCGAGTCCGAGGAGAGAAGAATGATGTCTTTGGCAAATGTTTTAGGTCTGGGGGTGGGATGGGAGTGGGTGTTGTGTATTCAGCTTGATCCTAGGTTTGGGAACTCTTGTTCTCAAAAGCCAAATATATCACAGAAGTAGGCTCTCCACCTCACTCTCACACATACTCTCCTCTGACAGCCTCCTCCAGCATCCTCAGGCTGGTCCACGGCCCTGGGGCATAGGGGAGATTCAGCAGGTGGTTTCAGCACCATGGGCAGGAAACCACGTGCCCCAGTGTGCAACAGCCCACCCATCTGGGGTGCCTGGGGACCACTTGGCCATGGCTGGGTGCAAGGAGGTGCCCAGGAAGGCTCAGCAGCCCAGCTCTCCCTCTCCCTTTCCTGCCTCATCCCTCCCTGGGATCTGTCCCTGTGCCTAGGGCTTCAAGGCACTTGTCCTGACCGGCTGGCCCCACAGACAGCTGCATGAGGACAGAGATAGGGGCGCTGGGGGTGGAGAAAGGACAAGCCCTGGCAGATGGTGGTGGCAGCGACTGCCCCCGTAAACTACCCTCTCCCTCCTCCTTTACAACCGCTCTCGGGTCTGAACAAACAGAGGCTTTCGACCCAGAGGTGATGGCGGGAGGGAGAAGGGGGAAAGGGCCCTGGCAGAAGGGCGCAGCAAGCCCAAGGGCTCTGCCACTCCCGCCCTCCGCCCAGCGCCAGACTGTTTGAGGAGCAAATATCTGCCATCCCTGTCTGGCTCTCTCCACCGCCCCCACCGGGTTTGGGGCTAATTGTCCCTCATTAGCCGGGCCCAGGCCCCAGGCTGCCGCCAGCCCCCGCCATCTGCTCCCAATTATACATTAACTCAGAGGTCTTGCCACCCGCCAGCCGGGCTGTGCGCCCCTCTCCCGGGCCAGCCATGGCCATTCCAGCCTTGTCCTCGCCCCGAAGTAGCGCCCTGACAGCCGGCTGCTTCTGCCCTTGGGAGCCTCTGGTATAAAGCCCCATGGCTGTGGAAAAAGTCCACTCCTCAGGAAAGGTGACTGGAGCGCCCCGGTCCTCCTCAAGGGGCCACAAGGCGCGCTAAGTCCGTGCGTAAAGCTGGAGAGGGCTGGGCGCGGCCGGCGCAGAGACCCGCTGGCTCAGGTCTGACACCTCGCCTTAGGCTCTCCGCTCCTGCTGGGCGAGGAGGCCCCAGTTCCAAGCTGTACCCTACCCTCCCTGTGGCGCCTGATGGAAGACTGAGGGTCCTGGCTCCCGGCTTTCCCCTCTCCAGACAGCCCCACCTCCGACCAGCGCTCAGCTTCCCAGGGCGCACGCGCCTCGGGTCCCAAAACCGCTCCCGGCCACAGGAGCCTCCGGCTTTTAAGTCACTGTGGTTCCCTTGCTGCAGGAACTTGGGGGGCTCTTCCGTTTCCCGGGCTAGCCCTGAACCTGGGACCCTCACACAGAAGTTGCACCCCGCCCCGCAGCTGTAGGTAGTCTTGCTCCCAGCGCTTCCAAAGCTTCGGACATCCAAAGCCTCTCCATCTGCGAACCCTGCAGGTTTTTCAGCTCTACTTCCAGAACCAGCACCCAGCTTCCTCCCTCCGAACGCCCTTTGCAAAGCGAACATCCCCCCACCCCCACACCACCACCCGCAGCTTTGAACTGGGGGCGTAGAAAAGGCCCCCGTTTTGCCCTCTTTTTCCCAGTGAGCCGCAAATCGCCGCCTCGTATTTCCCTTAGGACTAGGGAGCGTGAGTGCTGTGATGAGTCTGTGCTCCCATAGGCTAAACTCCCCGCAGAGCTGGGGCGCGCACGGGCGAGAGCCCAGGGCCTCGGGAAAGCTGGGCGAGGAAGCCCAGAGGTTATGAAAGGCCCTGCCCACCGCTGCCCAAACAGCACCCGCCACAGTGGCCGCAGGTCCAACCATCCTTGGAGGGGCGTCCTTGGATGTGCGCGCTCCCGGACTCCACCGGCGAGGGGAAGGAGCCGCGCCAGCCTGGGATGCGCTACTACCTGGAAACCTGAATTTCAGTCTGGTTCCTGGAAGCTAGCACGTCTGAGCTTTCCTAATCCTACTGCCCCTGTTAGCGCCGAGTGGTGGGAGGTCTGTGTAGACGGTATTTGGTCCATCTGGTTTTAAATAAATTTTATTATAATAAATTTTCTTTTTTAGGATAGTTTTAGAGTTACAGATACATTTTGAAGATAGTACAGAGTTCTGATCCACCCCACATCCAGATTCTTCTGTTGTTACTTATATACATTTATTATCATCAGTAAACCAATACTGATATGGCATTATAATTTAAAGTCCATGCTTTATCTAGATTTCCTCAGTTTCCCCCTAATGATTCTTCATCTGTTCCAGGATGCAGGATGCCATCCAGGAGACGAGTCTGCACTTCATCTCCATCAAATCTCCCATCTCCTTTTGCCTGTGACAGTTGCTCAGATTTTTCTTGGTTTTGATGACGTAGACAGTTTTAGGAGTCAGATATTTTCATCAAACACCCTTCCATTAGAATCCAATGCTTTTCTTTTTTAAAAAAATATTTTATTTATTTGAAAGGCAGAGTGACAGAAAGCAGAAACAGTGAGAGCTTCCATCTGCTGGTTTCCTCCCCAGATGGTCGCAACAGCTAGGGTTTGGCCAGGCCAAAGACAGGAGCCAGGAGCTTCCTCCAAGTTTCCCAGGAACCAAGCACTTGGGCCATCTTCCACTGCTTTCCCAGACCCATAGCAGAGAGCTGGGTTAGAAGTGAAGCAGCTACTTCTGGGTTTCTCAGGACGATATTGGGCTTCTAGATCTGGGAGAAGACTAAAGCCACGAAGGGCCGGTTTCATCCATCACAGGAAGAACACCTGCTGTCGGTGTGAGTTATCACGGCTGATGCTGACTCGATCATGCAGCTGAGGTCGTGTTGCTTACTCCTCTACTAAGTACTTCCCATAAGGTAGTAGGAGGCCAGTAGGCACAGCACACATGTAGGGAGTGGGGAGTCACACCTCACTTGGAGTACCCACAGAATGCACTTGGATTTCTTCTGGGGAGATTCGATTCTTCTCCCCCACTCATTTCTTTATTTGAGTATTGGTATTGATATAGACTTATTTTGCTTGTGGGGAGCTCCAATGCACGGCTGTAGTTTGTTGCCCCAGTTGTTCCAGCTTTGGCTATTGGGAATTCTTTCAGTGGACTCCTGTGTCCCTGGGGCATGCCCCCATTATTGCAGGGTTTGGTTGTTGCAGGGTTGTTGTTTTAGTACTTCCTTCCTTCCTTTATTATTTTTTTATTTATTTATCTGAAAGTCAGAATTACACAGAGAGAAGGAGAGGCAGAGAGAGAGAGGTTTTCCATGCACTGGTTCATTCCCCAGATGGCCACAACAGCCGGAGCTGAGCCTATCCAAAGGAGCCAGAACATCTTCCAGGTCTCCCTGGAAGGGACTGGGTACAGGGGCCCAAGGACTTGGGCCATCTTCCACTGCTTTCCCGGGCCATAGCAGAGAGCTGGATCGGAAGAGGAGCAGCCAGGATGTGAACCGGCGCCCATATGGGATGCCGGCACTGCAGGCAGCGGCTTTACCCACTGCGCCACAGCGCCGGCTCCCTTCCTTCCTTTCTGACAGTGCAGCTCCAGGTTTATCTGGCCTCTGCTCTGGTCCCAGAAGCAGATGTTCCTCCACGGAACCCTGCTCCCTTTTACTGGACAATGGTATAAGAAAGGGAAATCTTTGGGGCTGGTGCTGTGGCTCACTTGGTTAATCCTCTGCCTGTGGCGCCGGCATCCCATATGGGCACCGGTTCTAGTCCCTGCTACTCCTATTCCAGTCCAGCTCTCTGCTGTGGCCCGGGAGGGCAGTGGAGGATGGCCCAAGAGCTCGGGCGCCTGCACCCACATGGGAGACCAAGAAGAAGCACCTGGCTCCCGGCTTTGGATCGGCACAGCGCCGGCCATAGCGGCCATTTGGGGAGTGAACCAACGGAAGGAAGACCTTTCTCTCTCTCTCACTGTCTATAACTCTACTTGTCAAATAAATAAATAAAATAAAAAAAGGGAGATCTAGGCATTAGGTGTGCTTGTTCCCACTGGGGTGTCAGTGCTTCAAGTTCTCTATGCTGGTAGAGCAAAGAAATATATGTGTGTATCCTAACCTGGGTATCTATACGCACATCTAAAAGTATTTTTCTATGTGACCATTTGTGATTTCATACTGATGTCGCCACTCAAATCCATTATTACATGGGTCATTCCAGTTTCTTCCTTGCTTTTTTTTTTTTTAAATAAAATCCTCCTCCAGCAGTGAGAAACCTGGCTCTCATAACCTGCCATCTAGCCATTTATTTTTTTTCTTTCCAGGAGTCACTATTGTAGTATCAGCATTGTTAACATGGCTCTCATACGAGACAACTTAATTAACTAGAGTAGAACACTTACATTGAGTTTCTTTTACTTTTACTCTTAGGGGTTTCACTCATCTTGAAAACTGCTTAGGCCGGCCCCGCTGCTCACTTGGCTAATCCTCCACCTGCGGCGCTGGCACCCCAGGTTCTAGTCCCGGTTGGGGCGCCAGATTCTGTCCCGGTTGCCCCTCTTCCAGTCCAGCTCTCTGCTGTGGCCCGAGAGTGCAGTGGAGGATGGCCTAAGTGCTTGGGCCCTGCACCTGCATGGGAGACCAGGAGGAAGCACCTGGCTCCTGGCTTAGGATCGACGCTGCACGCCGGCTGGAGTGGCCATTTTGGGGGTGAACCAATGGAAGGAAGACCTTTCTCTCTCTCTCTCTCTCTCTCTTTCTCTCTCTCTCACTGTCTAACTCTGCCTGTCAAAAAAAAAAAAAAAGACAAAAAGAAAACTGCTAAACCACCACATTTCCTGCCATGCCCTGCAGTGATGTTGTTTCATACATTTGTAACACAGATCATTTTGTCCCATGCTGCAGTCTATCTTAAGAGCTCCTGACCTCCTATATGATATTTTAAAAATTTCTATGACTTAAGATTCCCTCTTTGGGCTGTAAAATTATTTTTTTGAAGATTTATTTGAAAGGCAGAAAGTGCAAGAGAGAGAGAGAATCTTCCATCCACTGGTTCCTTCTCCAAATGGCTATAGCTGCCAGGGTTGGGCCAGGGCAAAGCCAGGAACCAGGGTGTTGGTGGACCAACTCATTGGGCTAACTTCTGCTGCTTTTCCAGGCACACAAGTAGAATGCTGGTGTTGCAGTCTATGACTGTGCTTCTTTAAGCTTACATTTTTAAAAAACTCTTTGTGTTTGATTTTTTTTTCACATCTATAAAATGGGAATGACAAGATTAGCTACCTCATAGGACTGTTTTATTATGTAAGTTAACATACATAAGAACTTCCTATACAAGTGTTTGCTATGATTATTACTAGCATTACTAACGTTATTTAACAACTGCTGTTGTATTATCCATCAGCTCCACTCAGTACTTGCAGTCCAGGAGGTTCCCAGGCGACCTCTCTCCCCCCAGTCTCCACTCCTGTCGTTTTGGTCTCTGCCTCTTCATTTGGATGCTGGAGCTCCGGGCTCACTGGTCTCTACCATGTTAAGTTCCTTCTCCAGGACCCAGTGTTGTGGCGTAGTGGGTTAAGCAGCCGCCAGCAATGCTGGCATCCCATATCTGAGCACGCATTCCAGCCCCAGCGCTCCACTTCCCAGTCAGCTCCCTGCTGATGCTCCTGGGAAAGCAGCAAGTATTTCGGATGGAGTTCCAGACTCCTGGCTCCTGGCTTTGGCCCAGCTCAATCCTGGCTGTTGTGGACATTTGGGGAATGAGCCAGCAGATGAAAGATCTCTCACCCTCTCTTTTTCTCTCCTTCTCTCTTTCCAACTCAGCCTTTCAAAGAAAGAAAACAAATCTTTTAAAAGAAAATTCCTTCTCTGATCTAGGGGTACCTTGCCTGGGACATTGCTGAGGGTAATCTTCCTGCTCCCTTTGAAATACACTAATGCTTTGTATTTTGAAAGGAAAGCAGAAGAGAATCATACGTCTTTGCGTCCATGCTTTCTGAAGTTGTGGCGTCTGCTCTTGGCGTGGGTTAGAGTGAGAGAAGTCTGTGTTCGTTTTTCCGCAGTCATCGCTGAAAATGAATGTGCAACAGGCCCTGCATAGGAGGGCTCAGTACTCCAGCTTGGGTAACTTTCCACTGTGTAGAAACTCAGTCCCTCACTAGGCTAATCCTCCGCTTTGCAGCGCCAGCACACCGGGTTCTAGTCCCAGTCAGGGCGCCGGATTCTGTCCCGGTTGCCCTTCTTCCAGGCCAGCTCTCTGCTGTGGCCAGGGAGTGCAGTGGAGGATGGCCCAAGTGCTTGGGCCCTGCACCCCATGGGAGACCAGGAGAAGCACCTGGCTCCTGCCATCGGATCAGCGCGGTGCGCCGGCTGCAGCGCACTGGCCGCGGCAGCTATTGGAGGGTGAACCAACAGCAAAGGAAGACCTTCCTCTCTGTCTCTCTCTCTCACTGTCCACTCTGCCTGTAAAAAAGAAAGAAAGAAAGAAAGAAAGAAAGAAAGAAAGAAAGAAAGAAAGAAAGAAAGAAAGAAAGAAAGAAAGAAACTCAGTCCCTGAGGATAGAGGTCCTGTCCGTGTCTCAGGAACCCTGAGCAACACTGCTCAGCTCCACAGTACTGCTCTACCCAGAGAACAAGCTATGTAAAGGGGGTGATTATGAATAGTCTCATTACTGTCCTCAACTTGGCCCCATTGAATACATCACTGAGACACTGAATGATCCGTTGTCCTGGGTTTCATTATCAGCCCAGCTGCTTACTCTTCCCCACTAATCCTCAGCTCACCGGACTCCGTTTAATAGTCCTTAGCTTCACTTCTGGATTCTAGATCAAAACCCTCTGAAGTTTGGATGTCAGTTTGAGTCTCCTTCAAAGAGTATTGGAGGCTTGAGACCAAGTCTTTTGCTCGTGTATGAAGGATGGGACTTAACCTTATGGTGTCTGGAGGGGGAGGCTTGGAAGGTAAGGTTGGAGTGGACTGGATGGCGAGAGTGGAGCTCCATGATCACATCAAGATGTCTCTATAAGGAGACGCCACAGACACAGGATGAGTTTGTTCCTTGCCTCTCTCTGCTCCTGACTTACCGTGTGATCATTCCTCTGCACGTGCTCCACCTCTGCCAGTCTCCCCCTCATCAGACGCCAGACCAGGGAAGCTGCCTGATCGTGCACGGTGAACCTCCCAAATGGAGCTGGGGCAAACTCTGGAATCCATTACTTTGGCCTTCCCTAGACTGCCCTAGAGTTGGTTCTCTCTCAGTTATAGGAGTTGGCTGAATCAGAGGTGAGAATTTTTGATGTGAACGGAGAGCAGCAGGAAGCCTGCCAGCCAAGTTTAACAACAAGAGTGCATCTGACAGAGCAGGCAGGCATCTCAGTAAAAACCTGAGAGCCCAGTCTCCTTGATTTTATTTTAATTTATTTTATTTTATTTTTATGGTCTGGAAGGCTTAATATTTTTTTTGATTTTCAATAGTTCATTTATTAATATGAAATGGACAAATGTCACGTATTTCAGACGTACAGTTTTTTTTTTTATTTTGACAGGCAGAGTGGACAGTGAGAGAGAGAGACAGAGAGAAAGGTCTTCCTTTACCATTGGTTCACCCTCCAATGGCCACCGCGGCAGGCGCACCACGCTGATCCAAAGCCAGGAGCCAGGTGCTTCTCCTGGTCTCCCATGTGGGTGCAGGGCCCAAGCACTTGGGCCATCCTCCACTGCACTCCTTGGCCACAGCAGAGAGCTGGCCTGGAAGAGGGGCAACCGGGACAGAATCTGGTGTGCCGGCGCCACAGGCGGAGGATTAGCCTAGTGAGCCGCGGCGCCGGCCTCAGATGTACAGTTCTAAGAAGATAATCATATTTCCCTCTCTCCTCCCTCCCTCAATCCCCCTGCTTCCTTCCTTCCTTCCTTCCTTCCTTCCTTCCTTCCTTCCTTCCTTTTTCTTTAATTTTTGCCCCACCTGCGTTATATTTGAGCATGGCCCACCATTTCTCCTCCTTCCTCCCTCTTCTAGGATATTGCTGGATGGAGGGTTTTCTGGGTATGGAATTCATGAATTTCCTCCCTGGAAGTTATCAGCACTCTATTATTTGACCTAATAGTCTGCTTGGTGCGAGCAAGGGAAGATTTCCCCCAAGCTGCCTCTGGGAGAGGCCTGGGACCCACCTAGCAGGGTTATTGAACAACGGCGAGACTTGTGATGTTCAAATGCCCCCTAGACTTGTGTCTACACTTTTTCCTCATGTAACCTCACAAAAATTTCCATTCTCTGGGGCCAGCGCTGTGGCATAGTAGGTTAAGCCTCCGCTTGTGGTGCTGGCATCCCATACCAGTGCCGGTTCAAGACTCGGCTGCTCAACTTTTGATCCAGCTCCCTGCCTACTGCGTGGTAAAGCAATGGAGGATGACCCATGTGCTTGGACCCTTGTGCCCATGTGAGAGACATGGAAGAAGCTCCTGGTTTCAGGTTGGCCCAGCTCTGGCCATTGTGGGCATTTAGGAAGTGAACCAACAGATGGAAGACCTCTCTCTGTCTGTAACTCTGCCTCTTACAAAAATGAATCTTCAAAAAAAAAAAATCCCATTTTCTTTGTCTCCTCTTACACACATAAACTAATGTCTAGCTTGTTACCTAACCTTATATATTTATCTATAGATATCTTAGCTACCTGTTATTTACTTCTGGAGGATTGCATGATAGCAATATTTGGGGAAATCCTCTTTTCCTCCCCTATTTTTCTTTTCTTCTCCTTCTCTGCTGCATTTAGACTGTTCACAGCCACCCTGAGCTTCCCCAAATATATGCAAGTTTCTCTGCAATCTCCTGGAACTCTGAATTCATTCTCTCGGTTTATTTCTATTGCTCATAACTGATTGTGTGATTACAGTTGTTCCCACCGAACCATGTTGGGAGAGAAAGCTCACCAAGCTGCTTGGTTTCAGCCCTGAGATTGTCACTGAGCCCCACAGAGTGAGGTGGCTCAGCTGGGTTAGCTCCCAGGCTCCCCCTGCAGCCTGCCCAGTGTCCTGCATTTTGCTGGAACACAGCTTAAGAGTAATTGTCAGCAAGCCAGGCTTCCCAGGTTGCCACATCTCTCCCGAGAGCCTGAGAAGTGCTCCCGGAAGGAGAAGCTGGGGAAAAGTGATGTGGACTTGAGAGAGGCAAGGCAGCAGTGGGTCAGTCCCTCTCAGACACCCACTCCCCGCACCACGCGTCTGCCTTCCCCTAGGGATGGAAATGAAAAGACACGACCTGGAACCCAACCAAGTGAAATCCTGTGGTTGTTACTGACACTGTTTAGCAAAGCTGCAATTAGGAATGGAATGCTCTTTCTTGAAAGAACAAGGAATTGACTAGAAAACCACCAGTAAAAAGATCAACCTAATATATGAGAGTACTTCAAAAAGTTTGTGGATGCTAATCTTTTTTTTTTTTTTTTTTTTTTGACAGGTAGAGTTATAGACAGTGAGAGAGAAACAGAGAGAAAGGTCTTCCCTCCATTGGTTCACCCCCCAAATGGCCGCCATGGCCAGTGCGCCCTGCCAATCTGAAGCCAGGAGCCAGGTGCTTCCTCCTGGTCTCCCATGCGGGTGCAGGGCCCAAGCTCTTGGACCATCCTCCACTGCCCTCCCAGGCCATAGCAGAGAGCTGGACTGGAAGAGGAGCAACCGGGACTAGAACTGGCACCCATACGGGATGTCGGTTACGCAGGTGGAGGATTAACCAAGTGAGCCACGACGCCGGCCCCAGGAGGCTAATCTTAATGACTCAGAAGGGCTGGTATTTATGCTGGTTCAATAGTAAGGAATCTGATTTTACCTCTGGGATTTTCTTCGTCTTTCCAGGATTGACTTTTTTCTATTTGAAAGGCAGAGTGACAGAGAGAAGGAGAGACAGAAAAACATCTTCCATCTTCTGGTTCACTCTCCAAATGGCTGTAAAGGCCAGGCAGGGCCAGGCCAGATCCAGGAGCCAGGAACTCCATCAGGGTCTCCCACATGGTCTTCTGCTGCCTTCCCAGGCACATTAGAAGGGTGATGGATTGGAAGCAGGGTAGCTGGGACTGGAACTGGTGCTCAGATATGGGATGCCAGCATCATGGGTAGCAGCTTAACCCACTTGCACCACAACACCAGCCCCCATTTTAACCATCGATTTACAGCTAAGCTGAATTAAGGGTGTTACCAGTGCTGTACAACCATCCCTAGTAGCCATCTGCTTTTTCATCACGCCAAACAAATTCTGTGTCCTTTAAACTGTCATCCCATTCCTTCTTCTCAGCCCACAGAAACCTCTCTAGATTCTACTTTCTTTTTCTTTTTTTCTTTTTTCTTTCTTTCTTCTTCTTTTTTTTTTTTTTTTTTTTTGACAGGCAGAGTGTCCAGTGAGAGAGAGAGACAGAGAGAAAGGTCTTCCTTTTTGCCATTGGTTCACCCTCCAATGGCCACCGCGGCCGCCACGCTACGGCCGGCACATCGCGCTGATCCGAAGCCAGGAGCCAGGTGCTTCTCCTGGTCTCCCATGGGGTGCAGGGCCCAAGCACTTGGGCCATCCTCCACTGCACTCCCGGGCCACAGCAGAGAGCTGGCCTGGAAGAGGGGCAACCGGGACAGAATCCGGCGCCCCGACCGGGACTAGAACCTGGTGTGCCGGCGCCACAAGGCGGAGGATTAGCCCATTGAGCCATGGCTCTATATTCTATTTTCTGTCTCTGTGAATTTGCCTGTTCTGGGTACCACATAGAAATTGAATCATATAATACTTGTCCTTTAAAATCAAATTAGTTACCAAAGCACAATGTTTTTGAGAATGGAGTTCTTCCTCTTTGTCATTGTGGTCTCTTTAAAAATGAAAGCTGCTTTAGGAGCTCTGAGTGGAGACTTGGGGAAGAATGGAGATATCGGTCCATGATCCTTGGGCAAGAATCAAGTTTTCACTCTGTGAAGATATAGTATAAGAGCAAAGCAAGCCGGTGCCGCGGCTCAATAGGCTAATCCTCCGCCTAGCGGTGCCGGCACACCGAGTTCTAGTCCCGGTCGGGGCACCGGATTCTGTCCCGGTTGCCCCTCTTCCAGGTCAGCTCTCTGCTGTGGCCCGGGAGTGCAGTGGAGGATGGCCCAAGTGCTTGGGCCCTGCACCCCATGGGAGACCAGGAGAAGCACCTGGCTCCTGCCTTCGGATCAGCGCGATGTGCCGGCCGCAGCGCGCCGGCCGTGGCGGCCATTGGAGGGTGAACCAATGGCAAAGGAAGACCTTTCTCTCTGTCTCTCTCTCTCACTGTCCACTCTGCCTGTCAAAAAAAAAAAAAAAAAAAAGAGCAAAGCAAGTTTGTAAAGGTGTTGATCTATGAAAGAAGAACAGATTCTCTTAGAATTTGGTATTCATACATCTTTTTAAAAATAGTTTATTATTTATTTGAAAGACTGAGAGAGAGAGAGAGAGAGAGATCTTCCATCCACTGGTTCACTTTCCAAATGACCCCAACAGCTGGGGCTGAACCAGGCCAACTTAAGGAGCCTGAAACTCTATCCTGATCTCCCACATCGGTGGCAGGGGCCCAAGCCCCTCAGCCATCTGCTGCTGTTCTCCCATGTGCATTAGCAGGGAACTAGAATGAAAGCAGAACAGCCAAGATTTGAACCTGCATCCATATGGGATGCTGACATTGCAGGCAGCAGCTTAACCTGCTGTGCCACAACATTTGTCTCTATTCACACATCTTGCATACTGGGAGAGCCTACATAAAAGAGAAAAGACATTAATAATCATCCAGCCCACAGAGATCCCAATCAATTAGAATGAGAAATGACAGCTTGCCTCTTCCCCCAGAGGCTTTGATTTCTCTGAACTGCAGAGTGAGTCCTCTTCAGCTCTGATCTGACTAGGGAGGCAGCAAGGAGACAGGGACAAAATAAAAGAATTAGGTGAGCTTCCTCCTAGTTTTTAGTTTCTTCCTCTCCCAACCCATTCTAATCTTCTATAAGACTTTTGAACTGGAATCTTAAACATTCCTGATGTACATAGGGGAGGCATTTGGTTGGCACAGCAGTTAAGACATCGCTTGCATTGCTCTCATCCCACATCACAGTTCTAGGTTCAAGTCCTGGCTGCACTTCCAATTCCAACTTCCTGCTAATGTGTACCCTAGGAGGCAGTGATAATGGCTCAAGAAGTTGGGTCCCTGCCATCCACATGGAAGACCTGGATTGAGTTCCAGATTCCTGGTTTTAGCCTGGTCTTACTCTGAATATTGTGAGCATTTGGAGAGTGAACCATTGGATGGAAGATCTCTCTGTCTGTCTCTGTCTTTCTGCTTTTAAAATAAATAAAATAATTTATGGAATAGTAGATTGGAATGGTTGAAATAGGAGGAAGGATATATAAGAAGGGAATGGAGAAAGAAGACATATAAAACTCCAGCCTCTTGACTTCTGGCTTCTTCTGTCATGCCCAATCAGGGGACAGAGAGCAGAACCATCATCAAGTGTGTGGAGGTAACTCACTGTCTAGAAACACTGCTGCATGTTTACTATGAGACCTCTGATTTCTGACGAAAACACCAACCTTAGTTCAGCCTTTCCTCTTCATCACAGAGAATTGGGTTAGTTTGCTACAACTGCCCTCACAAAGTACTACAGAGGTGTTTGAACAGTGCAAACAAATGATCTCAACTTTGGAGTCCAAAGTCAGGACATCTGCAGTACTGTGCTTCCTCTGAAGGCTAAGGAAGGATCTGCATCAGGCCCTTCTCCCAGTTTCCTGTAGGTTCTTGGCTTGTGACAACACAACTCCAATCCTCACATGGCGTTTTCCCTGTAGGGGTATGTACCTCTTCCCATGCATTTTTCCCCTGAAGACAGCAGGAGCCCAACCTATGCCAGTCTGGCCTCATCTTTGGTAATTACATTGCAATGACCCTACCTCCAAATGAGGAACTGAGAGTGAGACTTCAACATAGGAGTTTTGAGTGGTGGTCACTTGGTGCAGTGTTTAAGTCACCCTCGTTTCATCTGCATCCCATATCACAGTGTCTACTTCAAGCCCTCTGCTTCCAGTTCAGCTTCCTGCCAATATGCACTCTAGGAGGCAGAAGTGATAGCCCAAATAGTTGGCTCTAAGACATCCAGATGGGAGTTATACTGAGTTCTGGGCTACTCACTTCAGGTTGGCCCTGCCCTGGCTCTTGCAGAACTGCAACAGTGGATAGAAGGTGTGTGTGTGTGTGTGTGTGTGTGTGCCTTTCAACTAAGTGAAGACAAAATATTTAAATGTGAATTTTCAGATGACACAACTCAAGCCATAACAGAAGTGCTTTTATTGCTTTAATGAACACCTTGCCTATATAATCCTTAGCACTGGAGAGTCAGGTCCCTTACAAGCAACATCCAAGGACAGAGCATCTTTTTTCTACCCTGTCCTGCCTGGTCCCAAAGATGAGGTCCTACCCTGCTTGCTGGGCAGGGACTGTAGAGTGAGTGCCTAGCAAGGCAGTAGGTGTCCTGGCTCTCACCTACATGCACTGCTCCTGCCCCCTCACTGCAGGCTCTTCTTCGAGTAGCACCCCACAGGACCAACACCACTTCCTGCTGCTCATCTCATCACATTCTTGTTTGGTACTGTTAGATCTCAGAGCTCTCCTTGTGTGAGTATTCTAGATCCCAGGGAATGAGGAGACCAGGAGCTGTCCAGGGTCCTTCTTCTAAAGGCAGTCCTCAAGTTGAAACCACCAGTCCTTAGGACCAGGGTGTGTGACCTGGAGTGGAGAAAGCGAGCATGGGCCAGAGCCCTGGGCACACCTAGCCAACAAGACTCTGCTGGTCAGCCTGGAGCAGTGTTTTGTCATCAAGGACTTGGTGGGGAAACCCCTAAAAAGGGACAAAACCTCTGAAAATGGAGATGGGTCTGAAACAAGCAAGGACTGTTAAAATAAATCTTCCTAAAATTATTCCCAGTGTTAAAGGGATGGGGAATCCCAAAATTATGTTGTAGGGTTTGAGAGCCCTGGCTGGGCTTTGGTCCAGGTTCTCATCTTTCTGCATGCAAGAACACAACCAGGAGATACAGACAGAGGTGAACAGAAGAGCAGAATTTATTGAAAAGCAGAAGAATAGTACAGATTCAGCCTTGAGAGGGGGCAACCTCAAGAGAGAATTGCACCCACTCAGCCTGGGGTCATCCTTCTATAGGATAGAGAGTGTGTTCAGGGCAGGGCCTGATTGAAGATCCAGAGAAGGCGGGGTTTGGGGTGGGGCTGGAGGGCACACAGTGAACTCCAAGACAGTGTCATGGCACCTGGTGCCTGGTGCAAGATGAGGCTTAGCTGCATGATGAAGGCTGAGTGTGCTGAGACTTCAGCCAAGTTGAATCCATGTGTAAGGTGATGGGAATAGCATGGTCCACATGCTTCTGTGTTGCCAGCCCTCAGCTGCTACACCTTAATGACTCCCTGCTGTGCCCACATCATTGCCACCCCCAGCAAGGTCACACGTTGCTCACCTTGGGCTATCCTGGGCAAGTGTGTAGGTCAGGGAAGTCCATGACAGGACAGGAGGGTATCTTTGCTCCTGATTGGTTTGGGGCTGGAGTTGGAGCCATGTCTGGTTGGGAGGGACTTGAGCTCGCGACCCTGCTTCTATCCCATCTCAGCTGCATGTGTGGTTGGTGTGTATAATTAATTTTGGAAAATTTCCATCCATTTTAACTTTATTTATTTTTTAAAAAATTTATTTATTTGAAAGGCAGAGGGACAGAGAGAAGGACACACACACACACACACAGAGAGAGAGAGAGAGAGAGAGAGAGAGAGAGAGATCTTCCATCCTCTGGTTCATTCCCCAAACAACTGTAACAACAACCAGAGCTGGATCAGGTGAAAGCCAGGAGGCAGGGGCTTCTTCCAGGTCTCCCTCATGGGTGGCAGGGACCCAGATACTTGGGCCATCTTCCACTGCTTTTCCCAGGTCATTTGCAAGGAGCTGGATCTGAAGTGGAGCAGCCAGGAAACGAACCAGCGCCCACATGGAATACTGGCATCACAGGCGGCAGCTTAACTTGCTGCGCCACAATGCTGGTCTATGCCATTTTCACTTTAAATATCTCTTCTGCTCCATTCTTTTTCTTGTGCTTCTTGTATTCTGATTATCTATCTGTTATGCTTCTTATAATTGCCCCACAATTCTTGGATATTCTAATCCATATTTTTCATTTTAGTTATTGAGATTATCACAGTGAGGTGTTTGGTTAGCAGTTAAGATGCCATTTGGAACGCCCACATGCCACGTCAGAGTACTTGGGTTCAATGTCTGGCTCTAGCTCCTTGTCCTGCTGGTGTACACCCTGGGAGGCAGCTGTGAGTATGTCCCCTAGGGCAATGTCTGCGAGGCCTAGTTAAGTTTCTACCCCCACCATAACATTGCTTCTCTTTGAGAACACGATGCCTTTTCAGAAGTTCCTCCTCCTGCCAATGGGCCAGCACCAGCTGGACCCTATATGGCTGCCTGTACAGCCTCCAGAAGTCCTCAAACCTCATTTTAATCTAATTTCCATGCTCACTGACATTCCCACCCGTTCATGACAATTGGCAATTACCATGACAACAATCCAAAGAGACCATGAAAGGACAAAAAGAAGTGGCTCCCTGATTCTAAGAATTATTCCACCCCTTTCCCAGAAAAGCTGTGACTATTCCTCCCACTTATTAGTGTATTCCTCCTCCTCCTCATTTCTGCTGCTCTGTACTATGAGTTCTCTGCCCCAAAGGATTCAGAAGTTGAATTGCCAGCTGTTAGACATTCTTGGGCCACTGTATAAAACTTCTGCTGTTGATGCGCCTTTACTGTTTTGTTATTGTCTTCATAATGCCAGCTGGACAAAGGATCTTGTATTGGGGTCCCTCCCCACAAAGGTGGGGGCCAGCATTATGCTGCTAACAATGACTTAAGTGGTTAGATCCCTGCCATTCATGTGGGAGAACTGGCCTGAATTCCAGGCTCCCAGTTTTGGCCTCACCCAGCCTTGCTTTGGTGGGCATTTGGGGAGTGAACAAGCGCATGGGTGCTCTCTCTCTCTCTCTCTATATATATATATATGTATGTATGTATATGTATATATATGTATATTTTAAGAGAGGGTAAGTAAATTGCAAATTTCACAAAGAATAAGTTTCACAAATAATTCATACCCTGACAATCACACTCCAATGACCTTATTTTCGACCTTCATGTCATAATATTTAATATTCAAACTCCTCCCATTCTGTCCTGGACATTTTTCCCCTTGAAGTTTCCAAAGTTTTCCAATTCTTGGGTCAAAAGCTTTGAACAACTTTTGAATGTTCTTATATATTCCAGGTTATTCTACACTCACTGTGAATCAATTTACAATATCAAGAGGGTTTAAGGGAAGGGTCAGAGTGAAGTCAAGTTCAGGGGATCCTGGAGCTGGTGTTGTGGTGCAGCGTGTTAAGACACCACCTGCAACACTGAGATCCCATATGAGCACCAGTTCAAGTCCTTGCTGTTCCACTTCTGATCCAACTTCTTGCTAATGTGCCTGGGAAAGCAGAGGAGGCTCTGTGCCCATGAGGGTGACCTAGATGGAGGTGCAGGCTCCTGGCTTCATTCTGGCCCATCCTGAGTTATTGTGTGGCCATTTGGGGAGTGAACCAGCAGACAAAATCTCTCTCTCCCCCTCTCTACCTCTCTCTGTCATTGTGCCTTTCAAATAAATAAGCAAATCTTTAAAAAACAAGGTTTTCAAACTGTGCAACTTTCCTCACCAACATGGTATATGCTGGAGAATGCCTAAATATTACCTTCACTTGACTCACTGAGAATATTTGTGTGCCCTTTCTTGCACGTTCTGGTTGACTGTCAGTACCTAGAAGGAGAGATTTTGCTGTTTGGCTTTCTTTTCATAAGCAGATTATTTTGTTGTTTTTCTTGCCACCAGGGACTCGCCCTGAGTTACCATCCAGTAGTATTCTTTTAGATTTTATATGAGCTTTATATAAGAAATAGCCACATTTCTGCATGCCTTACAAAAACATGGTTCAGAAACACTGCCTATTATATTAGTCATGGTTCTTTAGATAGAGTCATGTAATGAGCGCCTTCTGGAATTCGATGTCAAAGGAAATGTTAGTCTCTTCCCATGAAATAATATGCTTCTTTTGATCAGTGAGAATTATATAACCTAAATGTGCCTTTTTTATTTTTGCCTTGACTGCAAGCACTTCTAATCCAAATGTAGAGTTTAACCCTAAAAATGGCCCTATCCTGAATTTCTGATAGAATAGACTCTCTCAGAAGGCAGATATTGTATCCATTTTTTATTCTCTGTTCCAGCGATATAGCTCTGGGCAAAAGCCTTGTTTTGGGAAAGATGCTTCATTTTCTTGTAAAGACCATAAACATAGCACAACTCTATGGCTGTTCAGCCTGTTTCAATTGCAGCGTAAGGAAACATGCCATCCTCTCAAGCACTCTTAAGAGAGAAAACTACTAAGTGCTACAATGGGGTGTAGCATAATTTTAGAATTATCTTGCTGCTTCCTAAAATTATTTATTGGAGTGTTTGTCTTCTCAAGCATGTGAAAGAAGACTTGGGTACAGTGTAAGGGGAGATGAGTCACTGCATCTTGGTGTCTCCAGGTGTATGTGCAGGTTGGGGCCGATACAGTGACGTAGTGATCCCCTAGGAGGATTAACATGGGAAAAGTTGCACAGATCTTACAAAATCCACCGTGAGTGCAGCATGTGCCCCTTCAAGCTTCCCTCTGAACCTTGGCTTCCAGCTTCACGCCCACCCTATCCCCACATTCCAGCTACCCCGTCTGTGTTTCACAGAGCCTGGGACTATGTCCCCACTTCCTGGCTTGCCCCTCTTCTCCTGACCCTCACTGTTTATCCAGATACAAACCTCTCGCTTTGCTTCTTGTTCATTGCTCTGGTTCCTTAGCTCAACAATGGACATCAGCTTTCCTGGTGGAGGCTATGCCCGTCCACCCCAGAAGTCCTTCCATAGTTTGGATCAACTTCCGGTGACTATAGGGCACCACCTTCGTGGAAAGAGCTTCATTTCCAAACCTGGCATCATCGCTTCCACAGGGACTCAGGCTGTCTTGTCTTTTTCTTTTTCTTCTTTTCTTTTTTTTTTTCTTTCTTTTTTTTTTTTTTTTTTTTTGACAGAGTGGACAGTGAGAGAGAGAGAGAGACAGAGAGAAAGGTCTTCCTTTTGCCATTGGTTCACCCCCCAATGGCTGCTGCGGCCAGCGCGCTGCGCCTATCCAAAACCAGGAAGGAGCCAGGTGCTTCCTCCTGGTCTCCCATGCGGGTGCAGGGCCCAAGTACTTGGGCCATCTCCACTGCACTCCTGGGCCACAGCAGAGAGCTGAACTGGAAGAGGAGCAACTGGGACAGAATCCAATGTCCCGACTGGGACTAGAACCCGGGGTGCCGGCGGGAGCTGCAGGCAGAGGATTAGCCTAGTGAGCCAGGGCGCCGGCCTCAGGCTGTCTTCTGATTCGCAACTCCTCCTACCTCGTTCAGAAGACTGAGAAACATCCAGTGTGACCTCTCAACGTCTTTCTCCTTAAAATGTTTCTGTGTCATCACATGATCTCTCTTTCTTTGCTCTTGACTTTTTCCTTTAAAAAAAAAAAGACTTCATTTATTTGAAAGGCAGAGTTACAGAGAGGCAGAAGCAGAGAGAAAGAGAGAGAGAAAGCTCTTCTATCCACTGGTTCACTCCCCAAATGGCTGCAAGGACCAGAGCTGGGCTGACCTGTAGTCAGGAGCCAGGAGCTTCTTCTGGGTTCCCCAGGCAGGGGCAGGAGCCCAAGCACTTGGGCCATCTTCTACTGCTTTCCCAGGCCATAGCAGAGAGCTGGATCGGAAGTGGAGCAGTTGGGAATTGAACCAGCGGCCATATGGGATGCCAGCACTGCAGGTGGCAGCTTTACCCGCTATGCCACAGCATCGCGCGTCTCTTGAATTTAAATGAGGATGGTTTTCCATGGGAGTCTCTGTTTGTGGGTGAGAGAACTGCCACCAGCCTGGTCATTGTGTGATTAGATGGAGAGAGTCGTCATCCTGGGCTGACACATGAGAGCGAGATGCGTATGCACCTCTATATTATTTGGGTCATCAGATAATTGTTGGTTCTTTTATTTTTACAGCTATACAGAGGAGGAGGCTAAAGTTAAAATATGTGTGGTTTTTAGGGTTCAAGAGAGGTTGAGACACAGACTGTTGCTGGCAGGAGTTAAATAAAATGTATGACTCAATAAACTTTCCTATGTCAGGGCCTGTCCAATGATAAAAGCCCTCACTCTATTCCTCAGCTTCTACCCTAGATACTCCCAGTATTCCTGTTTCAATTTCCAAAAAATGCAAAAGATACATGATCTATATATGGAATACAAAGAGAAGGTAAATAAGTCATCTCAAACATTAGACTACACCTATTGAGTCTTTTTTTTTTTTTTTTTAGGATTTGTTTTATTTATTGAAAGGCAGAGTTAAAGGAGGTGGGAGGAGAGAGATCTTCCATATGCTAGTTCACTCCCCAAATGGCTGCAATGGCCAAGGTTGAGCCAGGCTGAAGCCAGGCGTCTGGAATCCCATCTGAGTCTCCTACATGGGTGGCAGGGGCCCAAGCACTTGGCCATTGTCTGATGCTTTCCTAAGTGACTTAACAGGGAGCTGGATCAGAAGTGGGGCAGCTGGGACTTGACCCGGCAATCATTTTGGATGTCAGTGATGTGGGAGGATGCTGTGCCACATTGCCAACTTCTTGAGTGTTTATTTACAAGGCATTGCTAGGCCTACTGGAGACACAAAAATTAGCAAGATTCATAGGAGCTTTTACCAAAACTTTACAGGCCAGTTCAGCTATTGTACAAATTACTATGACACAGGGAGAGTGCAGTGTATACCACTGGAAGGGTGTAGCCCAAAAGGTTTGGGGATATAGGGAAGAAGTCACTTCTACTTGGAGGTATCTCAGAGGACGTTATGGTGAAAGCTACATCTAAACTGAGCTATAGAGGACATTCCAAGTGGAGGGAATTGAGTGAGCAAAACCACAGGGACAGAAGCCATGTGCGTATTTGGGGTATGTTTTCTGGTGTGACACGAGCTGCTGGGGCCACAGGGAAGTGCAGCACAAGGTCAGTTCCTTCAGTGGACAGGGGGCCTTTCCACAAGGAGAAGGTGAGGGCAAGGAGCCCAAGTTCCCTGGAGGCAAGTGATGGTAGTGTGGGCTTGGGCCCAGGGACAGCAAAGATGGAATAGAGGCTTACTGATTTTACAGGCTTTTAAAAAAAGATTTTATTTATTTATTTGAAAGCCAGCATTAGAGAGAGAGAGAGAGAGAGAGAGAGAGAGAGAGAGATCCTCATTTGCTAGTCTCCTTCCCGCCCACACCCAAGATGGCTGCAATGGTTGGGACTGGGACAGGCTGGAGTCGGAGCCAGGAGCCTCCTCTGGGTCTCCCATGTCAGTGGCAGGGGCCCAAGCACCTGGGCCATCCTCTGCTGCCCCTCTCAGGCCATAAGCAGGGAGCAGCCAGAACTTGAACTGGCACCTATATGGGATGCCTTCATTGCAGGTGGCAGCCTTACCTGCTAAACCACAATGCAGGCCTCTTTTACAGGATTTTTTTTATAGGCAGAGTGGACAGTGAGAGAGAGAAACAGAGAGAAAGGTCTTCCTTTGCTGTTGGTTCACCCACCAATGGCCACCACGGCCAACACGCTGTGGCCGGCGCATTGCACTGATCCAAAGGCAGGAGCCAGGTGCTTATCCTGGTCTCCCATGGGGTGCAGGGCCCAAGCACTTGGGCCATCCTCCACTACACTCCCGGGCCATAGCAGAGAGCTGGCCTGGAAGAGGGGCAACTGGGTCAGAATCCAGTGCCCCAACCGGGACTAGAACCCGGTGTGCCGGCGCCGCAAGGCGGGGGATTAGCCTATTGAGCCGCGGCGCCGGCTTTTACAGGAATTTTTTAGTCAAGAGAGAATGCAGGGCAAGGATTCTGCCTTGAAAGAGGGGAGGGGGTCAGGAGTTGGCCAGAGTTCTAGAAGGGCAGAAGGCAGCCAGAGGCAAAGTAGGGACTGATGTTTGAGCCACCCTAGCACTCATTCCTGATTCCTTCTGCCACGTCAATCTAAACACTTCTTTTACAAAATGTCATTGTGAGTGTGTGTGTGTGTGTGTGAAGGGGGAACAAAGAGAGAGGAAAGAGAGAAGAAGCAGACAGAGGGCAGATATGTGACCCAGTGGTTAAGATGCAGTTTGGGATGCCAGCAACCCCTATTAGAGTGCCTGGCTTTAAGTCCTGGCTCAGCTTCCAGTTCCAGCTTCCTGCTAATGCACACTCTGGGAGGCAGCAGGTGATGTTGACTTTAGTACTTGGGTCCTGGTCACCTATTTGAGAGACCTGGATTGGGTTCCAGGTTCCTGGCTTGGACCTGGCCCAGCACTGGCCATGGAATGACCCAGTGGATGGAAGAATCTCTGTCTCTCCCCTTTTCCAATAAAATGAAAATAAATAAACAAAATGTTTTAAAAGGGCAGCTATATCTGGAACTGGTCTTTCCCACTTCCTCCTGCCTTCTTCTTCTTCTAGCATCTGGAGCTGAGGCAGTGATTTTGCGAATACAAAGGAAAAGCCAAGATTCTCCCACCGAGGTAGTTGAGCCCCTAGATATTCACCTCGAAATGATTCGTGGGAAAAAAATTGTGTATTTATCCCATGATTAATCTAACTTGTTGTTACTTGCTGAAACTTTGCTAACTCTTAGTTTGTTAGCTTCAGGATTCTGAGGAAAGAAAAGAATCTTTGGCCAGCGCCACAGCTCAATAGGATAATCCACCACCTAGCGGCGCCAGCACACCGGGTTCTAGTCCCGGTCGGGTGCCGGATTCTGTCCCGGTTGCCCCTCTTCCAGGCCAGCTCTCTGCTGTGGCCCGGGAGTGTAGTGGAGGATGGCCCACGTGCTTGGGCCCTGCACCCCATGGGAGACCAGGAGAAGCACCTGGCTCCTGCCTTCGGATCAGCGTGGTGCGCCGGCTGCAGCGCACCAGCTGTGGCGGCCATTGGAGGGTGAACCAACAGCAAAGGAAGACCTTTCTCTCTGTCTCTCTCTCTCACTATCCACTCTGCCTGTCAAGAAAAAAAAAAAAAAAGGAAAAAATCTTTAGGTTTCATTGTAGCCTGGTGATCTCAGTTTACAGTAAACAACAGACAACCCTGTTAATAGGGTGACACCAAGGGCTGGAAGTTTCCTTATGCCTTCTTTCTTAGAAATTTATGTGGCAGGCAAGGTCTGAGAAGATAAAACTCAACAGAGGTCAAAGCCGATAGCTGTGGCATGAGCAAATCAATATACAATTATCTGAGGCTACTGAGAACACAGAGGCATAGATTAATGGCGTTTGGGAGAATGGAATGAAAGTTGGCCTTGCCCTTGAATGACAACAGGATAGGGCACAAAAGTGATCCGTTAACTTAAAGTTTTTTTTTTATTTATTTATTTATTTTTTTATTTTTTTTTGACAGGCAGAGTGGACAGTGAGAGAGAGAGACAGAGAGAAAGGTCTTCCTTTGCCGTTGGTTCACCCTCCAATGGCCGCCGCGGCCGGCGCGCCGCGCTGATCCAATGGCAGGAGCCAGGAGCCAGGTGCTTTTCCTGGTCTCCCATGGGGTGCAGGGCCCAAGCACCTGGGCCATCCTCCACTGCACTCCCGGGCCACAGCAGAGGGCTGGCCTGGAAGAGGGGCAACCGGGACAGAATCCGGCGCCCCAACCGGGACTAGAACCCGGTGTGCCGGCGCCGCTAGGCGGAGGATTAGCCTAGTGAGCCGCGGCGCCGGCCCTAACTTAAAGTTTTATAACCATTACTCAAATCATGTAATTGTGTATGTGCATATTACACCTACATAAATCTCTCACATGGAGTTAATATACATGTAAAGCATACTGGAAAGAGTACATTATCTTCCTTTAAGTTGATACAAATTTTGTTCTACTATAAACTAATTAGAAATAACATCTAGGGTCAGCATTGTGGTGTAGTGGGTTAAGCTGCCACCTGTGATGGAAGTATCCCATATGGGTGCTGGTTGGAGTTCTGAGTCCTTGCTGCTCTACCTCTGATTCAACTTCCTGTTAATGTGCCTGGGAAAGTAGTGGAATATGGGCCAAGTGCTTAGGCACCTGCATTCACATGGGTGACCCAGATGGAGTTCCAGGCTCCTGGCTTCAAGCTGGCCAAGCCTTGGTCATTGTAGCCATTTGGCAAGTGAACCATTGGGTAGAAGATCAACCTCTCTTCTTCTTCTGTAATTTTGCTTTTCAAATAAATAAATACATCTTTTTAAAAATTAGAAAGAATGTCTAAACCTAAAATATGAGATAATTTTTTTCCTTTTTTATTTATTTTTATTTATTTGAAAGAGTTACAGAAAGAGGTAGAGACAGAGAGAGAGAGGTTTTCCATCCACTGGTTCACTCCCCAGATGGCTGCAACTGCCAGAGCTGAGCCGAGCCGATCCGATCCGAAGTCAGGAGCCAGGAGCTTCTTCCGGGTCTCCCACATGGGTGCAGGGGCCCAAGGACTTGGGCCATCTTCTACTGCTTTCCCAGGATGCTGGTGCTTCAGGCCAGGGCTTTAACCCACTGCGCCACAGCGCCAACCCTGATAAATTTTTTTTTTAAATAACAGGATTCCAATTCAACTTCATAATATTATAAAGAAAACTTTTTCGTTGTTTCTGAAAATGTTTTTTTAAAATATGACTTGGGTCTGGCTCCATGGCACATTGGATGAAGCCACCACTTGCAATGCTGGCATCCCATATTGGAGTGTCAGCTGGAGTCTTGGCTTCTCTGCTTATAATCCAGAGCCTTGATAATCTGTCTGGGAAGATAATGGAAGCTGGCCCAAGTGCTTGGGCACATGCACACACATCAGAGACCCAAATGAAGCTTCTGGCTCCTGGCTCCTGGCTTTCGCCTGGCCCAACCCCAGCTACTACAGCCATTTGGGCAGTGAACCAGTAGATGGAAGATTTCTCTCTCTCTCCCTTCCTCTCATTATGTCAAATAAATAAAACAAATCTTTTTAAAAATAATGAAATGAGTTAGATCATTATGCATTTTGATCAAGTTTGGGCTACATGAAGCATGTAGAAATCATTGCCCTTGATTGATGACAGGAAAGAGCAGCAGCATTGTCACAGTGGAGGACTCTGATGAAGCGTTTTGCTGCTAAAGCTTTGACTAACTTTCTCTAAGCAGCCTCCTAATAGGCACATGTTATGGTTCTTTGACCTCTAGAAAGTCAATAAGCAAAATGTCTTGAACATCCAAAAGCCAAATGGATGCCGCGACTTTTGCTTTGATTAAACTAATTCTACCTTTTGTAGCCATTGCTTTGGTTATGCTCAGGTCTGCAAGTTCATACCAGTAAGGCTACGTTTTTATCTCCTGTTACAATTCTCAGAAGAAATGCTTCAGGATCTTGGTTCTATTTGTTGAAAATTTCCATTGAAAGCTCTGTTCTTGTCTGCAGCTGATCTGAGTACAATAGTTTTGACATCTGTTGAGCAGAAAGTTTGCCTCACTTTAATTTTTTGGCCAGAACAGTGTAAGCTTAACCAACTAATATTATTTATGGTGCTGGCTATTTTCCCTGTTAATCACCCATTGTCTTCAATCAGAGTACCCAACAAGGTAAATTTTTTCCTCATCATGATGTGGAGGGCCATGCTATGAACTTCATCTTCAACATCATCTAATCCCTTCTTAAAATGAGCTACTCATGGGGCTAATGTTGTGGTGCAGGTTAAGGTGCCCCCTGTGATACCAACATCTCATACTGGAGTGCTGGTTCCAGTCTTGGCTACTCTGCTTCCAATCCAGCTCCTTGTTAATGTGCCTGGGGAAGTAGCTAAAGATGGCCCAAGTGCTTGGATCCCTGTCACCCATGTGGGAGACAAAATGGAGTTCCACCCTCCTGGCTTTGGTCTGGTCCAGCCTTGGCTATTGCAAATGTTTGAGGAGTCAGTCAGTAGATGGAAGCACTCTCACTCTCTCTGCCTTTCAAATAAATAAATAAATAAATAAATATAATTTTTTATTTACTTGTCATATCTCTTTAGTTTTGTTTAATCCAGAATGGCACCTTGTCTTAGACATTTAAAACAAAAATGAGCCATCCAGGGACCAGTGTTGTGGTGCAGTGGGTTAAGCTGCTGCATGAGATGCCAGCATCCCACACTAGCACTGTTTGAAGTCTTGGCTGCTCCACTGCCCATCTAGTTTCCTGCTAATGCACCTGAGAAAGCAGCAGATGGTAGCCCAATTTCTTGGGCCCCTGCCACCCGTGCAGGAGACTGGATGGAGTTCCAGAGTCCTGGCTTTGGTTTGGCCAAGTCCTGGCTGTTGCAGCCATTTACGGAGTGAACCACTGGATGGAAGCATGCATGCTCTCTGTGTCTCTCCCTCTCTACATAACTTTGCCTTTCAAATAAATAAATATTTTTAAAAATGAGGTATCCATTCATTGGAACATTAACTCCGTTAACTTTTGAGAAATCATCACTGATTTCACCCTTCTTCCACCCAGTCTTCATCATCAACTTGATGTTTCTTCTCCTTTTTTTTTTTTTTAAGATTTATTTATTTATTTGAAAGTCAGAGTTTAGTGAGAGAGCCGGGGGGAAGGAGGGGTTCGGGTGGTGCAGCAGGTTAAAGCCCAGTCCTGCAGCACCGGCATCCCATATGGGCGCCGGTTCAAGTCCTGGTTGCCTGACTTCGGATCCGGCTCTTTGTTGTGACCTAGGAAAGCAGTGGAAGATGGCCGCACCTACATATGAGACCCGAAAGAAGCTCCTGGTTCCTGGCTTTGGAACAACTCAGCTCTGACTAATGCGGTCATTTGAGAAGTGAACCAGTAGATGGAAGACCTGTCTCTCTCTCTCTCTCTCTCTCTCTCTCTCTGGCTCTACCTCTTTCTGTAACTCTGTCTTTCAAATAAATAAAATAAATATTTAAGAGAGAGAGAGAGAGATCGATCTTCCATTTGCTGGTTATTCCCCAAATGGCCACAATGGCTAGAGCTGGGCCAATCCAAAGCCAGGAGCCAGGAGCTTCTTCCAGGTCTCCCACACGGATCCAGGGGCCCAAGCACTTGGACTATCCTTGGCTGCTTGCCCAGGCACATTTGCAGGGAGCTGGATCAGAAGTGCAGCAGCCAGGACTTGAGCCAGTGTCCATGCAGGATGCTGGCATCACAGGCAGGGGTTTTCCTGCTTTACCACAATGCTGGGGCCCCAGAGTTTTATTTAAATGAATATTTGCCATCTTTAAAGCATGTGTGTGTGTGTATACTCTACCACAGAAAATGAATCTTTTTTAAGGATTTCAAAGCCCGTTTCCCTCCTCTAAAGACATAGAGGGAGGGTTAAGAGCTTCATCGTCCTAAGACCAGCGTGTCAAACCCCTTTCTACCATTAATTATACAAAATCTAACTCCCAGGTACAGGTGAAACTGACCCCCTCCACAAAGCCTTTGGGGCAAATGCTGGCTACCATCAGGTAGTAACCTCCCAAGGACACTCAGTCTCTCTCCCCTACCTTAAAGGTCCCTTGACCTACCTTTGTTTATAATTAGTTTTAAAATATTTCTTCTTTTATGGCCGGTGCCACGGCTCACTTGGCAAATCCTCCGCCTGCGGCACCGGTACCCCAGGTTCTAGTCCCAGTTGAGGCGCCGGATTCTGTCCCGATTGCTCCTCTTCCAGTCCAGCTCTCTGTTGTGGCCCGGGAGGAAAGTGGAGGATGGCCCAAGTGCTTGGGCCCTGCACCTGCATGGGAGACCAGGAAGGGGCACCTGGCTCCTGGCTTTGGATAGGTGTAGCATGCTGGCCATAGTGGCCATTTTGGGGGTGAACCAACGGAAGGAAGACCTTTCTTTCTGTCTCTCTCTCTCACTAACTCTGCCTGTCCAAAAAAATTTTTTTTTTAAAGATCTATTTTATCTACATGAAAAGCAGGGTTACAGAGAGAGAGAGAGAGAAAGAGAGAGAGAATCTTCTATCTGCTGGCTCACACCCCAAATGGCCACAATGGTGGGGGCTGTGCCAGGCTGACATCAGGAGCTTGGAACTCCATCTGGTCTCCCACATTGCCTGCCTTTATGATTGCAAATCAACCTCTTCCTAAAATTAACTCACTGAACTGAGAAAGTGGCACAGTCCAACAAGGTCCCTGATCACAAGCCTTCTGAGGTCATTCACCACCTGTATAATTTTGATTTCAGTCTTGTCCTGAGGGGTTTTCCAGGAATCCCAGGCCCTGAGCAAGAAAACTCCATCGACCTGACTAAATAAAGCCCATTTTTCCATCATCAAAATTCCCCAAAGAACATGATATTGGTGACCAACGGAGAGCCAGAAGCACAGGGGGACCTGGTCATGAGCTGAATGTGCAACTTCAATCCAATCCATAAGAGCCTTTACCCCTAATCCCTCAATGGTCTGCTTCTTGCTCCAAGCTTTGCAATAAACACCTGCTTTCTTCTACCACATCAATGTTAGTGATTTGCTGAGCATCAGGTGAGTTCAACCAGACTTTGGAGTCCTATAACACAGGGCAGCATTCCAAGTGTTTCACATATATGACTTCATATAATCATGAAAACCAAAGCAACTCCAGGAGGTAGGTCCCGTTGCCATTTTTATTTTATGGGTGAGAAAGTGAAGGCCCAGAAATACCATACAACCTCTTCAGCGTCATATAGCATTGGGATGTGCACCCTTACAGTTTGCTTCTAGAACCTGTGTGTCTGAATAGACGCCAGAGCCTGACAAGTGGGGAGTGAGGTAGGGGGAGGACTCACAAAGCACGTTTCTGGCTTGCTCTTGCGTAGCTTCCGGTGGCATAATTTGGGTGGGACACACACTGGGGAGGTATATATTTGGGAGGAAGATAATTAGTCGTGAGATATGTTGAACTTGCATTCTCCAGGTGACAGCATGGACAGATCTTTAGCATACTGTTGGACATACAGGTAGAGAATTCAAAAGAGACTTCTTTTTTTAGATTTACTTATTTTAAAGGCAGAGTGACAGGGAAGGAAGAAGGAGCAGAGAGAGAAATATATCTTCCATTCACTCCTCAAATGGTTGCAATGGCAGGGACTGGGCCAGGCTAACGCCAGGAGCCAGAACTCAACCCAGATGTCCCATTAAGTTAGCAGGGGCCCAGGTATTTGGGGCATCATCTGCTCCTTTTTCTGGCGCATTCACAGGGAGCTGTGTCAGAAGTGGAGTAGCTGGGACCTGAACTGGCACTCAGATACAGGATGCTGGTGTTGCAGGTGCTTGTGTGCCACAAAGCTGGCCTTTCAAGAGATTTTATTAGAAGCTATATATTTGGGAGTCATTGGCATGCAGCCATGGGAGTGGAGAAGATGTCTTACGAAGAATGTTTAGAATTAGAAAACAAGGCCGGTGCCGTGGCTCAATAGGCTAATCCTCCGCCTGTGGTGCCGGCACACTGGGTTCTAATCCCGGTTGGGGCGCCGGATTCTGTCCCAGTTGCCCCTCTTCCAGGCCAGCCCTCTGCTATGGCCCAGGAGTGCAGTGGAGGATGGCCCAGGTGCTTGGGCCCTGTACCTCATGGGAGACCAGGAGAAGCACCTGGCTCCTGGCTTCGGATGAGCGCGGTGCACCGGCCGCAGCGCACCGGCTGTAGCAGCTATTGAGGGGTGAACCAACGGAAAATGAAGACCTTTCTCTCTGTCTCTCTCATTGTCCACTCTGCCTGTCCAAAAAAAAAAAAAAAATGAATTAGAAAACAAAATGCCTTGGGATGAAATCCTGAGAACATCACTATTAAGCGGAAGGCAAAGGAAGAATTCTTATAATAAGGAGTAGCTACTGGAGAGATGGGAGGAATAGTAGGAGCATGTGCTATGTTGGAAGGAAAAAGACGTTTCAAAGAGGAAGTGGTATCAAATGCTGTTAGGTCAGCACAGTTGGGTCTGTATCAAATGCTGTGAGGCCAGCACAGTTGGGTCTGAAAAGTGTGACCTTGACATTGAATGTAGTAACAAGGAGGTTATTAGTGACCTTGGAGGAAATTGTTAGGTATTCTTATGAAGCGAGGAGAGCTCATTGTAGAGGGATGAGTATCCAAGCAAAGATTTAATCAACTTATGAGAATTCAAGAATATTTAAATGATAATGAGAATAATACAGGATAAACAGAGTTTAAAAATGGAAGCGGTGGCTGGTGCTGTCACTCAGCTGGTAACGCCATTGCCTGTGACGCCGGTATCCCGTATGGGTGCTGGTTCAAGTTCCAGCTGCTCCACTTCTGATCCAGCTCTCTGCTGATGTGCCTGGGAAAGCAGCAGAGGATGGCCCAAGTGCTTGGGTCACTCTACTCACATGGGTGACTGATAGAAGCTCCTGGCTCCTGGCTTCGGATCACGCCAGCTCTGGTCATTGTGGCCATTTGAGGAGTGAATCAGCGCATGGAAGATCTCTTTCTGTCTTTCCCTTTCTCTCTCTAAACTCTGCCTTTCAAGTAAGTAAATAAATCTTAAAAAAATAAAAAAGAAAGAAAGAAAAGAAAAGGGAATTATTTATTAAGAGTCTTCAAAAAGGTGAAAAGATCCAGAACACAGAGTTTAGCTGAAGCCTTAGGAAGGAGCTTTTCCTTTGTAACATGGGAGAAAAGGAGAGGAATAAGAAAGGAAAAATTTAGATTTGTTGGTGGGAAATGAAGAGAGCTGTCTTTTAAAGATTTATTTATTTGAAAGGCAGAGTTACATAGAGAGGGAGAGACAGACATCTTCCATTGGTTGGTTCAATCCCAAAATGGCTACAATGGCCATGGTTTGGCCAGATTGAAGCCAGGAACTTCATCTGAGTCTCCCACATGGGTGGTAGGGTCCCAAACACTTGGACCATCTTTAGCAGCCTTCCCAGGTTCATTAGCAGGAAGCTGGATCAGAAGTGGAACAATTAGGACTTGAACCTGCACTCCCATATGGGATAATGATGTTACAATGGGGTGGCTTAACCCATTGTGCCACAACACCAATCTTAGAAGAGAGTTCTCTCTCTCTCTTTTTAAAGATTTATTTATTTATTTGAATGGAAGAGTTACAGAAATAGAGGGTGAAACAGAGAGATTTCCCATCTGCTTGTTCACTCCCGAAATGGCTGCAATGGTCAGAGCTGGACCAGGCTGAAGCCAAGAGACTGGGATTCCATTTGGGTTCCTACATGGATGTCAGAGGTCCAAGCACTTGGGCCATCTTCTGCCACCTTCCCAGGTGCATTAGCAGGGAGCTGGGTGTGAAGCAGAGGAGTTAGGACTTGAACCTGCACTTCCGTATGGGATTATATTGTTGCAGGGGGCCGATTAACCCAAAGCATCACAACACCAGTCCCTGGAGGGGGTTCTTCATAACTTTTTCTCTCCCACAAAGCAGATCTTACCAGAAGTGGAGACTGTGGGAGACAGTGGAGTTGGAGTTAAGTGAACAGAGAAAATGTCAACAGATCCAGCACAGTTTGAGACTGAATTGAGGAAACAGAAGAAATCCCAGGAAATGTGTGGGGGCCTGTAGTTCATCACAGCACCGACTTGGACAGCAGCATGCTTTCCTTATGTGATAGGTGTGCAGGAAACAGATCATGAGCCAGAGTTCTGAGAGGTGGAGAGTCCAGTGAAAGACAATGGAGACTGCAGAAGAAGATCACAGGAGAGGTGTTAAAATGATGGGCAGTGCATGGAGTTTAACCATGGATGGAGGAGAACACAGGAAGGACTTCATAAAGACAGTCCAGAGGTTTGGGGACTTTGAATCCCAGTTAACAGTAAAGAACCGTGTACCTCAGGCAGTGTCTACGATGATCCCAGAGATCTGTCTCTGGGTTTTCATGTCCTTGTATAACACCTCGAGCTTTAATGAGGGCTGAGCTAGAGACCCAGACAAAGGGATGGGACATGAAGCCTAGGGTTAGGTTAAAAAAGTCTGGCTACCAGCCTGCTTGAGCTCTTTTGCTCACTCGCTTGCTGAGGTGGAAACCAGCTGATGTTTCGTAAGCTGCCGTTAGGAGAGACGGAGCCTTCGAGGAACTGCGGCTCTCAATTCAACACCTGCAAGGGTGAGCTTGGAAACAGATTCACCTTCAGTCAGCAGAAGGAACCTTGAAAGGAGACGATTTCCCTCCTACCCTCACACACTGATTGCAGCTTTGTGAGAAACCTGAAGGCAAAAGTACCCAGTCGAGCCATTCCCAGACTCCCTGACACAGAATCTGTGAGACAAATGCTCACCGTGCTAATACTTTAAGTTTCAGGTAAATTGTAATGCAACAATAGATAACTAATACAAAGTATGTGATAATTATTAACTGGGTGAGAGGGCAAAAAGGATAGCAACTACCATCAGAGAAGTGCTGTTTGAAGTTACGATGTCAGCCCTAACGTTCATCTCTCCTGGAGAGGGTGATGTGCATAGGTCAAGTTCACTGGAAATGAAGTCAAGGCCCAGAGATGCCAGGATATTGACCAAGTGGCACTCACAAATATGGAAGTCATCCCCGGTCACTGGGTGGAAAAGTGTCAACAACTTCAGGGTCCGGTGCTGTGGCATAGCAGGTAAAGCTGCCACCTGCAGGGCTGGCATCCCTTATGGGCACCGGTTCGCGTCCTGGGTGCTCCATTTCTGATCCAGCTCTCTGCTGTGGCCTGGGAAAGCAGTAGAAGATGGCCCAAGTCCTTGCACTCACATGGAAGACTTGGAAGAAGCTCCTGATCCAACCCAGCTCTAGCCGTTGCGGCTGATTGGGGAGTGAACCAGTGGATGGAATACCTCTCTCTTTCTGCCTTTCCTTTTCTCTCTGTGTAACTGTCTCATATAAATAAATAAATCTTTTTTAAAAAACAATTTCAGCGAGCGAAGGGGTGGGAGTTGGGAAGGGCAGACAGTCTCAATCAGAGGCACAATTCTATAAACAGATGGAACGAGGCTCCACAAAGACTTTTTTTTCCAGAGGATAGTGAATTCATTGTATGGAAGGGGGCACTGGGGACCTAGGAAAATGGTGACCCCAAAGTTGATCCTGGAGTAAAAAGCAAGCAACCTCTTCTCCAAAGAGCCAGAGGGTAACCGGAACCCTGCGTGGAGCCGGGAATTACCATTAAGTGACGTAATACACGCAAGGCGCCCGGCTCCACAGAATGGGCGCGTGACGAATACCAGTTCTCGGTAAATATCCACTGAAGCGTTCGCAGGCCCTGGCTCTTGTCGCAAAAAGCTGGGGTCGGAGGCGCTCACTGCACTTGGCCAGGCCAAGGAGCCTTGGTCTCTTCCGGGAGGCTTTTCCGACCAAAGTCCCAGGAGCATTTGGAAAGCCAGGGCCGGTCCTTCGCCCCCGAGCAGCGGACACGTCAGCCCTCTCGGCGACATGCAGCAAACATGAACGGAGCGCCCTGCAAGCGCTGGATCCCGGCGCCGCAGACTGGAGCAGGACAGAAGGCGCGCGGCGAGCTCTGGAGAAGACCGGCATCCCGGGGAGAAAGTCAAGGCTCTGACTCCCAAGTTCTCCCCATCCTCAGCTCGGGCGCCGAGCCGGAAGTTGGGCAGTGGCCAATACCGACACGCCTACAAACTTGGCCTCCCGGGTTCCCGAGTACACACAGCTCGGTCCCCGAGGGCGGCTTGGCCGCCGGCGGCGCTGGGCTTAACGGGCGGGGCCAAGGAAGAGGGCGAGGCGGCTCCACCCTTGGGGCTCCCATGGCCCCTCGCGCCCCTCGGCCAGACGCTGACGTGTCCTTTCCTTCCCACTACACCTCCCGACACTACCTACGCCGGCTGCCCCGGAAGTCCCGCCCCATATTTATCCCGTCACCGCAAATCAGCTCTTTCAGCGCTTCCTGGTGCTCGCCCCTCGTTTTGGAACTGTGGGGCGGGGCTCCGAGGGCAGGGTGCCTATTGGCTCGAGGTCCGGCGGGCTCTGGGAGCTGATTGGCTGGAGGGCGGTGGCGCTCTGGCACGCTTGCGCGGCGAGTAGAACGTGTGGCGGCCGCGGCGATCGCGTCTCCTCTTTAGCTGTGAGTCCCGCTGTAGCTCCTGGAATCACCCGGCGCGTCCGATCCGTGCATTTCCTGCAGCAGGTCTCCTGCCAGCGCCTGGCCTCAGCAGCCTCTCACCAGCGCCCGACACCCACGTTGGTGCCTCCAGCCTGCCGGTCCGCACCACTCGCTGCCTTTGCTTCTCCACACATGGCCTCCTCCGCGCAGAGCGGCGGCCCTTCTGGGGGACCCGCGGTCCCCACCGTGCAGCGGGGCATCGTCAAGATGGTGAGAGCGGGGCCCGGGACCCCGGCCCCTCTGCCTGCCTTTGGGCTAGGGTCAGGCGTCGACTCTGCTTCCCCTCCCGCCAGCCTGCGTGACCCCCCAGGTCCCCTTTCTCCCGACCCCTTCCTCACTTTTCACCCCTCCTTGGAGTCCTCGCTAGACGGAAACTGGGACCGACTCCCCTCGGTCCTTGTCTTCCGGACACTCCGGCGTGCGGGGCCGCCGTGGTGTTCGCGGTCGTGGCGTTTGGATTCCCGGGCTGTTTGCAGGACTGATCGATTACTGACGGAGAGCGACGATTTGTTGATGTTTGCCCTCCCACTCGCCGTCTTTCTGTCCGTACTGACACAGGCTGAGCAGTTTGCAGGTTTGCGAGGTCCGGACAGGTGCTGTGTTCCGTGGCCACCGCGAAGGCTTCTCTCTGCCCGACGTTCAGTCATTAACTCCGAGTTCTCTCTGGCCCTCCAGCCGTCTTCTCCCTCGTATTTCTGGTGTCTAGTGTCTAGGCCCGAGAGCGCCGGGTCCTTGTGTCCTGACTCTTAACATGTTAGGCCGTTAGGAATCCTGGCGATCTGTGTTGCTACCCCGCCTCTTACAGATAAGGGGAGTCGGTTTAGGGAGAGCAGGAGACTAGCTTGAGGGCACATGGTGGTTTGGGTTGGCGCCAGGATGAGGGCCCGAGTGTTCTGATTCCCCACCCCGTGCTCCTTCCGCTGGGCAGTCTGCCTGATTTTGTTGTTCCCCACTTTCTTCATGTTTGACTTTAACCCTGCAAACTTCATTTTAAACATTTTAGCTGCATCATTTTGAAATATAAATTTGCTGTATCACCTGCCCCCTGGGTGATTCAACTCCCAACCTTCTCAAATCCTAGAACCTGACTTTTTTTTTTGGTTGTTACCATATTTTCTGGTTACAGTAACCGTAACTTCTGGATTTCATTTCAGATTACAATGCTGACTTTTCCATATGGAACAGCAAATATAGTTTATGACAGTTTCTTCCAAGCTATCATAGTTTTTGTTTTACAAAGTTTTTTTTTAATTAATTAATTTATTTGAGAGGTAGAGTTACAGAGAGAAGAGAGCAAGATGATCTTCCATCTGCTGCTTCACTCCCCAAATGGCTGCAACCGGTAGAGCTGGGCCAATCTGAAACCAGGAGCCAGGAGCTTTTTCCGGGTATCGCACGTGGGTGCAGGGGCCCAAGCACTTGGGCCAGCCACTGCTGCTTTCTCAGGCCATTAGCATGGAGCTGGATCAGAAGTGGAGCAGCCAGGAGTTGAACCAGCACCCATATGGGATGCCAGTGCTGCAAGTGGAGACTTAACCTAATATGCCACAGAGAAAGTTCCTTCCCCTCCATAAAGATAATTGTCCACCATCAACTTTTCCAGTCTTGCCTTTTTCTTCTTCTTATACATAACAGTGTCATAATTTATCAGAAACTGAACTTGCAAGGTCCGCATATTCCCCTTTGAAATATTCACCTGACCCATGAAAAGATTATCCTGAAGTGGCTCTTTCGTTAGCTTTTTCATTTGCACTGATCTTCTCTTTGATCTTTGAGTTTTTGCCTTACTCAGGCTCAAGTTTTTCTTAAAGCTCTCCTATTTGGTGGAATGTGAATGGAATGAGGCTGAACATATTTTTGTTCTGACTGACGCTGGAGGCGTCCAGGGGGCCAGGATTCTATGACGTAGCTGCCTGCTTATTGACTACCCCCAGGGACACTGCGTATCGGCAGTCCTGCCTGTTAGCTCTTGTGCTAGGTGTTCGGCTTGTATTATATCATTTATAACATACAAGAAGCAGGTGATAGCCGGCGCCGCGGCTCACTAGGCTAATCCTCCGCCTTGCGGCGCCGGCACACCGGGTTCTAGTCCCGGTCGGGGCACCGGATTCTGTCCCGGTTGCCCCTCTTCCAGGCCAGCTCTCTGCTGTGGCCATGGAGTGCAGTGGAGGATGGCCCAGGTGCTTGGGCCCTGCACCCACATGGGAGACCAGGAGAAGCACCTGGTTCCTGCCTTCGGATAGGCGTGGTGCGCCGGTCACAGCGCGCCGGCCCTGGCGGCCATTGGAGGGTGAACCAACGGCAAAAGGAAGACCTTTCTCTCTGTCTGTCTCTCTCACTGTCCACTCTGCCTGTCAAAAAAAGAAAAAAAAAAAAGCAGGTGATGGATGACATTTTACAGAAGTGTGATTGGCGCTTCAGAAAGAGTAGTTTGCCCAGGACAGGTATTTTTTATTGGTCATAAGAGTCCCAGCTGAGACTTGAGCCCAGTCTGGGAGAACACATGATCTTCAAACATCCTGCAACCTTGCCTGACTTCAGGCCCCCGGGGTATTACTTTATAACATGGAGGGTGGGGCTGGTGGTGCATGGCCACAAATTGCAGGAAAGTGAAGCTGACTGTAATTTACTTGAAAACAGATTAGATGTTAGTCCCTGTCCCAAAGCTACCATCCCTGTGAGTTCATTTCATGCTTACGGCCTTTTTGTGCACTGGAGTGTGGTGTAAAAACAGTTGAGTCTTGGAGGTGGCATTTAAAATTCTGTGGTTTGAGCGGTTTGTTCTGTGCACTCCTTGCAGGGACCATACAGCAGGGGGTGGGAGGGCGAGTTACAGGCAGGGGTTAGGGGAGGGAAGCTAGGTGAATTGCCGAGCCATGGGCAGATTTGTGCTGGGCTTGGAAGCCTTGTCTGGAATGAAGAATGGACCCCTGGCAAATTGCTGTGTGGGAAGCTCTTCTGCAAAGCAAACTTGTATTTTCCTGGAAAGTGATCATTTGCTGCGCGACCAGGAACTGCTTTGTAAGAACACTACAAAGGAAGATGGAGCTCTTATGTCAGAGGCAAATGAAAAAGAAAGAGTTTGAATTGGAAAGGAGAGACACTGTTTTGCTGCCTTCAGATGGGCAGAAGTTGCAGCGCTGTCTAATCAGGTATGCCTTTCAGTGTGAGTCCAGCTGGATCCTCTGACGTGGGTGAGGGCAGAGGTTTGTGCAGTAAAGTGGAATAGGCCTTCCTCTTTTTTGTTTTGTATAGGACTGTGGAAAGTACAAGTTTCTTTGGTCTCTGCCGTGCCATCCTAGTAAACTCCATATTATTTTAAATATTTTTTTTTAAGGTTGGAGAAAGAACTTGGTAGGTAAGTTGTAAAAATCATCCACCAGTATTTTTTCATAAACGTCCATGGTGGTGGCTGAGTCTGCTGTTGCGAGTGAAGGCGAAGGGGCAGAGTAGCTCCTGGAATGTGTTTGAGGAGGAAGTGGGCAGTAAGTTGATACGAGCATTTTGCTGCCGTTCTGGTTACTGGAAAAAGTCAGTGAGGTTGATGGAAAAACTGAAGATGGATTTGTGTTTTGAGTTGGGAGGAGACTAGCAAGCGTGTGGGTAGAAGAAATGTAATTTGGATAAGTAAATGTCTTTGTTCAGATCTTATTTTCTCAAAACTCAAGTAGATCCTCATTCTGGGTTTCTTTGAATAATTTAGCTGCAATGGAATATTGTTAGCAAATGTTAAATAGATCAGTTTAGGAAAAAAGTCTTAGTATAAATTCACTTGTCCCACTTAGCAGCTACATAGACGGCAATTTTCTCTGGTTGCACCGACTTGTTTACTTTGCTTTGGGGATTCAGCCCTTTTCTGTGTCTTTTTACTCTATCTTTCCCTTCTAACTTGTTCTGCTTGCATGTCTTCGAGAGAATCTGCCACAGTTCTTGAGAAGTCTTCTCTGCAAGTACATGTGTTATTCTGCTGATGATGGGCAGGCTGAAGGGAGGACAGTGCCAAACCCAGAGAGCTCCCGTTTCACTTCACCCTCAACCCCACCCCCTTAATTGTGGCCAAAGGGGAAGGGAATCTCTGCCAGTCTTCGCTCTTGTACCTAATCCCATGATTCTCATTGAGTGGCTAAGGGCACTCAAAGGAGGAGAGGGCCATCATTTTTGCTTTGCTGGGATTTGTGCTGCCAGGTTGTTGTAAAGCAAGATGTAGACTTCGTGTTGGGTAGGTTAGCGGGAATTTCTTCAGTGTACAGCCTGTTGGAAATGCTATCTATAATTTCACCCCGATAGCTAAGTGTTTCTTAGGAATCTGAGCTAAGAGGTATGTGTTTTTCAAGGGTTGAGTGGGGGCAGAGTAGTCTGTTGGTTGGCCTGCTCCTTTGTGCACTTAGCTCATGCAGGGAAAAAGAAAAAGTACCTTTCCTAAGCTATTAAAATACCCTCATTCTAGTACCAAAATTGATAATAATGGAGTTAAATAACAATATTTTATAAGAGTAATTTGCAAAGAGTAGGTAGGATAGGATGAAAGGCTTTTCCTGATAGTTTTAAAATTGCCTGGGTCCCAGCAGGTAAGCATGGTAGCTTACAACCAGGATTGTAAGTAGAGGAACAGGAGGTTTTTACTCAACCCTTCCTGTCATTTGTGAAAAAGGAGCGTCCACGTGGCTCTAGTTATGCTAACAGTAGTGCTGCCATGCAGAAATGAGTGAAGCAGAATAAGCAGTCCTGTTTCCTTTCTTTACTGAACAAATATTTATTGATCATCGGCTGTCTGTCATGCTGTCTGGGTATTGGAGAAACAGAATTAAAAAAAAAAACAACAAACCAAGATCAGAGTCCTGCCCTTATGACTTGTGGGGTAGACAGACAATAAAGGCGTGGGGAATCGGCATGGTAATGTGGATCAGATAGTGCTGTCAGGCTGGGGACTGTAGGAGTCGGGGCTGGGGTGGCTCCTTTGATGCAGTGTGTTCAGGAAAGACTTATCAGAAGGTGGCATTTGCACTGAGGTCTGATTGACATCATAGAAGCAACCGTAAAGGAAGTGTGTACCCAACAGGGGATGGTGACTACAAAGTCCGTGGGGATTCCATTGATGATTATTCCAAAGTGTTGTTATAGTAGCTCTTTAATTCCTTAAAGTTCAGTATGCCCCATAAATGCTATGAGTATAAACCAAGTTATTTATAATACATGTGTTAAGGGTGATAAATGGAAGAGAGGCAGTGGAGGTGGTCACTGTTCTAGAACCCTGGAGAAATGAATAGCTACCATTAAGTCCACTGAATAATTATAAAAATGTGGGATTGATTAAAAAAAAAAAAACTTGCTTTTAGTTTTATGCTTGTTTCTATAGGCCAATGACTAAGGTTTTCAGGTAGTCCCGTGTATTTCCAAAGTCACTGTCTTATCTTCCCATGGAGGGGATGTGGATGATATGATAAATGTCAAGAGCAGGCTTGATAAGAGTTAAACAGAATCTTGAATTTGTCCATGTTTATACTGCTGCTACATGGAATTTACTGCGGTTCTGGCCTCTGGCAGTACTTTCTAGCCTAGCAAGCTTTAGTGATTAGTGTTTGTGTGGGGCAAAATAGCATGCTTCAGACCTCCACACTGGGTGGGTCATGGCATGGGAGGAGACTTCCGAAGCCAGTAACCAGTGCTGGTAATGAGTGGGCACATGATTTGGTAAAATCTGTGCCCCAGTTTACTTGGAGCGTGGAATTTGGGAAACAAGGGAACATTTCAGTTTCTATTTGTGGGTTCAGAGGAGAAAGATGGCCAGGTTTTTGAACCAGGTGAGAAGATTCTCAGGTCTGTTGAGTATACTCTCTTTTGCAGCATGGGCAGCTGTCCAGCTTGACGGATGTTCCAGGGGGAGTGGAGTGTGTCTTTCGGGGTCTGGTTTTTGGATTATTTCATTTCTCAAAGAAGGGCATGGCTAAGTGCTCTAGGAAATGCTGTGCCTTATCAGGGACGAGGAGTGAAAGAAGGGATTCAACTCTGACTGGGTTTAGGTGGCTCTTCATCATTCATCACTGGGGATGGCTGCACACCCAGTTTCTACTGCGACTTCTCTCAGGAGACTGACATATGCTTTTTGTTTTTACAGCAGAAACTGACGCAGAATCACAGGTTGTGAATATTTGATGCAGATGGAGTGTTGTGGGATTTCAGTTACTTTCAGTGAGACTCAATATGATAAATTAATGTTATGTTTTTCTCACTTATCTCTAATGTTTCAGAAAAAAAATGAACAATAGTTTCAGTTGGCATTTTTTTTAATTGAAGACGTTAAGCATCTTACAGGAAGAAGAAAACTCAAGAAAATTTCAGTGTCACTTGTATATGCCGTTTTTGAGATGCTTAGTCTGTGATGTGGACCTGGCCTGCGCATTCTGTCGTTTATGCTTATCACACCCTCTCTCCTCTTTGCCTCAACAGATATTGAGGTGAGGTGCTTTCAGTTGTTTCTATGTGGGAAGTAATCTGCCTGTGTGATGGTCTTGCAAAAACCAACCTCGTGTGTAATAGGAAGAACTAAGGAGATTTGAGGGACCTGTGCTTAAAGTTAATCAAAAACGTTAGCGTTGTCCCTGGGGTGCAGTGTGGCAGAGAGGTGGGGGGAGAATTATTGGCCTATAAGTAGGGTACAAGTTCTGGCTCAGTTGCTGCCATTCATGATCCAAGTATCCCAACCCAGACTCGACTTCCCTAAAATGAGGAGGCTAGATGCATCATCTCTAAGCATCTTCTGGTCCCCTAAAGCTGTGATTAGTAAGAAACCCTATATTATGTTTCTTTTAGGCTTGTTGAAGCACAGCTGAGAAATCTCATACCTTATGGCAGGCTTGACTTTGAAATACTGCTTATCCTGCAGTAAGCCTGTTTTCTGTTCCCATTCCTTGTTTTTTGAAGAAGGTGGCTTAGTTGAAATATGGTTTTCTAGTGTGGGAGACTAGAGAGTTAGGGTTTGAATTACTCTAAGTGATTGGATGGTGGAGTGGGTAGAGAAAAGAGAGGCTCATGGCTTTTCAGTAGTAGAATCAGGATAAGCAAGTGGGAGCGATTGCTTGAGACCCAGAGGAACATGTGGCCAGCAGGTTTTATTCACCCAGTCTCAGCCTGACTTCAGAGCGCTGCCGCATTCTTCTAGAGCAGCAGGGCTGGAGTTGAGAATGGCGGCAGTCGGGAGGGAAGTTAGCCTCTAGCTCGTGGGGTGGGTCTACTCTTTTTATTTATTTGAAAGTCAGAGTTACACACAGAGAGAAGGAGAGGCAGTGAGAGAGAAGTCTTCCATATGCCAGTTCACTCTCTAATTGGCCACAATAGCCAGAGCTGTGCAGATCTGAAGTCAGGAGCCTGGAGCTTCTTCCAGGTCTCCCACATGGGTGCAGGGGCCCAAGGACTTGGGTCATCTTCTACTGCTTTCACAGGCCATAGCAGGGAGCTGGATGGGAAGTGGAGCAGCTGGGACTCAGGCCACAGTGGCGGCCCCAGGGAGGGTCTGCGCTTGCCCCACTCCTGATTGAGGGACTCTGGTGGGAGTGTGGGGCATGCTAGGGTTCTGAACCTTGCTCTTGTGGACTCCAGATTCTTGTTTCTGTTTTTAAATCTTTTATACTTTTCTTTTTATGTGCAAATAGAAGATTCCTTTCGATTTACTCCTGTAATTTCCCCCACCGGTTTCCTTTCAGTCTTGCTTTCTTTCTAGGAGTAGGTTTTGAGTGAGAGGAGCCCAGTGATTTTCCTAAAACAGATCATTGCATCAGGACCATCTAAAAGACCTTTCAGAGGCACTGAATTAAGATCTCTGGGAGTGGCCCGGGACTCTGTTTTTAATAAGCCTCACTCCTCAACAGTTCTGAATAAGTTTGGTATTGATCTTGCTAAGCTTCTGTACTGTACGTAGTTGGACAGGACACAGATGGTAAGTGAAGTGTTTGTGGGTGCAAGTGCACCAGAATGTGAAGAAAGGAGGAATAGTGGCCTCTCTCTTGTCCCAAGGCATCTTTAAAAGCCAGGAGCCAGTTAATTTCATCAAGATCTCCCATGTGGGTGGCAGGAATCCTAGCACCTAGGCTATTATCTGTTGTCTCCTGTATTCGCAGGAAGCTGGATCAGAAGAGGAGTAGCTGGGAATCAGCCAGCACTCCGATATGGGATTTGGACATACCAAACAGTGGCCCAACCCACTGCATCACGGTGGGTGCCCCAGATTCCAGGATGCTTTGTGTTGCTTTTAATGTGTAGCTAGATTTTGGCCTGGTGTCTTCGGAGTCCCGTTTACAGTGATGCTGAGAATCCTACTCCAGGGTCATAACTGACAGCTGAGAAGTTGGTGTTTTGTGTGCCTGACTTAGGCCATATGCTCATTTTTAACACTCATCTGCCACTTTTCCTTCTGTTTGCTTTGATTCTCAAGTTCTTCCTATAATTTGGCACTAGTAACTTGGAACATTATTGCTTGGAAAAAAAATTTTTTAAGACCTATTTATTTGAAAGGCAGAGCTTCAGAGAAGGGGTGTATGTGTGTGTGTGTATGAGAGAGAGAGAGATCTTCTATCTGCTGGTTCACTCCCCAAATGACCACAAAAGCCAGGACTGGACCATGCCAAAGCCAGGAGCAAGGAACTTCATCCTAGTCTTCCACAAGAGTGGCAGGGGCCTAGGACATGGGCCATCTTCTGATATTGGATCAGAATTGAAGCAGCCTGGACCACACCTGACGCTGATAATGGGATGCCAGCATGGCAGCTGCTAGCTTAATACCGCTTGCAACTCCTGCCCCTTGCTTAGAAGTCTTTAGTGCCATTTTCAGATATGAGGATTCTGACAACCACACCTGCTGTTCTTGCAGTTCTGAGGCACCTCATACTTGGGTCTCTTGGCTTAACTTTCTGTCCTGTTTATTATTTATAAGCTCCAGTCCTAGCAGCAGCAGAAAGCCCAAAGTGATTGAGTCAATTGTCTTCATCTTTCTTATTCCACTAGTTTGTTTACTACAGAAATGAAATATTCTAGCAGTTCTTTAGTTTTATGAAGTCCCTATGATTGGGATCACATTTTCAGTTTTCTTGATGGCCTTTTCTCATTTTGGCCAAAAGTTTTCCAGTTACTCCTTCAAAAATGCTTAGATGGATACCATCCAGAATTAGTAAGTTAATTGGTATTTAAATTATGGTCTTGTCCTTAGAACTTCAAGTAACTTAGAAGTTATGTATTGTAAAGTTAAATACCATGCAGTATTGCTCTGTATGCTTTCTTAACTACCCCTGCAGGGGGAAGGTCATTCTTTTTTTTTTTTTTAAGATTTTATTTATTTGTTTGAGAGGTAGAGTTACAGACAGAAAGGTCTTCCATCTGCTGGTTCACTCTGAATGGCCGCAACAGCTGGAGCTGGGCCTATCAGGAGCTAGGAGCTTGCACACCGGTATAGGGGCCCAAGCACTTGGGCCATCTTCTACTGCTTTCTCAGGCCACAGCAGAGAGCTGACGGGAAGAGGATTAGCCTGGACATGAATCGGCTCCCGTATGGGATGTCGGCACTGCAGGTGGAGGCTTTGCCCAGTATGCCACAGTACCAGTCCCCTGTCATTCATTCTTAATCCCTTAAGCAAACCTTGACAGTGTTTGCTTCCAAATTTTTTTCCACACAGATACATACCTTCCTTCCCTTTAAAAAAACAGAAATGAGGCCATGGTGTTGTGAGGGAAGGGACCCCCAAATTATGTTGTTGGGATCGAGAACCCTGGCTGGGCTTGGAGAAACCAGCTTACTTAGTCCAGGTTCTTGTCTTCCCATGTGGAAGAATACAGCTGGGAGACACAGATCAAGGTGAGAAGAGAAGCAGGGTGTATTGAAAAGGTGTATTCACTCACTCAGATGTGAGTGCCCGCAACTCATGAGGGAGGGTTACCCCATCCGAGCTGTAGGTGGGGTCATCCTTTGTATAGGGTAAGGCGTGGGGCTGCAGGGCACAGCTGATCTCCAAGAAAGTGGTGCTCAGCTGCATGGGGAGGAGTGGGTGTGCCATGCTGGATTGGCGTGGAAGGTGATGGGTTCAGGGCGGTGCACGGGACTTAGCTCCTTGTTGCTAAGGAGCTTGCCTAGCCCCTGGCAATACCCTGTGATGGGAACTTTCATTTTTAACTGTTAGGGTTTTCTTTCTATGTCATTTACAGATCTGCGTCATTGTTTTCTGTTGGTTGAGCAGTATTCCATTGTTTGTATGTATTATATCTATTTTCCTGTTAATGCTTTTAGCTTTTCATGATTCTGTACATCACTACACTTACTGAACTTCATACACCTTCGCGCTCTGTGCTAGCATCTTTTAAGAAATTCTTAAAAGGACGGTTTTTAAAAATAATGATTTTTAGTGGTGGTTGTGTGCTTTACTTAAAACTTTTTTCTTTCTAGTAGCATCTTAGATTGAATTTAAGTTTACCACCAAAATACAGATGACAAGTGGCGGCTGGAGACAGCATCTCAGGGGAGAAGTCTGGCTTTTTTCCTACTGGCTGGCACATAGCTCTTTTCCTTCTTGGATAGAAGGTGGGGACTATGATAGTGTGATATAACAAGAAATACATTGGTTTTCCTGGCCCTGAGCCCCTAAGACTTGTAATTTACAAGATGATAAAGGTGAAAGGTGCATCTTTATTATTCATAACAGGCTCCTTTCAGCCCTTCTGGGTTGATGTTAATAACCAAAAGCTCTAAGGTTGGGGACTGATTGTCCCAGGGTTGGAATTTTCAGTCTAACCCCACCCAGCCTCCAGGGTGGGGAGGAAAGCTGAAGAGAGGCATAGAGACTGGACCCAGCCATCTTAGCCTAATGATTCAGTGGAACTCCTTTAGATGATGGGATTTGGAAGGAGCTGTAAGGGGGCCCGGAGAGGGAGCCCTGCATATGTGCCTCCTTGCCTAGCCCTGTATCCGAGTTGTGTTATAGAATCCTATAATCCAGTAAGCAGACTGTTTTCCAGCATTTGAGAGCCACTTTTAGCAAATAATTAGACCTTGGGAGAGGGTCCTGGACCTGCAACTTAGTGCAAGTCAGTCAGAGGGACATCTGCAGCCTGGGCATCTGCCCTGGACTCTGGCCACCAATTCCAAGTAGGTAGACAGTGTCAGAGTCAAGTTGGGTTGTAGGACACCAGTTGGCATCCACAGAGATTTGGAGAATGACTTGGTGGGGAAAAATATGACCTATTTGGCTTCAGAAGGTTTGTTGAGAATACAAAGAGAAACTGTTTTTTCCTTTTAGGGTGATAGGTGGTAGAGAGCATGACAGCTCCCAGCATGGGGATCACCCCAATCCTGGTATTGATTTATCTGACATCTCCTAGGCTTCATATATGTACAAACCTGCAGTGATTTTAAAAGACAGTTTCAGGGGCCGCCACTGTGGAGGAGCAGGTAAAGCCGCCGCCTGTGGTGCTGGCATGTTTTGAATCCTGGCTGCTCTACTTCCTGTCCAGCTCTCTGCTGTGGCCTTGGAAAGCAGTAGAAGATGGCCCAAGTCCTTGGGCCCCTGCACCCATGTGGGAGACCCAGAAGAAGCTCCTGGCTCCTGACTCCTGGCTTCATTGGGGTACTGTTTGGTGAACAGCAAGCTAAGCCAGTGCTTAGAATGCTTAGATATCCAAGAACTGGTTCTCGTACTGGCTGCTCTGCTTCTAATCCAGCTTCCTGCTTAATGCACTTTGGAAGGCAGTGGAGGATGGTCCAATGGTGTAGCCCCCGTCACCCACATGGGAGACCCAGATTGAGTTGCAGGCTCCTGGCTTCAGCCTGGCCCAGCCCCAGCCCCAGCCTTTGCAGCCATTTGGGGATTGAACCAGCAGATGGGAGATTCTCCCTCCCCTGTTCTCCCTCTCCTTTCCTGGTCACTCTGCCTTTCAAAAAAATAAAACTTTTAAAAAAAATTTCATTATTGAAAATGGAAAAGTTAGTATTAAAAATTATTCAGTGGGGACCTTGTGGTACAGTGAATTAAGCTGCCACATGGGATGTGCATCCCACATCAGAGTTCCAGTTCTAGTCCCTGCTACACTGCATCGCATTCAGCTTTCCGCTGATGCATTCTGGGAGGCAGCAGATGATGGCTCAAGTACGTGTATCCCTGGATGGAGTTCTAGGCTCCTGGCTTTGGCCTGGCTCAGCTTTGACTGTTGCAGGCATTTGGGGAGTGAACTGGCACTTCTTTGCTGTTCCTTTGCCTTTCAAGTATATGTTAAAATTTTTTTTCTTCTTCTTCTTCTTTTTTTTTTTTTTTGACAGGCAGAGTGGACAGTGAGAGAGACAGAGAGAAAGGTCTTCCTTTGCCGTTGGTTCACCCTCCAATGGCCGCCACGGCTGGTGCGCTGCGCTGATCCGATGGCAGGAGCCAGGTACTTATCCTGGTCTCCCATGGGGTGCAGGGCCCAAGCACTTGGGCCATCCTCCACTGCACTCCTGGGCCATAGCAGAGAGCTGGCCTGGAAGAGGGGCAACCGGGACAGAATCCGGCACCCCGACCGGGACTAGAACCCGGTGTGCCGGCGCTGCAAGGCGGAGGATTAGCCTAGTGAGCCGTGGCGCCGGCTTCATTAAAAAATTTTTTTTTAATTTATTCACTACACTTGAAGATGATGCAGGAGCCTTTTTTCAAAGGCAGCCAACAGGGTCTTATAGTGAGGAAGATTTAGAGATTGGATGCAGCTGGGGACTTGGGAGGTAGGGTTTTTGGGTGAGAAATTCGGAGAGTAAACTCAATTGATGGGATGATTGCTGCAGGCAGGCCAGGGTGATGAGATGTGAAGGCTGAGGGATTCGGGCTACACAGAATTCTTGCCCACACTGGCTTCTGCAAGGACAGGGAGGGGTGCCCAGGGCCTGGCCTAGTCATGCCGAGGACTCAGAGCAAGGAGCCTGGTGCTTAACACAGCTAAAAGTCCCTCCAAATAGCACCATAATGAACACAAAACAGTGCTGTGTTAACAAGTGGGAACAAGCATTGCTACGTTCTGCCTCTGTGTTGTCTTGCATAGGGCTCTGACCTGAGTTTGCTTTTTCCGATGCAGCATGTTGGTAGATGTTGGAGACCTACTTCCAGCTTCCTAGCACCAGCGGAACCATTCTTCTTTATTTAATAATAGGAAGGATTGAAAGAGAATTGAAAAGGAAGTTATTCTTATGTGTGTGCAAGTATTATTAAATGCTGGTACACACAGGGTTCATGTACCACCTAAAATTGTGTGTGTATGTGTATGTATATATATGCATTTAAGTATATGTATATATATGCACTTATATACATATGTACCTACGTTTATGTGTGTGTGTGTGTGTGTGTGTGTGTGTGTGTAAACCAGTCCACACATTGGAAAACAGATATACTCTGTGTTTTGAGGCAGAACTGAACTGATTTTCTGGCTGTGATTTAAATCATTAGCTTTACTGGGGCCCGTGCTGTGGTGTAGTGGGTGAAGCCGCCGCCTGCAGTGCTGGCATTCCATACGGGCACTGGTTTGAGACCCCGATGCTCCACTTCCAATCTAGCTCTCTGCTGTGGCCTGGGAAGGCAGTGGGGGATGGCCCAGGTCCCTAAGCCCCTGCACCCGCATGGGAAGACCCAGAGGAAGCTCCTGGCTCCTGGCTCCGGTTCGGTGCAGCTCAGGCCTTTGCAGCCAATTGGGGAGTGAACCAGCATATGAAAGATCTCTCTCTCTCTCTGCCTCTCCTATCTCTGTGTGGCTCTGACTTTCAAATGAATGAATATATCTTTTAAAAAAATTATTAGCTTTACTAATAGCTGGCTGTAACCTTGGGCAAGAAATTTTACCCCTTAAAGTACTAGCTTTGCCTGTAAAGTGGGAATAATAACAGGACTCACCTAATGGGACTGTTGCAGGTGAGGTGAGAGAATGTACACAGCATGCCCAGAATGGTATCTGGCACAGTAGGTGTTTGGTAACTGTTAGCTGGTGTTAGTAGACTCACGGTTTCCATGCATTGCCCAGGTCAGCTGGGGACGAGAAATGGAGCTTTGTAAGGCCGTGAGAAGAACAGACACACAGCAAGTTTCTGTGTTGTTAATTCATTCTGAAGTTCTGATTCCGCTTTCGAGACTGTTATTCCTACTTTTTGTGGAGGAGTTAAGTATCCTTTGGAAATAATATTATTTAAATTATTTGGCAGAAACAAAACAGGGTAACATACCAGTCCCTAGTTTCTCGGAGATGTGGCTGACTACTGGCTTGTGAATTTTTCTTTTTGTTCTCAGCTATTGCAGAATTTTTAGTTCAGGGGCCAGCATTGTGGCACAGCAGGTTAAGCTGCTGCCTGTGATGCCAGCATTCCATTTCTGACCCAGCTCCCTGCTAATGTACCTAGGAAAGTAGCAGAGGATGGCCCTGTGCTTGGGCCATCTCCAACCCACAAAGGAGACTCAGATGAAGCTCCAGGCTCCTGGCTTTGGCCTGGCCCAGCCATGGCTGTTGCAGACATTTGGGGAGTGAGCTAGTAGGTGGAGGATCTCTCTGTCTCTCCTTCTCTTTGTAACTCTACCTTTCAAATAAATAAATCTCTTTAAAAAATTTCTAGTTGATGTCTGTATCATTCAGCTGTTGCACAGTTCGATTAATCATCTGAATGGTTTGTGAATTTTAAAAGTTTAGAAGACAGGAGGCAGAGTTCTCCTCCCCCTCTCCTAGCACCTTGTCAACTCTTGTAACCCCAAGAAAAACTCATCAACGTTTAAGGTTTAATATATCTAGAACAAAATGTTCTTGACAGTGTAAAACATTTAATATTTTCTTTGCTGCAAAGGGGAACTAGCTAATTCAGGTTCCTTTGAGAGATTTCTGGTGTTTTCCACCAACTCCCGAAACTTCCTGTCTCCCAGGGAAGTCAGCAGAATTTCTTCTTTGCATGTAAGAACCCCTGACCTGGCTGCAGCACCATGGTGAGGACAGGGTCACAAAGATCTGTGGCTGCCTCTGCTGGTTGTCAGTGACACCCAGATGCCCTCTCCAGTGTGTCCTGACCCGAGGGATAAAGTGTGTGCTTCGTGGATCTGGGAAAAGCACAGAGACCTGGGAGAAAGGGGTTGAGGTGACACAGCTCCCAGAGAGAAGTATAAACTAAAGGTAGCTTGGTCTGTGTGTCACTGGGATCGCCCGAGCGGAGGAGCATTTCATGGCTGAAAGAGTGTTTTGTGGGTGGTGAGCACTTGACATTGGGAGAACCCAGGCTGTGTGTTGGATTCTGGGTGAAGCTTTAGGCTTTTGCGATTTTATTTGCAGGTAAACAGAGGCAAGTAGCTGTGTTTTATAGTGGAAAGGGCGAACTTGGTGAATTGAAATGCTTAGGTATTTCTTAGAGAGTGGGAGGGTTGGAGAAATGGTGATACTTTGAGATCAGTTTGTTTTGAAAATCTTTTCTGGGGAGGTGGTGAAAGTGACAGGTGCCTTGACAGAGACAGAAGCATAAAGTGGATGAGATAGGGCAGGAGAAATGGCCAAGTCCAGGTAGGTGTGTTCTTCCAAGCAGCTGTGAGCGATCTGGATTCAATTTGCAAGGTTAGGACAGGTTGCCTTGAGGCACTGAGAGTTGCTGGAAGTTTGTTGTAGGAAGGAGGAAAAAATGAGCTTGGAATTTTGTGCTTCCAGAATCTGGGATAGACTAATGTGACATCATGACCTTTTCAACTTTGAGAATTCTTGCAGGAGAAGGAAAATCCATTGCTTTATAGCCTTTCTTCATACCAGGGGCATTTTTATTTTTGGCAATAACCCTAAACAGAGAATCACTGGGCCAGGGGAGATTTGTCCGTTTACCTGTCAGGGTTCCATTCCAGGTCTTAATGAGAAAAGCTATGTGTTCTTCGTCCTGTGTGTCGGGTAGCAGGAGACTCCAGAGTCCCTGGGTCCTGGAGTCCCACAGAGATCCATTATTCACTGTGCGGTAATTACTTGCATTATTGCTCTTGGCAGGTGAGCCCTTTCACAGCCCAGAGGCCAGGAGGCCGCCTCTATTACTTAAAAGCTGAGTTATCTTGTTAAACTCCTCTCTGGTGAGAGCTTTAGAATCTCCCGGGACCTCCCGTAGGCGCTCTGCAGGGCACAGGCCCAGCTCCTGGTTAAGTCGGTCCTGCTCTTATATTAGCCGTCAGGATTCTAGCGCTGGAGGAATTACATAGCAAGCCCCAGTGTGGGTCTGCTAGCCTCCACTGCTTGTTTCCACTTAATTCCGTTTAGTTCTGATAGCAGGGCTCTTAATCAAAGTCCCTGTCTTGTTCTCATGTCAGAAGAAAATATATTTCTTTGATTATCAACAGGAGATGCTGAAAGGCAACGTAGAGAGAATAATCAGCCCGGCACTCAGATTAGCTGAGGAAAAGGAACTCAGAAAATTGATTATTGGAAGTGGTTGATGGCACACGGCTCAGTGTAGTAAAAGATGCCCCACAAATCTGAGCTGTCCGTAAACTTTGAGTTGAAAGTTCAGTGCTTTGTATGTTAAATTTAGTTTGTCATTCATTGGAGAGAATGTTCCACTGCAAAATTAAAAAATAGGTGATGATTGGAACCTCAGGGTTGGGCTGTAATGTTGGCATAGGCTGGGGAGATCAGCATGAGTGTTTCTGACAGAAATGCATGCCCAGTCTTAGTTATGGGAGAGCATTCACAGGGCGAGTATCATAGCAGTTCCTAGCTTGTGAGCAAGTTGCTTGATTAACTTCCTGAGGAGGTGTGCAGATCTGTGTGTTACAGTGGAACACTAGTGGGGAAGGAGTAGCCAGTTCTTGTCACTTGTGCTTTTATTCCTTTGTGGTGATCTCCCTCAGCTTTCAATGGTAAGGAGACTCCTGGGATGGTACATTAACTCAGCAATAAAAGACTGAAATGTTCATGGTGGATTTGTGATTTGTGTTTTATTTTGACATCTAAAATAAACTGTCAACATTTCAAATAGGAAGTCTCCAAACAAGTTTGAAATAAATAGGGACAAATCAGTGCTTTTCATGTGTAACATTGAAGTTGTCCTACTTCTTCCAGTTCTATTGTTAATCTTGCATAGAAAGCAAAATAAATATATTAAACATACTTTAGAGATGATTCACTGTGGACAAAATTGGTATTGTAGCATCCATATTGAAAGGCAGAGTTGGGGGCCAGCGCTGTGGCGCAGCGGGTTAACACCCTGGCCCGAAGGGACAGCATCCCATCTGGGCACCAGTTCTAGTCCTGGCTGCTCCTCTTCCGATCTGGCTCTCTGCTGTGGCCTGGGAAAGCAGTGGAAGATGGCCCAGGTCCTTTGGCCCCTGCACCTGCATGGAAGACCTGGAGGAGGCTCCTGGCTCCTGGCTTCGGATCAGCGCAGTTCTGGCTGTTGCGGCCAATTGGGGAGTGAACCATCAGATGGAAGATCTCGCTCTTTCTCTCTTCCTCTCCTCTCTCTGTATAACTCTGATTTTCAAGTGAAAAATAAATAAATCTTTAAAAAAAAAGAAAGAGTTGCAGAGAGAGAGGGATTTTCCATCCACTGATTCACTCTCCAAATGCCCTCAATGGCTGGAGCTGGGCCATTCTGAAGACAGGAACCAGGAGCTTCCCCTGAATCTCACATGGGTGCAGGGGACCAAACACTTGGGCTATTCTTGACTGCCCTCCCAGGCTCATCAGCAGGGAGTTGGATTGGAAGTGGAGCAGCTGGGACTCGAACCAGCATCCATATGGGATGCTGGCACTGTAGACAGTAACTTTACCTGCTACGCTACAGCACTGACCCCTCATCCATATTTCTATATGTCACTTTGGAGGGAAAAAAAATGAATGTGACTTTGCAGGAACAAAACCAAAGAACAGTAAACAAAATAATTTTACTTCAGTATGATATTTCAGGATCTCATGGTTTCATTTAGTTCTATCTGATTGAAAGGTCCCTCACCCCATGACTTTGGATATTTTGTAGTGCTGTGAGGAAAAATGGGAGATTCCAGCAGCTACAGCCTGTGAAGCTAGTAATTTAATACCTGCTATATCCCCTTTCTGTGATTGGAAAAAGTAGCTACACTTCTCTCCTGTGAGCATTCGAGTTGGGAAGTCAGAATTAAAAGAAGAAGGAGCTGGACTTACAGATCTAATTAACTGACTAGCCCTGGAATGACATCCCAGGCTTCTCCATCCTGTCTTGCTACCCCAGTTTTTACCCTCCGTCTGTACCCAAAGCCAGTCAAAGGCTTTTGCCACCAGGAACTCTTGGGTTTCCTTAACAGAAGACAGACAGTGTGTTTGGGGAATTGCCTCCCGTAATGCCAGCACATGACCAAGAGAAGTAATATCCTCAACCGTCCACATGTGTATCCACAGCTAATTAGTTCTGAACAATGCCAAATGTAGGTGAATAAGAAAACTTCCCTAGTTATTTGAAATCCACAAAATAGACTGAAGCCAGATAGTGTGTAAAAGGGGAAAAACAAACTTTTTTTCTTTAAGATTTATTTACTTGAAAGGCAGAGGTGCCGGTGCCGCGGCTCACTAGGCTAATCCTCCTAGTCCCGGTCGGGGTGCCGGATTCTGTCCCGGTTGCCCCTCTTCCAGGCCAGCTCTCTGCTGTGGCCCGGGAAGGCAGTGGAGGATGGCCCAAGTGCTTGGGCCCTGCACCCCATGGGAGACCAGCAGAAGCACCTGGCTCCTGGCTTCGGATCAGCGCGGTGCGCCGGCCGCAGCGCGCCAGCCGTGGCGGCCATTGGAGGGTGAACCAACGGTAAAGAAAGACCTTTCTCTCTGTCTCTCTCACTGTCCACTTTGCCTGTCAAAAAAAAAAAAAACAAAAAAAAACAAAAAAAACCAGGAGATGGTAGATCAATGTGTGTGTGTGTGTGTGTGTGTGTGTGTTAGTGTCTCCTCCCTTGGTCATCCTCTGCACACCGCAGTCCACTGGCTGAGGGCCCTGACTCTCAATGACATATCAGACATCAGTCACAAGTCACAAGTGACCTTTACTTCAGACCAACAAGCAGTCTAGTGGGGTTCCCACACTGCCGCCAACACCACCTTGGATTCCGAAATTGGCTAGGATGCCTCAGAATACAGGGAACCTCTTTACTCAAATTTACACCATTATTGTGAAGGCTAGAGATGGACAGCCAGATAGAGAAATGGACTGGACAGTCTGTGGGGCATGTGCGGCCCTGTAGGGCTCCCTTGCCCTGTGAGCATGACTGTGTGGTCAGTGACCTGGAAGCTCATCAGATCCTTGAGAGTCTTGTATTAGTGCTTGACCTCCCACAAGTCCTCTAACCTTTTGGTCTTTCTGGTGACTAGCCCCACCCTCAGGCTATCTGAGGGTCCTTCCCTAAGTGACTTAATTAGCATAAACTATGGAGGCATCTAAGGCGGCTCATTAAGAATAACAAAAGGTGCTCCTATCAGGAGATTCCAGGTTGGGAGAGAAGGCCCGCACTTCCTGGAATGAAAAGTCCTCGCCAAGGTCCCTGCATGTGAAAAAAAGTCATCCAGAGAAGATCAGACCCACCTCAACCCTTTACCCCCATGCCCTGTATCTATAAAAGGAACCCTCCCAACCTCTGATGCACGACTTCCCTGGCCCCTGCCCTGTTGGGACCAGTGAACTTCCGCCTAGAAGCAGAATCCCAATAAAAGCCTGTAAACTGATTTATTTGGCTGGGAAGATTTGTTATGCACTGGACACCTTGCAGCTGACAGGGCGCTGACACTGTGGCACAGTAGGTTAATCCTCCGCTTGCAGTGCCGGCATCCCATATGAGCGCCGGTTCTAGTCCCGGCTGCTCCTCTTCCCGTTAGCTTTCTGCTATGGCCTGGGAAGGCAGTAGAAGATGGCCCAAGTCCTTGGGCCCCTACACCTTCTTGGGAGTCCCGAAAGAGGCTCCTGGCTCCTGGCTTCTGATCGTCTCAGCTCCGGCCATTGCAGCCATGTGGGGGTTGAACCAGCGAACGGACTCTCTGTCTCTTCCACTCACTGTCTGTAACTCTGTACCTTTCAAATAAATAAATATATATATAAAACCCTATGACAGGAACTGGGGACAAAGACCAAGTATATTTCATATTATATCATATCTTAATGTGTTTAAAATGATTAACTTGTTAAAGTGCTTTAAAATATCTGGTAATACCAAAAACAAAATCTTTGGACTAGAGTCCACCAATGTTTGGTAAATAGTATTCCAGTGGTTGGAATATGCAGAAAGCATGGCCCTTGGAATTGTTAACTGTGCCACTGTTAGGCATGAGAACTGTACATTGCTTAGAATAGACATTTACTTCCAAGGGCCAAAAGTCAGTTTAAAATTTGATGGTTTTAGTGGTCTCATCTTTTTTCATTATGGTAAATGCTACATTAATTTTCTGCACCTGTAATCTGGGTAGGATTGTTTTTGGAGCCTGTGAGAGCCTGATGTGATTTGATGGTAGTAGTTTAAGCTTAATTGTGACTTCTGCTAAGCCCTTCCATCCCTATCATAGTGTCACTTGCCTATCCACTTATTCTCTGAGTTTTTTCCCCAAAGCTAAAAAGGAACAATATTACTCTCATTACTGTTAGTTTAGGGATATGTTTTTGTTACCATGATACTTGGGATATAAATCTTTGGGGAGATTCTTGTCTATTAAGCAAGAATGAATATAGGAATACAATCATTGGATAGATAATAGCATTTACTCAGACACCAAGTATCCCTTTGGGGGATGTAGGAAGTGACTGAGGAAAGTGAGAAGACAATTGAATATTGAACAGCTACTTGTGAGAGTCTCGAGTGGTCAGGGATATGGATTTCAGTGGTTTCTGTTGAGGATAGAGTTGCTTTGACAGCTTGCAGGAAATAATCAATCTAGTGGTTAGAAATGAGATAGGTATGGCATTCTTGACAAAGTTATCTTGGGAGATTTGACACCTCATAATAAGAGGACTGAGGAAGGAAGTAGACTGGACAAAATGTTAGCAGAAATAATGGGAACTTGCCAGAGCAGAAGGAAATGATGCTGAAGAGAAGTTGAAGCTGTATTAAAGATGGCGGAGAGAGGAGGATGGACAAGGTATTCACTCTGGGCAGGGAGAATCCAAAGGAGGGGAGAAATAGGTGAGGACCTCCTTGCCTGTAGGTCAGGCCTCTGAGAACATTTCGGCTCCCTGTTTTATTTAATTTATTTATTTGGGCTCCCTGTTTTATTTATTTATTTGGTAGAAATAGAAAAAGCAGTTATAAGCGTAGCATATGTTGTTAGGCCTTTGTCTTTCATTAGCTACAGCAAACAAATCCCCAAGCTTTGAGCTGCTTCAGGCTGAAGACCATGTCATAACTAACTGTTTCTGTCTTCAGAGTTTAGCATTGTACCTCATACCTGGTAGAGCAGAATTTATTCAGAAGATACTTGGTTTTGGTGTTATTCTAGGCCTTGGACCTACCATGGTGAACAAGATAGATAGCCCTTTTAGAGCTTCTAGCATAGAGGAAACTGATAATAAACAAATTATGTGGGCTAGTGCTGTGGTGCAGTGGGTTAACACCCTGGCCTGAAGCTAAGGCATCCCACATGGACACTGGTTTGAGACCCAGCTGCTCCACTTCTGATTCAACTCTCTGCTATGGCCTGGGAAAGAAGTAGAAGATGGCCCAAGTCTTTGGGCCCCTGCACCCACGTGGGAGACCTGGAAGAAGCTCCTGGCTCCTGGCTTCAGATCAGCGCAGCTCCAGCTCTTGCGGCCATCTGGGGAGTGAACCATCGGATGGAAGACTTTCTCTCACTGCCTCTCCTCTCTCTGTGTAACTCTGACTTCCAAATAAATAAATAAATATTTTAAAAAATTATGCTATATTTAATATTGTGGTGAATTCCAGAGGAGAGAAAATACTGCGGAACAATGTGACCAAGTCTGGGGAGTGGGAAGGCATGTTTGATGAAACAAAGTTTAAACTGAATTTTTCGGAGAACACACAGGCTTCTGAGCACGGCAGTTACGGTAAGAATGATTTCTCTGGCTTTAGTGTGCGTCCCAGTCACACGGAGACCTTGTCACATGAAGGTTCTGATTCTGTGGGTTCGAGGTGGGGTCTGAGGTCTGCATTTCTAGCTCTCAGGTGATTGCTGGGCTGTTGCTTCCATCAGAGGCTTTCTGTGTGTCTCGCTTCTGCATTTTTGTTTTCTGGTTTCTAGTGTGTCAATCAGTCCAAATGCAGAAAGTGCAAAAGTGAGAAGAACATTTTTTAGGGTCTTGGGAATTTCAGCTTGGGAAATGGGTTCAGGTAGCTCTGAATCACTGCTCAGGAAAAAGCAGAAAGGTGAGAGAATGTGTACTGAGAAGAAGCGGGTGCTACTTGACTGGTAGAGGATAAAGAATCTATAAACAGAATGGAAATGGCCAGGAAATATGAGGCTGTAATCTCTCTCGTGCATGTTGTACCCAAGATCTGTTTGAGTAGTGCACTTAACGAAGGCTTGAATCCTGTGACTTGAAGGCATATAACATTTTTTTTAGCAAATAACTTTTAATTTCATTTGGAAGAAGATTGTGAATGCCACTGGAAGTTACAGCCCATGGAACAAAATCATAATATTTTGCATTTATTTGCTTGGAGGATGTGTGTGCATGGAGAGGGCAGGAGGAGGGAAGGAAAAGGTTGCGTGACCACCAGTGGTGAGATCTGGCTCCAGTGGTGTGTTACCACTGAGGGTCCAAAACAGCTTGTAGCATATTTACTACTGTAAGCTGATGTTTAAGCAATTTTGAAATAATTTCAAACTTTGATAATAGTAGTACCAGTGACTCCTGTGTCCTTTTAGATAAAGTTTCCAACTGCCTTATCATCCTTTACCTATTTATTACTCTAAAGCCAGAAGTCGGTTGAAACCAAAGGGTCTCTGAGATGAAAGGGCTTGGCTCACTGAGCCATTATAGATGTTAGCCAGAAAAGGACCAGGTCCTGGCACAAATCTCACTGTATCTACTAGCAGTAGGGCTAAATAGCCATTGGCCTAAGAGTCAAGAATATTTTTATATTGAAAATTTGGAGAAGAAAAAGTGCAGAGTATTTGCATTGAGTTTAAATGGGCTATAGATAAGAGATGCGGGTTAAGGAAAAGCTGGGGAGGGTTGAGCAGCGGATGGTCCTTTAGAAGTACTTGCTGCTTCTGGATTTGTGGGGAAGGCGGTGGTGTCAGGCCTGGGGCGTCCACTTCCATGGGTTTTACGTGAGGGTTTCCACATGCATCCAACAACGTGGAGTAGTCTCTTGCCTTCTTGGCCCGTAGCTGTTAACTGTTGAACTTCTCTTATCTCCTGTTTTACCCTTTGTCCTTTGTAATTTAATTAAGAACATCTAATCTTTATTATTGTTGTTATATCCGGTCATGATTCGTAGAAGTTCTGTACTGTAAAATTGCAAACACAGAATTAGGGAATAATCAATCATTGCTGCTTCCCATCATGGAGGGTTAGGTCTCTTTGGGCCTCTGGTCACAATATTTTCATCAGCTGATCAATATGTAACCTTGTTCTGTGTGTGCTTCTGTTTAAAGACAGCTTATTTAATCCATATTATTGATTCTTTCACACTGAACTTACAGTTAACAGCACTATAACTCATGCTTGAATGAATCTCATGTAACACACATGATTTCTCTCAAATATACCACAATAACTTTCTTGCACTTAGGAATAGTAGGCAGCTAGTCAGGAATATGTCTGGGGGCTATTTTAAATGGTGAAATCAAGAAAATGCATATAAACGCAAAAATGTGGCACTGAATAGATCATGGAATGAACATGTATATCACCGTTGGCTTTATCATTACTATATTGAAATACCTGAGGCAACTAACCTATAAAGAGAAAAGGTTCATTTAGCACGCTGTTTGGGAGGTCAGAAGTCCAGACAGCTTGATATGGGCTTTGGTGAAGGCCTGGGTGGTGGGTGGTGGAGTATGCAGAGGAGGGATCACCTCCAGGAAGCAGAAAGAGCAGCTGGAAAGAACTTGACTTTTTCTTTTTTTAAAGATTATTTTTCACTTGAAAGACAGGGTGGGAGCAGGCAGGAGAGAAAGTCTGTCTGCTGCTTTGCTTCTCGTAAATGCTCACAGAAGCCAGAGCTGGGCCAGGCTGAAGCCAGGTACTTGGGCCAGCATCTGCATCCTTCTGTGGTGCACATTAGCAGGAAGTTGGAATGGAAGTAGAGGCAAAACTTTATCCCAGGCACTGTGATGTGGGATGCAGTGTCCCAAGCAGTGTTTTGACCACTGAGCCAAATGCCTGTCCCGTGGTGATGGTGTTGTCTTATGCGAGTTATCAGGATTTTGGTGTAGGGTTCTTACATTGTGTATTGGATATTTGGGACTCAATGACAGTGCACTGGAAAAAAAATCTGTGTTCTGTTCCTGATGCCCTCATCTTACTGTGCCATGGCTTCCTCATCTGTAAGATGATGGTAAAAGAACTCGCCATGCTTCCTCAGAACGTTGTTGTGAGGCTAAAGAGAGTACGTGTTGTTAACATTTATAGTAGATTTCAGTCACTGTTAGTCATTTCATGGAATAACCCAAACAACCCAGAGAACATGTGGTGGGAATACCTCATTTATATATCTCACAGTGGTTTTATTTATTGATTTGTTTTATTTGTTTATTTGAAAGGTAGAGTGAGAGAGAGAGATTTGTCTGCTGGCATACTTCCCAAATGGCCATAACATCTGGGGCTGGGCCAGGCCAAAACCAGGAGCCAGGAATTCCATCCGGGTCTCCTGCCACAACCAGTGCTCACGTTGGATGCTGGTGTCACAGGCATGGGCTTAACCTTCTGCTCCACAGTGCAGGCCCCAACAGTGGTTTTTGAGTTTGTGTTAAGAGCTCATGGTTGTTCTACTTGGCTACAATGATCCTAGGGCTGTGATTGCCAAGATACTTAAAAGTATGAGGTTCAGGAGAGTATACATTTAAGAGATGATACTTGTTAATCTCTTGAGGACAGAGATTCTACTCAGGCACTTAAATCCTCTTTGCAGGGTAGAAATCATAGCTGATAAGTCTGGGGAACTTGATTACTGGTTATCTAGCTAATTCTTAGTGAAGTCATAGAAGGATTTCCATGGTTTTGGTTTTCAGTTTTATTTCCCCAGAAAATGTCCATTTACTGTACATACACTTGGGATCTTCAACTGACAATTTTTTTATAATACCAATATTGCCTGTTATTTATTGTATCTTTGGGCTGGGCTCTGTGTTGAAGTGCTGTCTTGTTTAGGTTTCATAACAATTCTTAGGTATTTTCTTGTGTCTGTTTCATAAATGATGAAGCCGAGGGCACTAGCAGTCAGGTCTTTGATGACATTGACTTGACTCTGAAAGTAATTCTTCCACATATCATCTCTCATATCAAAATGAGCAGTTTGTATAGCTGAAGTGGTGCAGAATTTTTCTGTGCACTTGCTGTTTAGACCACCTTCAGATGAGTTTTCATTCCATTCACTCGTCAGAATGCTCTATATAAAGGTCTGGCAAATTTATTCTGTCAAAGGCCCAATAATAAATATATTAGGTCTTGCAAGCCATATGGCCACTGTCATAACTACTCAACTCTTCCATTCTAGTGCGAAAGCAGCCTTAGACAACATGTAAATGAACAAGCTTGGTATGTTCCAATAAAATGTTATTTGTGGAAAATGAAATTTGAATTTCATACTTTTTCAATTTATATAATATTTTGATTTTTTCCCAGTTATTTAAAGATATAAAAACAACTTTAATTCATGAACTCCATGAAAACAGGTTGTCAAATGGATTTGGCCAGTGGATGGTAGTTTGTCAATCCTGCTTTTTATCATTCTGAAATTTTCTTTTTGTCTCTTTTTGGGTGGTCTTTTGTAATATCCATCTCAGCCTCTGCTTGCTTTGAATTCTCTGATTTTTTTTTTTAAATAAATGTTGATTTGATTTGGAGAGGTCAGCTCAGGAAGCTTTAGTTTTACTTGTTTCATGATTTGGTCTCTGATAGCTGCTCTACTGGCACATATAAGTGGTTTTTCTTTCTTTCTTTTTTTTTTATTTTTTATTATTTTTTATTTTTTGACAGGCAGAGTGGACAGTGAGAGAGAGAGAGAGAGAGAAAGGTCTTCCTTTGCCGTTGGTTCACCCTCCAATGGCCGCCGCGGCCGGCGCGCTGCAGCTGGCGCACTGCGCTGATCCGATGGCAGGAGCCAGGATCCAGGTGCTTTTCCTGGTCTCCCATGGGGTGCAGGGCCCAAGCACCTGGGCCATCCTCCACTGCACTCCCTGGCCACAGCAGAGAGCTGGCCTGGAAGAGGGGCAACTGGGACAGAATCTGGCGCCCCAACCGGGACTAGAACCCGGTGTGCCGGCGCCGCAAGGCGGAGGATTAGCCTAGTGAGCCGCGGCGCCGGCCTTTTTTTTTTTTTTTTTTTTTTTGAGAGGCATGTAGAGTTCCCATCTCCTGGTTCACTCCCAAAATGCCTGCAGTGGACAGTGGTTAGTGCTGGGCAAGGGCTGAAGGAGGAGCTGAGGACTCAATCCAGGTTTCCCCAGGTTGGTGGCAGGGAATCAAGTACTTGAGCCATCGCCAGTGCCTCCTAGGATCTGCACTGGTGGGAGCTGGTGTCCGGACCCAGAGAAGGGCATTAAATGAACGGGACTCCGATGTGCAACACTGGTGTCCTAACCACTGGGCTAAAAAATGCCAATTTCTAAATGGAGATTTTAATTGGCAGAGAGGTTTAAACAAGGGATTACTGCAAATCATTTTAATAGAGAAATGGGCTCTCAAATGCTTGTTTCTGCACGTGGCATAGTGGAATATTAAGGTTGGGAGATTTCAATTCAAGTCCTTGCTCTGTCATCAGCACCTTATTATTTGAAGCAAAAGATACTTTTTGCTGTCTTGCTGTCAGATTTTTCAGCTGTAAAATAGAAAGGCCTAGATTAGATCCTCTTGGTGTCTGACCTTTCTTTTTAGATGATCACTTTGGTCCCCCCAAGATTTAAACTTCCTTATTTATAAACTAAGGCTGGATCTGTGGCACAGGTGGCTGGGGAGTAGCAGTCTGCCGGTGTTTCCAGAGCCAATGAAACAGCAGTGCCATGAGGTCTTGCGTTTCCAGGTCAGTGGGTCTGAATGTTTCACCCGCTGATTTGAGTTTGCATCCTGCTCTTGCCAGGAAAGAAAAAAAGCTGGCCCCGTCGGCTAGTGTTCTGGGAAAGACCTGCCCAGACCACACAGCTTACGTTCTTTTGGGATTGCTTGCTTTGTCTAAATGACTTTTTAATTTTCAAGAGATGATGCTTCCTGTGGAAGCAACAGCCGTGGGTGCCAGAAAGCTGCGAATTTTCCCAGTTTAGTGTCATTTTACTTGTTCTTGATTAGTTAATCTGCTTTTCATGCACTTTATTCTTATGTTTTTGCTGCATAAACTTGTGCCTGGTAGGCCCAAGCCTTGCCCCTCCCTCTGTAGAGCAGCCTTTTCTCTGTCCCCTGATGCCTTTTACGCACTCGCAGCCTTTAGGGGTGGCACCCAACAGCTTCCACGTGGCCCTGTGGACCTCTCAGCAGGTCTCCCTCCCGTGTGCCACACAGAACACTGGCCCTTTGCAGAGCTTTCCGTCTCCTTCCTGAGTGACTTGCAGGTTCCCCGTGCAGCCCTTTCTGTGGTGCGCTCGTGAGTCATTACGCCTGGTCTTCGGCCCTCAGTCAGCTGCTGTCCTCCTCCCTTCTTTCAAAATCATGGTTAGTGTTGTTCAGCTAAGCATCTAATCTTGGAAAAATACGAAAATTCCTACAGTCTAGTATTTCCTCTTTTTTTTTTTTTTTTGTATTCATACTGGGCCTTTAGAAAATTGCTTTTTTTAATTTAAAATTTACAGAACTTAAAATTCACACCCTTAAAGTATACCAGTTGCACAAAACCTTTTCATTACCCGCAAAGAATTCCAGTAGCAGTCACTCCCCATTCTCTCTCCCCCAGCCCCTGAGAACCACTAATCTACTTCCTGGTTCAATGGATTTGCCTATTGTGGACATTTCATATAAATGGAATCATTCTGTATGGAGCCTTTTTGAGCCTTTTTGGTCTAGCTTTTTTTTTTTTTTTGGACAGGCAGAGTGGATAGTGAGAGAGAGAGACAGAGAGAAAGGTCTTCCTTTTGCCGTTGGTTCACCCTCCAATGGCCGCCATGGCTAGCTCACTGCAGCAGACGCACTGCGCTGATCTGAAGGCAGGAGCCAGGTGCTTCTCCTGGTCTCCCATGGGGTGCAGGGCCCTAGCACTTGGGCCATCCTCCACTGCCTTCCTGGGCCACAGCAGAGAGCTGGACAGGAAGAGGAGCAACCGGGACAGAATCCGGCGCCCCGACCGGACTAGAACCCAGTGTGCCGGCGCTGCAAGGCGGAGGATTAGCCTATTGAGCTGCAGCACCGGCCCAATAAATAAAATCTTAAAAGAAGGCAAAGAAACCCAAGGATAAGTAACTTCCAGGGGAAAAATACTGAAGATATCTAAGTAAAACATGAAAAAGTCCAAGAGTCTATATAATCAGATACCTTTTATCTCCCGTTTCCCACCTCTAAAAGATGTGACAACTGAGGACATTTGGCACAGCAAGCAATTGGGGAATGAAGCATTGGATGGAAGAGATCTCACTCACACGCGCACTCTCTCTCTCTCTGCATTTCAATAAAATGAAAATAAGTGAAAACTTAATAGGATTTGCCATTTAACTTGAATTTGATTAGTAATAACTATTCATTGATTTATTCACTCATTTATTAATTCAGTGATTAAAAAAACACAATAAAATTTCTCTTAGGGAATTTACATCCCAGTGAAGAAAAACAGTAATATATCATTTTTCAGAATTTTAACTTCAAAACAATAAATGTTAAGATTGATAATTGTTACAGACAATTGCTCTGCCGAAGCAATATGGATGTATGTTACAAATTTTCAGAGATGCAGTAATCATCCTTACCTACTAATTTATTGAGCACAGAAAGCAAGTTGTGTTTACCGCGTTACCCAATTATATGAATATAATGACATATTCTGGAAGAGTGATCTTAGGGCTACCTGATCCAGCAGGAGGTTTGTGAGAGCAGCTGTCACGTTGAGTCTGTCTGACTGAGCTTATGGATTAGATATTTCTCAGCTCTGCCAATAAAGACTGCAGAGAGATGTGGTGTGATTCAAAGGACCTGGCTGCAGGGCACAAGTCACACAGTCACAAAGGTAGAGCAAGGTAGCTGAGACTCAGACTGTTCATCTCAATCGTAGGTTTCCAGGAGACTTAACCTAAAGTGAAACACTATGTAGGCAGCCACTGAAATATTGCCCAGCAACAGGAACACCACATTCAATCTCCACTAGATTCTGGGAAATGATTTGGTGTGTTTAACTCTTTTAACCCCCAGACCACTAACAAAAGACAGAAAACATCGTGGCGGGGCAGGTTAAGCCACCACCCACAACACCAGCATCCCATATGAGCTCTATTTTCAAACCAGTTTCTTGCTAATGTGCCTGGGAAGGCAGTGGAGGACGGCCCAAGTGCCTGGGTCTCTACCACCCACATGGAATCCCTGGGTGGAGTTCCAGGCTCCTAGCTTTGGCCTGGCCTAGCCCTGCCTGTTGCAGCCGTTTGTGAGTAAACCAGCAGATGGAAGATCTCTCCCTCTCTCATTCTGTCTCTCCCTCTGTGTGTGTGTGTGTGTGTAGCTCTGCCTTCCCAACAAATACAAGTAAATCTTATATAAAAACAGAGCCACACAATACATAGGACAAAGAAAGTGACAGTAGAGAAGTTTGTAAGTATATCAAAAAAGCCTAACCCAAGAACAAAAAATCTCATGACGTAAGAATGAATGGCATCTTATTAGGTCCATGGGGAATTTCCCTAACAGGCACATCTATTTAGATATAGCCACTATATCATAACAGCAGTATCTGTTAATATGAGGAACAGTATAAAAAAATCAGGGCAGACCCTTAATAAATATCACAAAATGGGCCGGCACCACAGTTCACTAGGCTAATCCTCCGCCTGTGGCACCGGCACCCCGGGTTCTAGTCCCGGTCAGGGCACTGGATTCTGTCCCAGTTGCCCCTCTTCCAGGCCAGCTCTCTGCTGTGGCCCGGGAGTGCAGTGGAGGATGGCCCAAGTGCTTGGGCCCTGCACCCCATGAGAGACCAGGAGAAGCACCTGGCTCCTGGCTTTGGATCAGCGCGGTGCGCCGGCCGCAGCAGCTGCAGCGGCCATTTGGGGGTAAACCAACGGCAAAGGAAGACCTTTCTCTCTGTCTCTCTCTCACTGTCTACTCTGCCTGTCAAAAAAATAATAATAATAATAATAATCACCAAACGAAGCCCAAAATAAATCCACACGTGTGTGGTCTACTAAATTTCAAAGACTGCTAAGGGGTAGGCATTGTTGCACAGAGGGTGAAGCAGCCACTTGCAATCCCTGCATCCTAAATTCAACTTCTAATCCAACTGCCTGCTAATACACCTATGGAGGCAGCTTATAAAGGCTTGAGTACCTGGGCCCCTGCCACCCATGTGGGAGAACTGGATGGAGTTGCTGGCTTCAGCCTGCCCCAGCCCTGGCTTTTGTGGGCATTTGAAGGTTGAACCAGTATCTTCTCTGTGTCTCTCCCTCTGTGTCACTCTGCCTTTCAAATAAATAAATAATTTTTTTAAAAAAGACTGCCAAAACAATTCATGAGGAGACAGAGTTGTCCTTTTGACAAAAATATATCAGAGCAAGAAGATAACTACCTGCAACAAAATTAAGTGGACCTCTACTTCACACTGTAAACAAGACTGCTCAGAAGGGATCGGAGACTGTACTGTTACTGTTTATCCAGGAGCCTGGAACTCTGTCCCAGTCTCTCATGTGAGTGTAGGGGCCTGAGTGCTTGTGCTGTCTTCCATTGAATTCCCAGGTGTATTAGCAGGGAGCTGGATCAGAAGCGGAGCAGCTGGGGCCTGAGCCAGTGCTCATGGGATGCTGGCATCACTGTACCACAGCGCTGGCTCCCTTGATTTTATTCTTGTAAGATTTTTAATTTATCTATCTTTACTTGAAAGGCAGAGAGAGAGAGACAGACAGACAGAAAGACATATTTGAAGAGAGGACTTCCATCTCCTGGTTTACTCCCCAAATACCCACATGGTGGGCCAGAACAAAGTTAGGAGCCAGAAACTCTATTTGAGTCTCGTATGTGAGTGGCAGGGACCCAAGCACTTGGGATTTCATCCACTGCTTCATGGGGAGTGTATCAGCAGGAAGCTGGGTCAGAAGCAGAGTAGCCAGGTCTCCAGCCAGCTACTCTGACACGGGATGCAGATATCCTGAGCTCCAGCTTAACCATTGCACCAAACACCCACCCCTTGTGATATTTATTTATTTCTGTTTCACAATTTAAAGCGTTAATTAAAGTAAATAGGGTAAATAGGTAAGGAACAAATGTCATCTACAAACATGTATACAGGAATTGCTTTGCTTCATAACCTTCCTCTCCTCCTTTAGAAGAATTGTTCCTTTCCAGAGACACCCGTGGTGTTACCTAGGTAGTACTCTATATTGACTAAACCCTCCCATTTCTGTCTACTAACCTTTCAGTAGCCACGTGGCATTTCTGAAGCATGTAACAGAGTCTTTCAGATGTAGTGAAGCCACTGCTTGAGCCTCCTTGTGACTTCACTGACCAAAGAGAATTTGAATAGCTTAGGCTATTTTTTCTGTGCATCCCTTCTTGCCTTCTCTCATTTCAACCCCTTCTCACTTGCAGATATGTTAAAGTTAAATGTCAGAGAACTTAAGAACTCTGTTCACAGTTGCCAGTGGGTTCCATGCCTGGCCCCTTTGATTCGAAAGATGAAAGCGTGGCAGCCTTAGGGTGCCTATTAGATTCTGTTGCAGTCATAGGACATGACCTTTCTGGATTAAGTTCTGTATTTCTCTCTTGGCCTTGGGCATGCTCAGTTCTACCTGGATGGTAGGTAGGGACTAATTCCTTTTGCTTCCCCTCTTCTTAAGTCTTCCATTGTTTGCGTCCATCCTGGGTTGGGAAGTGTGGAGGGACTGTTACCTTATTAACTGACAGGAGCAACACAGCCTTCGTGTCTTGGGTGCCTTTCCACCCCAGGCTATTCATGTCAGTGTTTTTCTTTTGTTTAATTCCTGCTTATATTGCTGAGTCCATTTCACAGTCTGGCCCAAGGCTTTATGCAGGTAGATGTTATAAAATTAAGAACAGTCCTGTTCATTTAGCCATTCAGTGAGCCACTGAGTGTATCCAAGGGATCAAGGACTGTTTTGGTATGTTGGGGAGATAGACATGAACAGCCTTCGTTTTGCCTTACCTGATGTCCACTCATTTTAACCTTTTCTCTCCTCCTTAGGTTCTCTCCGGCTGTGCCATCATTGTCCGAGGGCAGCCACGTGGTGGGCCTCCTCCTGAGAGGCAGATCAACCTCAGCAATATCCGTGCTGGAAACCTTGCCCGGCGGGCAGCTGCCACGCAACCTGATGGAAAAGATACCCCTGATGAGGTAGGCGCTTCTTGGGGCCTCTCCGAGCCTGTGGGCCAAGGTCACAGGCCCGTCTGCTCCTTGCCTGCTTGATGCAATTGTGATGCAGTCTTTTCTGTTTTGTTTTGTTTATTTTTCAGTGTTATGGGACTGATGACTCTAGATCAGCTACAGTGGCTGGATTATGTATTATGTATTATGGCTTGCTTATGTATTAATTCCTTTGAGGCAAGACTTACAGTCTCATACCCTTTGCCTTAGGCTTAGGTCTGTGGGTCGTTTCACTGCCCCTTCGCTTGGAATAGAGATTGGTAGTTTCCCAGCCTTCTGAAGTTGCTGTTGATCATGGCAGAGCCTCTTTATTAATTTACTTTTTAATTCTTCAAAACTCATAAGATGGAAATGAAGAATCTTGTTCTGTCCCCAGGTAGTCTCCCGTGCATCCTCCCAGAGATATCTAATGCCTGTGTGACAGATACGTTCATTTTCATAAATGGGTAGCATAGTATAAATACCAAGCCTGCACTTTATTGCAGAGTCTTCATCTGGGATCTGTGACCCCTAAAGGCTTCTGTGGACCCTATGAAATAGCAAAAGTTTGTGTAAACAGGATTCTTTTCAGAAAGCAGTTTTTACCGGTTTCTCAGGCGAGTTGTTAAGAACCGTTGTTTTGGTAACTTGAGGCTCTTCCTTGCCTCACTTGCTTTTCTTCCTTGTGTGGTCTGTCTCTGGCTCCTGCAGCTCCTGTCTGCGGGCAGCTGCTCTGAGGCCTGGTTTGGTATGGCTTCAGTCTTGTTGACGCCTATGGCTCCTACACTTCGAAGTACTGGTGCCAGGCTCTCCTGTAGTCGTGTTTTGGCTGTCAGCAGTGAAGTCTCTGGATTCCAGGTGTTTGTCCTCTGCTCAGAGTGGATGACGTCAGGCACGTTGGCGCCGTAGCTTTCGTGTGCTGTTCCCTGCTGTGGAGACGAAGGAGAAGAAGCGCGAGCTCATGGGTAGTATTTTATATAAGAAAGCGTTTGGTTTTTAACATCACTGATAAAAGCCATTTTATTTGAATTAAGAAGCCATCCAGACTTGGTGTGTGGCACAACAGTTGAGCAGCGATGCTTCCTCTATAGGAGTGCCGGATCCAAGGCCTGGCTACTCCTCTTCTTGTGCAGCATCTCGAAAGGCTGCAGGTGATGGCTCAAGTACTTGAGTTCGTGCCACCCGTGTGGGAGACCCGGATGGAGTTTCTGGCTCCTGCTTCAGTCTGCCCAGCCCTTGTTGTTAATGCCACTTGGCGGAGTGAACCAGTAGATGGGGATCCTTCTCTTTGTCTTTCTCTCACTTTTAAATAAACAAATAAATCTTAAAAAAATAGTGAAGCAACATTAGATAATAGAGAAAAATTTACCCATGATTTTTCCAATAGCCATCAGATAGATTCTTAGAAAATGATGAACTAGATTAAAATAATTTCTTTCTCATTGATTCTGCATCAGTGACCCCAAGCATTGGAAATAAGATAGTGGTGTATTCCTCAGAGTTTGATGAGGATTAAGCAAGGTAATTCGAAGTGCTTAGTGCAGTCATATAAAGTACTTAATAAATGGGAGTTTTGGAAATCACTGCTGTAGCCTATTAATTTGTTACTACAAATCCTCCTTGTGGTGTTAGACCCCATATTACATTTCTGTCAGCATATTTAAAATTAAGGGTGCTAACTGAAAAAGAGCTAAATCAACAAGCTAAAGGTTTTTTTTTTCTCGGTTTCGTGTTTATGCATAACAGCTTGACTGCTTCTAAGAGGCAAAGAGTGTCGATCTTTCTTGGAGGTGATTAAGTTCATTTCCCCTGAAGGAAGAAGCAGTGTAACCTCCAAGAAAGACGGGTTGGGTATTTATTTCCTGTTTGTGGATGAGAATCTAGGGCAGAGAAACGCAACGCCAGTTGGAACCTGTTCTAAGCATGGCCTGTAAGAGGACAATAGAATCTTACCAGAACTGTCCCAGCTGGAAGGGCACCATGTGGTCTTGTACCCAGCATTACAGTGTAGTTCCATAGATTTTTATGTCTCCTAGGGTGCCTCGGTCCCTATGTCTCCTGGTGACTCTTGACATCCCCGAGAGATGACGGGTTTGGCTGCAGCTTTCAGCCTTTTGTAGCCCACAACCATTTCTCCTTTCATTTGTAATCCAGTTGCCCCGCACTCTGCTGGGATCTGCTTTTCCTCCTACTGTGCCATCGGAGCTGCTGTAGTGCAAGCTCCTGGTGAAGCCAACTCGCGACGCAAACCAAAACCCAGACTTCCCCCGCTCTCGTTCTGGCCCCCACTCCTGGGCCAACATTATCAAAACCTCAGGATTCTGCCTCCAAATCTCTCTTATCCACCCTTGACATTTCATTACCACTGCCATTGTTCTTTGTTCAACTCTGATAGTGTGCTTGGAATGTTAAATAACTGTCTCTTTGCTTTCATTCTCCTTCCCCGATGCATTCTCCATATCCTCCCAGATCTCTCTGAAACAGAATTGCATTTATTCCCTCGCTCAGTGTTTTCCAGACACTCCAGTGAATGCTCATTACTGCTGCTACCGATTCTAAACTCCTCCGCCTGGCCCATCAGCCCTTGGATACAGGATCCCTCTGGGATGTGAGCCCCTGCCGTGCTGAAGTGCCCTGGCCTCCCCCTGCCCTTGTCGTGTGGTGCCCCCTCCCTCAGAGTGCCTTCCCCACTTGTGTGGCCTGGGAGTTCCTGTCTCCTGAGAAGCTACACCTAACGTCTCCCTTCAGCGCCCTCCTGTCTTCCTGCTGTCATAGCCGTCACAACATTTCATTCTCTGTAGATGCGTCTTTCTCTTCTAGACTGTATGCTCTTCAGAGGGAAGAACTTTTTCTCACTGCTGTGTCCCTGTGCCTAGTCAGTGCCTGGCACAAAGCAGGTAGATAGTGAATAACTTGACAGCCGGGAGTGAGCAAAGGGGCCCGAGCACCTCCTTTTTGGAGGGTCGGTGGACCCTGCCCTGTGCCATTAGCCTTCCTCTCTGGCTTCCCATTGTTTTGGAGCATGTTGGCAGGTTGTTTTTCACATTCACCGAGAATCAAGGACATTACTGTTCATTTGTTTCCCTTTGTATCACTGTCCCAAATAGCATTCACTTCGTTATTCTTTGCTTTCTCGCATGATATCTTCCTTCAAAAGGAACTCAGCTTTTTCCTAAGTCCTGTGGCAATGAAAGCAGCTCTACCGTATGTCCCCAGCCGTCACTTCTCTGTTGCAGGCTAATCCCCACGGTTGCCTAGCTACTCCAGGCTCCTGGATACTGCATTGATGGGCACTGTGGGAATTATATATTTATTTTCCACTGATTTATTGAACTCTTGCTGCGTATAGCTCTGTATGTAGGTTTCAACAGAAATAACAGAAATGAATGTCACAGTACAGCATTCTCTGGAGCTTTTGAGGGTTGTGGTGGTGGAGAGGGATGGTAGAGCAGGATTTTCGGTTACTTATTTAGGTAGTACAGCAGGACGATTGGATGAGAAAGAGGGGCAAGAAGTATTGAGTAAAAGTACAAAAGTAATTAGCTTTCAGGTTTTACATGTATACTGGAGTTCAGTTTTGCCCTAGTAGTTTTAGGATTCTCCGACCAAAGAGAAGATTGATATGAAGAAGTTCTCTTTCGTTGGGTAGACAAAGCAACCTTGCCTGGGTCTGGAGTGGGAGGGAGCTTCCAGGGTGCTTGCTCAGGAGCTTTCTAAAGGGCAGAGAGAATTTTGAATCTCACCTACCTAAAGGCCACTTGCTTCTTAGTTGGAGCTCTGGGAACTCATTTGAATAGACCATAGTTATTCTTCCAATTAGGCCATTCTGTTCCTTATTTGACTGCTTCGAACAAATTTCTCTTTGTGCTTTGCTCTCACTGTTCTTGCGGGTTCTGTTGGCTTTGATAGCCTTCTGCCTGTCTGTCTGGTGTGTACAAATGGAAGCATTGGCCTCACTTCCACAAGGACTCTCTCCCAGAGTGCTCTCCTTCCCTGTGGCAAGCGGTGTGGCCAGACTTTTTCCTGCATAGCCTGTGACTCTCCAGTCCATTTACTAGGTTTGCCAGCACTGAATGGAACACGGCTTGAGAAGGGTGGTTCAGGAAAGGAAGATAACAGAAGCTAGATTACTCATTCTTATGGGACTAGGTATATGTCCCTTTCAGGACCTCCAGAGTGGCTCTCAGTGCACGCTGACTGGCCAGCTGTGAAATCTTAGGTACTTGGAGGAGGGTGTTCCTTCAGCAGGTTTAAAAAGTGTTTGGAGGACTGTCAGCCTGACTGGTAGATCAGAGGGTTTTCGCTAAAGAGTCTCCTTGTGTTCTGACCCTCAGTAAGTGAGCATTCACCAAAGTCTGGGTGTCCTTGAGGATCACCTGTCTTGTCAGAACTTTCCCAGTATTTAGAGAGCAGTGTCTTAACTGAATTCCAGCTCTGAGCATGATCAGGACTAAATCTTTTTTTTTTTTTTTTAATATTTATTTATTTGAAAGGTAGAGTTACAAAGAGGCAGAGGCAGAGAAAGAGAGAAAGAGAGGGAGAGAGGTCTTCCATCTGTTGGTTCACTCCCCAGATGGCCACAGTGGCTGAGGCTACGCTGATCCGAAGCCAGGAGCTTCTTCCGAGTCTCCCACACAGGTGCAGGGGCCCAAGGACTTGGACCATCTTCTACTGCTTTCCCAGGCCATAGCAGAGAGCTGGATCGAAAATGGAGCAGCTGGGACTCAAACCAGCGCCCATTTGGGATGCACGTACTGCAGGCAGCAACACACACAGTGCCAGCCCCAGGACTAAACCTTAAACATCATTATGGTCTTGTATGTTTTTGGAATACATGGATCACTAAAGTAATAAAAATGTGGGAGGCTATGTTAATTGGTTCAGCACTGCTTCTCTCATGTTGCTGATAATTGAGTTGTTTTTTTTTTTTTTTTTTTCCCAAAAAGGCAGACAGATCAATTGTCCGTCTGCTATCTCACTACTTAAATGCCTGCAACAGCCTGGGCTAGGGAAGGCCAAAGCCATGAGCCAGAAACTCCATCAGGCTCCCATGTGAGTCAAGAACTCAAGGACATGGACCCAGCATCCACTGCCTTCCCAGGTGCTTTAGCTGGGCACTGGATTGCAAGTGGAGTAGCTGGGACTCCAAGCAGCGCCCTGGTATGGGACACCTGCATTGCAAGCTGAGGCTCGGCCCACTGTGCCACAGCGCCCTCTCCGATAATTGAGATAGCTTATCATCAGATTTTTTGGTGATTGATATCATTTTATTTTTAAGAAGTGGGCCAGAAGTAAGAATAAGGTATAACAATAAGGTGAATAGCTCCTTTGTGTTGATGCTTGGAGGAGAGAGTTATCAAGTGAGCATGGGTGTGTTTTGGGTCTTTGGGAGCCTTTACTTACTTATCAGTTCTTCCTGTAACTACTCATGATTGGTGTTAGGAATACCAGCCTAGGGACCGCAGTTGTGGCATAGCCAGTAAAGCCACTGCTTGCAATTCCTGCAGTGCCGGCATCCCATATGGGCCCCAGTTCGAGTCCCGGCTGCTCTGCTTCTGATCCAGCTCTCTGCTAATGTGCTTGGGAAAGCAACAGAAGGTGGCCCAAGTGCTTGGATCCTTGTACCTATGTGGGAGACCTGGAAGAAGCTCCTGGCTCCTGTCTTTGGATCAGCCCAGCTGTGCTTGTTGCAGCCTTTTAAGAGGGGGAACTCGTGGATGGAAGATCTCTCTGTCTCTCTCCCAGTCTCCCTGTAACTTTGCCTTTCAAATAAATAAATAAATAAATATTAAAGGAAAAAAAAAAGAATACCAGCCTAGCGGGTTGGTGAACTTGCTACTTTATGACTGCTGCTTTCTGGGAAGTCAGGGATATTTTTCTTGTTGTTGGGTGACCCCATAGGATAATTTTCATGGACTGAAAAAGGTTAGCAAAAGCTTTTCTTTCATGCTTCTGATTTACTGTTTTGACTTCACTATGTGTAGCCCTAGTTCAAACCTTCAAGAGATTCTAATAGTCCAGGTAAGCTTATTTTGTAAAAGGCATCAACTCATATCCTTGCATTCTTCTTTTTGGCACATGAGCTTCTATTGAGCGTGTGTTTCTAGGAATTCTTACCCCTTCCATTGCTGTTCCAAGGAAATTTGGGTACTAAGCTGGCTTCAGACTATAAATTCAGGTGGCACTGTGATAGGGCTTCAGGGCACAAGTTCTGTCCATACCATCCTAGGGAGTGGTGTGTGGGGAAGTGTGACTCCTTCCTTGTGCCTGTGCCTGGAATTGGTGTTCAGAGGGAAGAATCCTTTGTCAGTGTGATCTCTTCTCAGGGGCCGTAACTGCTGCCTTCTGTAAGATTCTGGGACTAATGAGGACTTCTGACCAGAGCAGAAGTAGGAGACATTGTGGGGGATGTCGTCTCGCCTCTGTAGCTGTGCTGTAAAAAGGTGGCAGCAGTGACATAACGAAGGCTGGGGATTCACTCAATAATAGCACTAAAACCTGTTCTAATGCGTTTCACTTGTTCAAGCTAGCTTAACAGTCAGTGAAAGTAAACTGGCAAGTGGCAAACAATTGGAGGTGATAGTTACTACTGATGACTTCCCTCTGCCTGGGTGGGTTCCTGGAGCTTGCGCTTCCCATTTCAGTGGGTGGGTTGATATATAGAAAGCATTTAGAGCAGTGGCTGGCACATGCTAAGTACTATATAAACATGTTGGCAAATATTATTCACCAAGTAAGCTGAAACTCAGATTAGACAGTGATGGAGATAAGTGCTACTTCCAGAGTCAGGGAAACCCTGGGGCCTATTTTTTAGGGCTTGTGCTAGTTAAATTAGGTGATAGGTCCTCCTTTTTTGTTTTTAATAAGCCCCTGAAGTATGCAGTTTGTGTTGTGTCTGTCGCTTTTATATTCTCCTTAGGGCCTAGCACAGGACCAGGACCTGGTAGGTACCCAACCTTTATTGAAGGCGTGAAGTTGCTTGCATGCTGATTGGGGTTGGGAGGCAGGCATTTCTCACGTGGCACATTTGGCTTTTTGTCTTTCAGCCTTGGGCTTTCCCTGCTCGAGAGTTTCTGCGGAAGAAGCTGATTGGCAAGGAAGTCTGTTTCACGATAGAAAACAAGACTCAACAGGGGCGAGAGTATGGCCTGATCTACCTTGGAAAAGGTGAGCACCAAGGAAGGGAGGACCCGTTTCTCTTTGAGTCTGAAGTTCCTCCTAAGATTGTGTTCCTGTGGTGGGATGCCAGGGTGGGTTGTGGTTGAGGTACCTTGGAACAGCTGGCCGTCCATGAAACTGGAAGTGCTCTGGATGCTGTGCGCACGGCACAAGGGTGCCTAGGAATGCCCCCACAATTCCTGTGCCTCGCTTATTTGTGTGCTGCTTCCTGGGCTCGGTGTCGTCTGTGTAGTGCAGTGTAGCATCCTGCTTGTGTTTAGGCCGTCATCAGGTGGAACTCAGTGGTTCTGTGTTTCTAGGTCAGAGTGCTAATCGAATTCTTATAGATTTCCTATTACATCTTCTCGTTCCTTTATTTGTCTTGTTGCTTTTCTTCTCTTCCTGGGGACTCTTTAAGGAAGATTTGTTTAGGACCTGTGGTTTTGTCCTGGCCCCACGTTTTATATTAGAATGGAAGGAACATTGACTTTGGAATAGTGTAGATGTTGGTTAAAATTCTGAGTATTCCTATTGTACTTTTACTTAATTCTTTATCTCTGTGAAGCCTAGTTGCTTCATTTTTGAGTTACCGACAGTTTCAAAAGATAGTATATATAAAGCACCCAGCTCTGCCGTAGACTCTGTGCTTGATAAGTATGTGTGTGTGCACGCACATCTAGACATACCTGTTGTTTAGCTGGCCACAAGCTCATGAAATATTAAAGTGTTGGGGTCTTTGGCTTAAGTGGTGGAGAGAGTAGGATTGGGGGATGAAGTTTGAACAGATAGAAAGCACTGAAAGAAATGGTAGCCTATCTCCAGAACACATTTCAGAAGAACATAAACAGTTATTTTCATTTGGAGTAATTTGGGTGCAGATATTTTCTGAGAATTCCCAGGATTTTTTTCTTTTTATTTCTCTTCTGTGCTCCACTCCACTTTTCTCATCTCTCCACTCTATTATTGTCTCCTGTTTCCTCTTCTTACTTCTCTTCCCTTTAATTTTATTTTTTTTTAAGATTTTTTTGTTTATTTGAAACTCAGAGTTACAGAGGGAACGGTAGAGACAGAGGGGTCTTCCGTCTGCTGGTTCACTCCCCAAGGCTAAGCCAGGCCAAAGCCAGGAGCTAGAAGCTTCTTCCAGGTCTCCCACATGAGTGGCAGGGGCCCAAGGACTTGGGCCATCTTCCCCTACTTTCCCAGTCCATAGCAGGAAAATGGATCACAGTGGAGTGGTGAGGACTTGAACCAGCATCCGTATGGGATGCCGGCAGGCATAAGCAAGCATCACAAAAGCAGGGCTTTACCAACCATGCCACAGTGCCAGCCGCTCCCTTCCTCTTGTCAGTTTAATTTTGTTTAAACCCTTCCCATGCTACTGGGCTATTTTGGATAATGTGTTTGACTTGAGTGATTGGTCAGTGGTAGAGGTAAGCAAGCAAGGTAGAAAACAAGGCTAATAATGTTCTGTTAAGACTGATGTTAGGGGCCGGCACTGAGGCGTAGCGGGTGAGCCTCCACCTGTGGTGCTGGCATCCCATATGGGTGCCAGTTCGAGACCTGGCTGTTCCACTTCTGATCCAGCTCTCTGTAGTCAAGGAGGGCAGTGGAGGATGGCCCAGGTCCTCGGGCCCCTGTACCCTCGTGGGAGACCCAGAGGAGGCTCCTGGTCCCTGGCTTCGGGTTGGTGCAGCTCTGGCTGTTTTGGCCAGTTGGGGAGTGAACCAGCAGGTAGAGGACCTCTCTCTCTGCCTCTCCTTCTCTCTCTGTGTAACTCCGACTTCAAAATAAATAAATAAAATCTTTAAAAAAAAAAGATTGATTTTAATGGTAGGTCTTAGAAAATTGAGCTGAGGTATCCTGTCCAGCCAATTTCTTACTTGGTGGAGAACAGCCTTTTTTTGGACATTTTAGCAAATGGCTAGCTGTTTCTTGATGGAATGGAGAATTATTGGAATCATATAGAATTTTCTTTCAGAATGGGAGAGAATAAGTAAATTTGCCTCTTAACACTTCTAATAATATTGGCATCCTTCAAAAAGTTTGTGAAACATGGAATTAAAAATAAGATTATTTTTATGCAAAGGATCATAGAACCTACCACCTAGGTTTTTCATAATACCCATTTTCCATGAACTTTCTGAGTACCCCTCATATAGTAGGAAATAAACCTGTAAGTATTATTATCGAGTGGAACCAGTTACTGTATTGTCTAAAAAATGCAGTTACTAAAGCATTTCATTATCTAAAACATTTCAATTCTATAAGCACTGGTTAATCTTCTGTTCCTCTCAAAACATAATTGCAGAGTGCAGATGATTACTGGTATAGATATTTCTGTGAAGAGACCACCTCTAAGAGTTCATTTTATCTTCAATCAGAATAACCAACTTGTTGATAAGAGAGGCTGACATTTTAAATTATCCTTAAAGATGTTTTTAAGATGTCTGTTGCTTAAACTGACTGAAATTACAAGCCTAAGTATAATTTAATCTGGTAACACTAATGTGTAGAATAAAACCTGCCATATAGTCTGATCAGTAAGTACCTACTGAAGGAATGCTTGGGGGCTGGCACTGTGTCGCAGAGGGTTAAACTGGTGCCGCCAGTTCTGTTATCCCACAGGTTTGAGTCCTGGCTGCTCCAACTTCCACTCCAGCTCCCTGCTAATGTACCTGGGCAAAGCAGCAGAAGATGGCCCAAGTGCTTGGGCCCCTGTACCCACATGGAACACTTGGTTGAAGCTCCTTGAAGCTCCTGGCTGAATGTTTTCACTTAAAGTATCTTAATGTGTTTTTTTTTTTTTTTTTTTTTTTTGAGGGAGGGGTAAGAGGAGGATATTGATTGAATTTTTTAATTGTTATTTTATGTAACCAACTCTTAACGCCAATTCAAAGGAAGATAGTAGTGGCTTAGCTAATTAGTATTTATATACTTATTCTATTTCACTGCTACTCTTTATGATTGGGGAATGGTGGAAATTATGTTCCATCTTCGGGGTTTTTCAGACTTACTTGCTCTACATATCCTCAAATTATGGCTTGGTCAAACTCACAGTTCCATAAGTAATAATTGTAATGAGAACCTTGGCCTGCAGATTGCTTGTTCAATAAATATCCTCTACCACATTTTGTTGCCTCCTTGGATGGTTCAGCCTAGGGGAATGTTTTTCTCCTTTCTGAAGGAGCATTCAGAACTCAGTTTTTAGAATTGAGCCATTTCAGAGTCCTCCGTGCCAGGAAAACTTTGGGAGCTGTTTGGCTGGCTGTTGGTGGTCTGGTTTTTGTTGCCACTGACCAGTGAACCCAGGCTTCCTTCTTCTTACTCCCTGACCTCTTGACACCTCATTGCTCATCTTGTCCCTTGGTTTTGAGGCCTCCCTTTTGATGTTCCACTCCTTGGATTTCTATTGGTATGAGGGTAACAGTGTCATATTTACTAACGTGAGTCTGTGGCTGGCCTCAGCAGTAACTTCAAGGTGAAGTGATCCCTACACAGCCTCAGAATCTGAGTGTTCTTTGCAGAAGTATCATTCCCTCCTGATTTGCCCCCATGGAAATGGCCTGTGTTAACGGCCAGGCAGTGGGGTCGGGCTTGGGGGTGGTCTGCGTACATGCTACTGCTCATAGAAGTCAACGTGCAGTGTACTGAATATAAATCTTAGAGAATTTATTCTGTGTTGACATTACCTGTCAGCTAGACTGCTGTGCTTCAGTTTATCTAGGAGCTTGTTCTCTGCCATATTAAAGATTTTTATGCGGTGATTTCCCTCATAGATGTCTTCCTTTATCGTTTGGGCTGACAAGCAAAGATTTAAGAGAATACACTGAGCCAAAAAGGTTTTTCGATAGCATGGGAATGCAATTAATGATTCAAGTGCCTGCAGAGAAGCTAATCAGGGTGGGGTTTTATGTTTACATTCGTTTTTCTTGTTTGTCTGGATGGCTGCTGTGTGAGAGATTAGAAATCCAGACACTGCCCTCTTGGTGTCTCTGAGTGCAGGATGCAGCCTTTGTCCTAGTGGCCTTGTGGAGCGGAACCTAGGGCATTGTGGAGAGGAGGGTGGACTTTGTGGTGTAATATGTGATAGAGGCCGGCGCCGCGGCTCACTAGGCTAATTCTCCGCCTAGCGGTGCAGGCACACCGGGTTCTAGTCCTGGTCGGGGCGCTGGGTTCTGTCCCGGTTGCCCCTCTTCCAGGCCAGCTCTCTGCTGTGGCCAGGGAGTGCAGTGGAGGATGGCCCAGGTGCTTGGGCCCTGCACCCCATGGGAGACCAGGAAAAGCACCTGGCTCCTGGCTCCTGCCATCGGATCAGCGTGGTGCGCCGGCAGCAGCGCGCTGGCTGCGGCGGCCATTGGAGGGTGAACCAATGGCAAAAGGAAGACCTTTCTCTCTGTCTCTCTCTCTCACTGTCCACTCTGCCTGTCAAAAAAAAAAAAAAAAAAGTGATAGACAGTCCTAAATGAGTGTGTCTACCTGGTTAAACAGGGCGAGATCAGACTTTTGCTAATTCTTTGCCATGTGCTTGATACTATGGATGGTGATTTACACACATTACTCTTTTATTCTCACAAGAATGAGTCAGGCAAGTGCTCTCTCTTCTCTACAAGTGAGTACGTTAGGCCACGGAGAGATCTTGTCTAAATCGTTCAGCACCAGAATTTGTGTTCAGCCTCAGGCCTCGCTCCTTTGGTAACTGCTTTGTGATGTCCTGTGCTGCTCGCTTCTTGTGTTGGCCATCCTTGTCAGTCTCCCTTGGTTCCTGAGATTGCCTTTGGCCTGAGAGAATTACAGAGTCCCGAGAAGGAGACTGATGGACGTACAGGTCCTAGAGACTGGACAGTGAGGGGAAGGGGTTCTCCGACAAGTGTCCATGCTATCTATATTGCCACCCCTGGCATTATCCTTCTTCTTGAAGAGCCAGGTGTGAAAGTGCTTCCCTTTGGGCTTGATTGCGTGGAATTCCCTCTTTATCCTCCTCAGATACCAACGGGGAAAACATCGCGGAGTCGCTGGTTGCAGATGGCTTGGCCGCCCGCAGAGAAGGCGTGAGAGCTAACACGTGAGTATTGGTTACGCTTCTGGGCCGCTGACATCCTTGTTGAGACATTCTTGCCTAGATATGGATTATTATGAGCCAGCAGGTCATTCACTATTCATGAATGGTGTTTGGCATGTGTCAGCTACTCCTTCCAAAGTATGCTTGCGACCAGGGAGTTGTACTTTGTATTATCCCAAAAGTCAACAGGTCTTAGACTATAGAGATTGAATTCCAGTGTGTTTCTCTATCCAGTCAGGTAGCCCCAGATTTTTTATTTTAAAGATTTATTTATTTATTTGAGAGGCAGAGAGAGGCAGAGACAGAGAGAGAGAGAGATATCTTCCATCAGCTGGTTCACTCCCCAGATGGCTGCAATGGCCAGAGCTGGGCCAATCCAAAGCCAGGAGCCAGGAGCTTTATCCAGGTCTCCCACGCAGCTGCAGGGGCCCAAGTACTTGGGCCATCTTCTGCTGCTTTTCCAGGCCATTAGCAGGGAGCTGGATTGGAAGTAGAGCAACCAGGACTTGAACCTGCGTCCATATGGGATGCTGGTGCCGCAGGTGGAGACCCTACTGCACCACAGCACCAGCCACAAGCCTCTGATATTTATTGAACACTCACTGTGTGCCAGATGGTGTTCCAGGCACTGAGGATATAGCAGTGCAGTGAACTAATAAAGAGATGTACAGTATTACTGGGTCAAGCTAGGGTGTGCTGAAAACTAAGGCAGAGCAATTACGTAGAACACAAAACAAATGCTGCTGCTAAGAATCTGTGGAAATCCACAAGGCCTCAATTATTCTACTTTGAGGATCAGGGTGACTGTTTTGGTCTGTGAATATGTGCATATTTAATTAGCGGGTTAAAATGTGTTTGTTTAGCTAGTGGCAATGTGTACTTGTTGGGAAAGAGTATTAGAGTATTAGGTACATAAGATGTATCACACATGTGTTGTGCTCAAGTTTGTTAGTCCTGGATCTCAGGAGAATAGCTTGCCCTAACAGTTTCGTCTCTAGAAAGTGATAAGCTGTGTTAGTAATTTGGAGGTTGTGAACGTGCCATTTAAGTCATTAAGTCCTCGTTATGTTATTTGACTGTCATAGCAAAGGCTTTAGATAAATATTTGCATGAAGTACACCAATGATGGGGATGAGCAGAGGCAATAAAAAAACATATATCACCTGCTTTTTTTCTGCTGTCACAGAATGTGGGGCTAGGACATTCACTATTAACTTCCTGTATACTTTCTGACTGCAGCAGGTAGCTGCCAGCTGCTATAACTAGGGTATGTGTGGTTTTGTTGAAGGAAGATGATCGTTTTAGGTAGTCCCTTTGGAAGCACATTAACGTCCTACCTGCTGTCATTACCATTGAGGTGCTTTTTGGGAATAGTTTGCAAGCAGATTGAATAATAAAACAATCCCACTCCAATACCCTGTGTACTATCTCAACTAGATATCTCCCCTGGACTACCAGTCCCTCTTTCTCCCAAGCTTCCTTGACTTATGTCAGTTTTTGCATTTTGTGTCTAAAGTTCTTAAGTTATATTTTTGCATCTAATTCTAGTTGTGAATTTGGATTCCTAAGGATGGGCTTGCCTTTGGGGCAGGGGAGGGAGGACAGGGACCGATCAAGATGAGAGGGGAAGTAGCCATGGCTGGCTGCAGCTGTTAGAGATTGTACAACACAAGGGTCTTGCAGTTAGGTCACTGCTCCCTTTAGCTCAGATACAAGAGAATAGAGCTATTTCTAGCCTTTAAAATATAAAGCTTGCTCTGGTTTATGGCTTTTTTAGTATGTGGTTTCCTGTCTGAAGGAAGAGGCTTCCATTTTCAAATTACTTGAGCTTAGCTGGCCTTTTTTGTACTGAACATAGAAGTAATTTGGGGGTGACATTACCTACTACCATAGCAGCATTCATTCTGCATTCCCCAGCCTTGTTTACTAGAATGAGAGAGTAAGGGGACATACAGTCTACCATGCTTCCACACTGTACCCAGTTGAGCTGTGCCTGGATTCTAATTTATGAATCTGAAGTGGTTACATGAAGCGGTATCCCCTGGGGTGGCTCCCCTCTGAGCCATTAAGCTTGTTCTCTTTAATCACTGATGGTGGAAGTACCTAGACCTGTGCTCTTTAGATCTTCTCATTTAATGCTCCTACAGCTTACTCTGCTGGTTGAAGAAATAAGTCTGGAAACCAGAAATTGTATGCATGGTGATTGGTTGTAGCCCTGAGTCTTAGCCATGGATCTGTCGTGAAAGTTTTTGTCTCTTCATGGGGAGGTAATGCTGAAGAAATCAAGTGTCCAAAGGCCCACGATATGGCACAGTGGACAGTGCCGCGAGTGGGACTCTTGCGTATCCCATACCAGAGTGCTGGTTCCCATCTAGGGTAGCCACCCCACTTTTGATCGAGCTCCCTGCTAACACACCTGGGAAAGTAGCAGAAGATGGCGCAAGTACTTAGGTCTCTTCCACCCACATGGGAGCTGCAGATGGAATTTCTAGCTCCTGGCTTCACCCTGGCCCAGCCCCAGCCATTGAAGCCATTTAAGGAGTGAACTAGCTGGTGCAAGATCTCTCTCTTTATCTCTCTTTCCCTCATTGTCTCTCGCTGTGATTCTGTCTTTCAAGTAAACAAATCAGTCTTAAAAAAACATGAGACTCATATTACTGTTTGTGAACACACTAACCACACGTGGGTATTTTCCATGTCCTAGTCCAGAGCAGAACCGGCTTGCAGAATGTGAGGAACAAGCCAAGGCGGCTAAGAAAGGCATGTGGAGCGAGGGGAGCGGCGCCCACACCATCCGAGACCTCAAGTACACCATTGAGAACCCCAGGCACTTTGTGGACTCACACCATCAGAAGCCTGTCAACGGTGAGCCTGGCAGCCAACACAGCTGTGACTCAGGGCGATTTCTGTGTGTTCTCTTTGCTTCCAAAGGTCCATCAGACCTAGTGGACCTTGCTTTCTGTTTGTTTGTTTTGGTTTAGTTTTTGACTCATTTAATGTCCTGGGGGAAATGAAATAAAATGAAGTAAAACACCGATGTGCTCCTTCGGAAGGATGTTTGGATTCAGTTCGTATCAGTTCCATCAGGTGCCCTTTGCAGAGGCTGCTCCTTTGGTGCTGCATTGCGTGAAGTTGCTGGTAACTTTGCACACTGGGGAGCTTGTCTTTTCTGAAAGAAGGGAGTTAGAGGTAGAAAGCTGTATTCTGTGTACATTTAGGTGTATGTGTATACACATGTATACATGTGTTCTGTGTACAGTCGTCACCCCAGAGTACTTACATAGTAAACTATAACCGTCACCAATCCTGAGTTCCTGCCTACTCTTGCTAGGCGCCTGGCATGCAGATAAGCCTCCTAGATTAGGAATCAGAGCTTTGAAGTGAATGGTGCCCCAGCGGGTACCCAGGTCAGAGGAGCAGGTCTGGTTTGTGTTGGCCAGAAGTTGTTTGTGCAGGAAGCTGTTCTGTGGGCACTTGTGGCATGCCAGTGTGTCCCCATTTCCCCAAGCAAGTCTTTCTCAGGGTTTTTGGGGAGAGGAAGTGTGTTAAATGAAGCTTCACTGGGCATCGTTCATCCCTGGTTGGACTTTTGCTAATGATTTACCTTGTTTCTTCTGTCACCCAGCTATCATCGAGCACGTGCGGGATGGCAGCGTGGTGAGGGCCCTGCTCCTCCCAGATTACTACCTGGTTACGGTCATGCTGTCGGGGATCAAGGTCAGACTACACACTGGGCTGTGCGCTGGGTACAGGATTTGTGCAAGTGATCAGTGGTTGCTGGCTTCTGCCTGGGGACATCAAATCTACTGTTTCTTCCTATTGTGGGCTGCTAAAATTGACCAGAGAGCTTTATAATTTTTTAATTTACTTTTTTTATTTGAGAGGCAGAATTACAGACAGAGGGGGAGAGAGAGAGAGAGAGATCCTCCATCTGCTGGTTCACTCCCCAAATGGCCACAACGGCCAGAGCTGGGCCAATCCAAAGCCAGGAGCCAGGAGCTTCTGGGTCTCCCACATGGGTGCAGGGGCCCAAAAGCTTGAACCATCTTCTACTGCTTTCCCAGGCCATAGCAGGGAGCTGGATCAGAAGAGGAGCAGCTGGGATTAGAACCGGTGCCCATATGGGATGCCGGCGCCACAGGTGGAGGATTAACCTACTGCGCCACAGTGCCGGCTGCTATACTTATTTTTATTTAACTTTGCCGTGGGACAGTTCTAATTGGGTCAATTGTTTTGGTTTTTTGCTTCTGTTTTTAAACTGTTCTTGGTCTGTTTGGAATGGACTGTACTCTGTCTCCCTAGAAAAAGAGATGAGAAGCTCAGAATATGCCTTATATTAATATAAAAACAAAACAAAACCTCGAGTTTTTTTTTAAACATTTATTTATTTGAAAGGCAGAGTTACGGACAGAGAGAGAGAGAGAGAGAGAGTGAGAACTTCCATATGTTGGTTCACTCCTCAAATGGCTACAACAGCCAGAGCTGAGCCAAACCAGAGCCAGGAGCTTCTTCCGGGTCTCCCCTATAGGTGCAGAGGCCCAAAGACTTGAGCCATCTTGTACTGCTTCCCCAGGCTATCAGCAGAGAGCTGTATTGGAAGTGAAGCAGCTGGGACCCAGAACTTGCATCCATAAGGGATGCTGGCCCTGCAGGTGATGGCTTTACCCACTATGCCACAGTGCCAGCCCCAGAAACTTGAGTTTTTAAAAATCAGGGATAAATCCAGGTACCAGAAGATCGATTCTTGGTAATGAGGCATTTCCTACTGTAATCAATTCATTTTCCTCACAATAAGGTGAATATTATTTGTCTTTACCAGGAAGTCTGAGCTGATGGTTTCAGTTTTACCAGTGCTTTTTAGTAAAGGTTAGAAGCTTTGATTCCAGAACTTTGCGTGCCTAGCTTTGTGGTGGTTGTACATTTTGGAAGGCTCAGTGTTGGTGAGAGTATACCCAGCTCTCCCGTTCAGAGCCTGGCAGTCACCTACCTTATTTTGCTTTAGTGCCCAACGTTTCGGCGGGAAGCGGATGGCAGTGAGACGCCGGAGCCCTTTGCTGCAGAAGCCAAATTTTTCACCGAGTCACGACTGCTTCAGAGAGATGTTCAGATCATTCTGGAGAGCTGCCACAACCAGAACATTCTGGGCACCATCCTCCATCCGGTGAGTGTGCCTGCGCTGAGGCATCGGAGACGTTTGGGACGTGAAGACCTGTCGTGGCTTCTCTCCTTTCTCTTTGTATTTAGCGTCTGATTAGATGGCATTTTCTAGAAGATATCATAACCGGACAAAGCATTGCAACTTCTCACCTTTAGGACATTGGCCATAAATGGTATTGGGCTCATGAGGGAAGAAGAACTTAGTTTTCCAAGTGTTAGGTCTTAGATGTTGCCAGTAAGAAAGCCTGGGGTTGTCGCGTCCATTGAAAGTGGAACAGAAACCTGTAGAAGGGGATTGGTGAGGTTTGTATGTCTAAAAGTCAGCAAACTTGAATATTGGGTGACTAGTAATGAAGAATTTTTTTAAAGATTTAGTTATTTACTTGAAAAGGCATACTTTACAGAGAGGGGGGTGAAAGCAGAGAGAGAGAGCGAGAGCTCTTCCATCTACTGGTCCACTCCCCAAATGGCTGCAACAGCCAGGAGCAAGGAGCTTCTTTCTGGTCTTGGCCCAGGGACTTGGGCCTTCTTCCGCTGCTTTCCCAGGTGCATCAGCAGGGAGCTAGATTGGAAGTGGAGCAGCTGGATCTCCAGCTGGAGCCATTATAAGATGCTGGAATTAGAGCTGGTTGCTTTATCTGCTGTGCAACAATGCTGGCCCCCAAAGGTTTGTTTTAAAGATTTATTTATTTATTTGAAGAGGCAGAGTTGCAGAGGGAGAGACAAAAAGATCTTCCATCTGCTGATTGACTCCCCAGATGGCCACAACAGCCCAGACTGGGGCTGGGACAGGCTGAAGCCAGGAGCCAGGAGCTTCTTCCTATGTGGGTGCTGGGTACCAAGCGCCAGGTCATTAGCAAAGAGCTGGCTTGAAAGTGGAGTAGCTGCAAGTTGAACCAGTGCCTGTATTGGGATGCTGGCATTGCAGGTAGTGGCTTAACTCACTATGCTACAATTCTGGCCCCATAACAGAACTTCTCTATGGAAAAATTACTTAGTATATTTCGAGCCTTAACTAGTCAAGTCCTAAGTCTGATTTTAGTAAGGAATTGATTTCTTATGTTCTGACTGATGGGCTTTTTGCCCTATTGTACACTTAGCATTAAACTTAGACCTGAGATAACGTTGTGTTGTAGCCCCTTAGTTCAAATGGATTTCCATTACTGCAGCCTGTGTCAATACAGAGTTAAACTACTGTTACTTATTCAGCTAGATAATTCTTCCATGCTGGCAGTTGTGCAGGGCTGGGAAGCGTGATTTGGAATGTGCCAAGGTCATGTCTGTTTCTTAAGAGTGCTGACTGTCTGGCCATGCCCTGCCAGATGGCTCTGTGTCACAGTAGAATATGAATTGTCATTCATTGGGCAAAATGTAGCTCATGTTATTCCATACTCAGCTTTCCACTCATGAAAAGGCGAGGAAGTGCTGATTTAGGGAACGGAAGAATAAGGTGTAATCTCTACTGAAGATTAACATCCTCCTGTGTCCACAAGAAGAGCTATTGAAATGTCAGTTCCATTTAATACCCTAACATTTATGCCAGTTCTAAGAAGCAAGAGGTACTGTGCTGGGTGTTGTGGGTACAGGAATTCTAGACTGTTGTGAGACCTCTCGTCACTGCATTGGTTTCTTTTTTTTTTTTCTCAGATATATTTTATTTATTTGAAAGACAAAGTTAGAGAGAGGGAAAGAGAAATCGGTCTTTCACTCGCTGGTTTACTCTCCAAATGGGCACAATGGCCAAGACTGTGCCAAGCCAAAGCCCGGAGCCAGGAGCTTCGTCTGGGTCTCCCATGTGGGTGCAGGGGCCCAAGAGCTTGGGCCATCTTCCACTGATTTCCCAGGTGAATTAGCAGGGAGCTGGAAGAGGAGAATCTGGGACTCTTTAACTGGTGCCCTTATGGGATGCCGGCATGGCAGGCTGTGGCTTAACCTGTTATGCCACAGTGCTGGCCCCTGTGGTGGTTTCTCAATGACAGAAAGTTCATTTGCAAAAAATGAACAGCTTTGTGGTATAGCTGGGTCAGCTACCACTTAATGATGCCTGTATCCTGTATTGGAGCATCCATTTGAGTCCCAGCTGCTCCAATTAGATCCAGCTCCCTGCTAATGTGCCTGGGACAGCAATGGAAGATGGCCTCAGCACCCATGTGGTAGATCTGGAAGAAGCACCTGGCTTCGGCCTGGCCCAGCTCTAGCTGTTGCTGACTCCAGGCCTGGCTGATGTATGCTCTAGGGAATGAACCAGTGAATAGAAGACCTCTCTCTCTCTCTGCCTTTTAGGGAGAGGGACATCTGTCTGCTGGTTCATTCCCCAAATGGCCACACGGGTTGGGGCTGGGCCGTGCCAAAACCAGGAGCCTAGAACTCCATCTGGGTCTCCCACGTGGGTGGCAGAGGCCTAAATACTTGGGCCTTCTCCTACTACTTTCCCAGGTTCATTGGCAGGGAGCTGGGTCAAAAGTGGAGCAGCAAACCTGGTGCAGCATAACACTGGCCCCTGTGTCTGCCTTTTGAAATAAAAATGTTTTAAAAACAAAAAATGAACTGCCTAGCAGATGGCAGCTGTGTGCCTTGTGTGAGTCTTGAAATATGGTTGTCCTGCAAGAGAATCTCACCTGTGCCTGTCGGCTCCTGTGCCTTGGTTTTCAGAACGGGAACATCACGGAGCTCCTCCTGAAGGAAGGGTTTGCCCGTTGTGTGGATTGGTCGATTGCAGTCTACACTCGTGGTGCGGAGAAGCTGAGGGCCGCCGAGAGGTAAGGGCAGCCAGGAGCTTCCAGCAGAGGAGCTTGTGGAGGGAAGGAAATCGTGGCGATCGCGATCAGCTCTCACCCAGCCGAGTCAGCGTCTGTTTTATGTCAGTGAAGGAACATGGAAATTGCAAACGAAGCTAGGGTGTCACAGGAGCAGTGACTTAGTCTTTGGGCTTAGTCTGATTCAGTGACGGATAGTAAGGGCGTACATTTGCATTAAGATGTTATTCATTCATTGATTTCTTTAGCATGTATTTAAAATTTCTATTTGGAAGTCATGGAGAGAACCCCCCATTCACCAATTTACTGCCCAGTGCTTAAAGCGCTATGCCATCCTGAAGCCAGGAGCCAGGAACCCAGTCTGGATCTCCCACATGGGTGACAGGAACCAGTGACGGGGGCCAGCATCATTTACTGCTGGGGTCTGCAGCAGCTGGAGTTGTGGGCGGAGCTGGGACTCAAGCCCTGGCACTCACAGATACAGATGTCCTAAGCAAGCCAGGCACCTGCCTTGATGGGCCTTTTCAGCTTTTTTGCTTGAGAATTATTTCAGGAAGACAAGGTTGCCCATGCACTAGTCTTAAACAGGCAGACTGGAGCAGGGATATTAAGGATAGAGCCTATAGATGCTAAGCCAGCACCATTGAATATTCTGGGGAAACCTGACACCCTACTGCTGACCCAGAACAAAGTATCCTTTCCTCCCAGAGATTTTGTGCCATCTCTGTCAATCTTACACACAGGTAGGGAATCGTGGTCAGTCCTGCAATGATGAGTATTTCTTTTGACCAATTTCGGATTTATTCTATTTTTGACTTTCTGCATTTATAACTCTTAGGTGCCATGTTTTTGGCTTGGTAATTTATGCAAAGAGATGTCAAAACAAAGTAATTTCCAGAAAAGTGAACGTGAAAATTCCAAAGATCAGGGGCTATTTCAAGCATTAAGGTCAAGTGTTTTTAGATGTTGGTGAACTTCTTCCCTTGGTGGGGTGTGTGGAAGACTTAATAGAGTAGGCAGGAGAGTGGAGGAATGGAAACCGTGCAGACCGTCTACTCTCTACTCTCAATTCAAGGCTTGCCCTGTGGCTTGCTTCAGTCTTGACAATTGTCTTCACTTTGCCATTGAGACAGACAGCTAAGTGAAAAACAGCAAGGTAGATTGAATAATTACTGTTTGTTCCTTCTCTTGGGACTTCCACATCCTTGTGTCCCTGTAAGCAGAAGCACTCACGAGTTTTTGCAGAAGTGCATTTTAGTCTGGGCCATTAGTTTTGGAATGATTGACGTGTCTTTCCCCCTCACCCTGATTGTCTAAATTTTTTAAGATGATTTTAAACTAGAAAGAAACAGTGCTCATATTCCTCTTATTTTTGATTATTCTGTGGTTTTCAGGTTTTTTTTTTTTTTTTTTTTAATTTAAGTTCAGGAAATCCTGTTGGGTTTCTTAATATTCTAAATTTATTTTCGTTGATACTATTTTTCTGCATTCTTTAAAAGTTCCTGCCTCTCTCTGAGGAAAGTAAGTACAATCAAGATGTTATCTCTGTGTTTTATAACATCTGTAGCGATTTTATCCATTCTTTGGAGAGTGCCTATTATTAAAAAAGGCTTAGATCAGGGAATACAAATCACATCTCAGTAATACATGATGACTTGCCTGCTGTTTTGCATGCTATATTTGAGCCACTTGCATTCTTGCTAAAATTGCATCCTCTGTTGAAGTGTTCCGTGAATTGTATGACTACAACATCTTGCTTTGTTTTTACTCATTTTGGTGCTTCTATAAAAAAAAAGGTACAATACTGTTTTTAGAAACAATAACTCTTCTGCACACACATCTACTTATTTCTCACTGTTTTCAAACAGCTGCTTGTTTACTTGTTAATCTATGCACATATTCCACATAGTATTCTTCATCTGATATAGAAAATATCTATTTGTCTTAGTGCTTTAAAATACATTTCTGGAAACATGGTTTATTAATTCTTAGCCAATGAGCTTCTAAAAGGATTTAGTGCATTTTCCCATTATTCTTTAGATGCTTGTTCTTGTTTGTAGGATTTGGTAGCTGATAACAGTCTCGTAATTGAAATGGAAATTGCACAGGCCTATGCTTTTTAAAAAATGTTGTATATGTGCGTGTGTTCTTATTTGGTCTTTTCTTCCAAAGAGAACATTTGTTCTGTTTGGGTCAGCTTAAATTTGTTAATAGTGATTCAGATGATACTGGATAAATCAAAGAACTAGTTATCAAATTTAGCTTGTGCTGTTCGGGCTCAAAGTATACCTACCAGCCACAGGTTTATATATGCATCTTGGATATTTCCACTTACTGTCATCTTCTGTTCTGGGTTTTCCTCTTGCTGTGCTGTAGGGTCAGGTGGGGTTGTGGACACACTGCTTCCCTGGTGGTGGCGACATCAGGTGGAGTGGACGTGGTCTGATCTCGCATCCTTGCTTTGTTGCCAGGTTTGCCAAGGAGCGCAGGCTGAGAATATGGAGAGACTACGTAGCTCCCACTGCTAATTTGGACCAAAAGGACAAGCAGTTTGTTGCCAAGGTAAGTCATTCTGTGCTTTGAAATGGAGAGCAGACATTGATTGGTGAGTGAAAATGCAATGACTTGAATCATTAGAAATGCTGCAGCTCTTGAAAATTTCACAGCAAAGTGTGTGTGTGTGTGTGTATGTGTGTGTGTGGCTTGTCGGGGCTCTTAAAAATTCTTTGGGAACTTTAAAAATTTCTCACTGCAAATTGCCTTAACTTCATTGGAAGTTCATGAGTTAGAGTAGTTGACGTTGCCAGTTTATAATCTCATTTTATCGGGTTTGTCTGCTTCTCAAATGACATCCTGTGGTGTTTCTTCTGTCCAAGTATGTGTGACCTCAGATTTCTTCTTTCTGTTTTGGAACTCGTGTGTGTGTGTGTGTGTGTGTGTGTGTCCCTGTCCTGCCTCGGGATACTTCTCTTCCACTGATGGTGTGTTGGGATGGGTTTTGTTGATAGGAACTGAACTTTCTAAATCCCTTGATTATATCAAGCAGTGCTATAAAAATGGTTTTTGTAGTTGTAGGTTTTGGTATCTTGAATGACACACCTGTTCTCTGTTTCTTCCCAATTTATTTTTCCTTTTGTTCAGAGATGCTAGAACTTTTGTCTTTATGAGCTAATATCCGTTTAATATTCATCCATATTCCTGGACTGAGAGGGTGGCTGTGTTCTTCTCCATTAACCCCGCATTTAGGAAGGGAAGCCACAAGGTGGCGCCATAAACCTGAAAAACCTGGATACTCTTGAATATTAGCAAAGTCTCTGAGGAATTCGCTGGATTTCTTCGCTGTTTTTAATGATGTCGAAAGTAATAGGTCATGGGTGATCAAGTGGCCTCCTCTCCTCTGTAGGTGTGCCAGAGTAGCCATGGGAATAGCCATAGTCACCCGTTTTCGTGGGAGTCCTCTCGTAGCGGGGTGCTCCCTGTGTATCTTCCCCTTTTGGATGCAGACCAGAATGGACATCTGGTTCCTTTTTGCTACGCAGGATACTAGTGTGGAAGCCCCTACATGGGGCTTCTCTATGTCACTCTACATATGTGACGCTCCCGTAATTGTGCTCATGTTCCTGTAACCTGTTCTGTGCTGCAAGGCTGTAGTTACACAATCAGAGGATGATTGTTTACTGACCATGGGAGTCAGGTCTTCAGTTTTCCCACCAACACTTTGAAGTTCTGTGACTTTATGTGGATTAGGCTTGGGAAGGTCCCAATACCTATCCTTATCCACTATCAGCCCCTTCTCAGTTGCAGTTGACGTTGTAGAAAAACCTAGAAGACTTTTGCTGACTGGGGACTAAGACATTGCAGAAGAGAGAGATTCAGAGGTTTAGTGATTGAGCCCATAGCTTTTGCATTTATCTTAAATATGACTTATTGGTAATTAGAAAAGAGAAACTTGGCTGTAGGATTTCTTCCATTTTTAAGATGACAACATCCTGATCTGTTTGTTTTGTAAATAATGTTAATATTTTTATCATTACAATAAAGTTATATTCATTACAATGCCAGAATACATTGCCCCAGAAAGCAACTAAATTAGGGTTCTGAGGAATAACTAATCGGTTGTAGAGCCTTAAACACCCAAATCTAGGTAATATGAATATAGCGTTGCTTAATAGAGAGTAAAATTTATTTGTAAGTAGGGGATCTTCAAACTTTTGAGTTTTTATAAAAGAAAAGTGTGAAGGAGATGAGTAAATACACCCAAATTACATGAAACTCTGATGCAGCTTTTTTTTTTTTCCTTACAAAAATCCAAAGTTGATTATATTCTCTGTCTCAACTTCTGTGAATTATGGTTGATGGGTCAAATCTGGCCCAGCAACTGTTTTTGTGTGGTCTGGAAGATTTTCATTGGGAAAAAAATGGATTTTGTATTGAATAAAATACTTGGCATGATATTTATATAAAATGGAATTTCAGTGTCATGCATAAATGGGAACAAAGCCATGTGTGGTTGTTTACATACTGTCTGTGGCAGTTTTCATGGTACAGTGGCAGAGCTGAGGAGTTATGACAGAGTTGTTGAAAACTGAGTTTTAGCATGCAAAGAATTATCGCCTTCAGGCTTATACCAGAGTTATAGCCTACAGAGCCTAATATATCTGCTCTCTGGCCTTTTACATAAAAGTTTGATGATCCCTGGTCTGTACCAGCCCTAATTACTCAGAGTGCCTTGACATGATGTGGGAGCCCGAGACAGAATACAAATCAAGGCATCGCTTCCTGCATCAACAAAGGCTTGCTGCGTAAGTGTCACCAGTGTTTTGGTGATGGACGTAGTGATGTTCAGGTGCATGTTCCTTATCTCTTTGCAGACTGGCAGCCACTTTAGAAGTACTGCTCTGCACTCTTTTGTGTATAATTTTTTAGTTTTAAGTTTGTGTTTTTAATACAAAACAAATTTAAAGTTACTACAGGTTTATTAAGAAATGTACTAGTTCCATTCCCTCGCCCTTGTGGCATCTCTTTAAGGTCTTAGCTGATTCATTCATTTACCTGAATAAAAGGTTTACATTGCTGTTGCTTCATGTTTTAATTGTATTTATAACCCCTTTCCTTCATAGCATGAAAGATAAGAATTTGGTTTTCTCACTTAAACACACATACTCACATGCCACGTACATGTACCTTCCCTCAATCCTCCAGCAAAGCTATATCATAAGTCAACTAAATTAATCATTCTTCTTGTGGCACTTATCACCACAGTGGTATTGCATATTAATACTGTTTTTCATTTCCTGCACAAGTGTTTGCTTTTACTGGTGCTAGTAATTTTAAAAATTCATATTTCTTTTGTATGTAGTTATTATTAATTCAACTTTCTGACTCTCCTTCCAAGACTTTCAATGTGCTAATTTAACCTTTAATAATACTTTCCTGGAGACTGGACTGATTCTTCCTTTTTGCCTTTTAGAGTGCTGGCACCTTTGGATTTCATCACTATTGTCTTGGGAAGTTTCTTTGCCTTAACGCTTGGGTTGGAACAATACTTTCTGCAGCTCATGACTTCTGTTTTGTGATTTACGATGCATTCTATAACTTCATGGCAGAATGATGTTTGGGAAGTATATTTCTGAGCCCTTTCATATCCATTTTCTACTTATACTTGAGTGATAGTTTAGCAGGGTATAGAATCACTGATTTAGAAGTTTTTTTCCATTAAAGTTGTTAAGGTATTGCTTGGTTTTCATTTAGCTATTACAGTGTTTTCTAACTTACTTTTTTTTTTTAAAGGTTTTATGCCATTCTGTTGTTTCATTTTAACATGAGGTTCTTTCTGTAAAGTTTTAGCTAATTCTTTTTGATCCAAGAATTTTGATTTCATAGTGATGTGCTTTGTTTATACATATGTGAACATATTATGTGCCAATGTTTAGCCCTTTATTTCTGGGACTTTTATTTTTTAGATTTCTTTATATTTATCCTTTAGCCTTTTTTTGGGGGTAGTATTTTATATATGATACTGTTTCCATTTCTAGTAGCTTTTCTTTCCTCTAAATGTTTCTATTTCATATATATGAACATTTTCTAAATTATGATTTTATAGTTTATTTGAAAGAGAGACAGTGCTCCCATTTGCTGGTTCACTTCTTAAATGCCCCGAACAGCCAGGGCATGGCCAGGCTGAAGCCAGGAGCCTGGAGCTCCATCTGGATCTCCCACAAGTGGTGGCAAGACCCAACCACTTGGGACATCATCTACTGTGTTCCAAGGTATACCTTGGCAGGAAGCTGAGGAGTGGACCCAGGACCAAAACCCTGGCACTAGGATGTGGAGTGCAGGCTTTTCAAGTGGCATGTTAACACCATGCCAAATACTTGCCCGTCTAATGCCACCTTCAGACGTGAATATCATGTTTCGGTTTGTGGAGTAATAAATTTTCCTAGTTTTAGAGGTTTCTTTTCTCTTCATATTCACTCCCTTGTTGAGTTGGTTCTCCAGTTTTCATTTGAGAGGCTTTACTCAGGTATTTGGCGTTCATGGTTGGTATTAGATCAGTGATCCTATGGGTGGCATTTAGGGTGTACATCTAGAAATCTAGGTGATTCCTGTAGAGATTTAAACCTGATCTTAATTTTTGGTCCCTTTTTCATTCTTACTTTCCATGCCTGATTCGACAGTTGGACACATTTGGCTAATTTGGCTGGAGTGAAAGGGGATTCTGGGGTATAAATAAGACTGGCTGTTGTCTTTTCTCACCACTGGCTCAGGTGTTAGGTTTTGTGCATCTGTGGTTTCAGTTAGTACTCATCCATATGCTTTCTAGCTTCCAGAGTTTTCTTGCAGTCTTATTCTCTCCTCTCATTTTTGTTCTTTTGAACCTATGTAGATAGCTGTATAGTAAGTTAGATATACCCCTTTGTTTTTATCCAGAAATGCTCACTTGTAATTGGTGCACCTGACTCCATTGTAAGGCTGTACCATGTTCCTATAGTTAATAATTACTTACAAATTGAATTTTCATGTAAAATGGCAGTTACTTCCTTAATCATGATTTGCAACATATTTGCCAAATAATCTCTTCAGAAATGTTAGCAAGTGTCTATCTCATTTTCAGATATGTTGCATAAACTGCAGTTGGCCAATTTTTTCCTAAAGGACAACAGAGCCAGTATTTTAGCCTTTGCAGGCCATATGGTCTCTTTGAAGCAGGCTAGATGATCATTGGGCCATAGTTCGTCAGCCTCTGTTCTAGAACTCAGAATATCAAGCATTAAATTAGAAAGGAAAATGCGTCTGCCTTATTTTTATACCTTAGAACCCAACTGAAGTCCTGGAGTTGGTTTTTACCTGATTTATTAAAATGTCTGTCAGTGCCAAACAAAATTTTTAAAGAGCCCTACTCGAGTTCTGTGTTGCCTGGTTCCTGCAAGTCATCGCTGAATAGTTCTCCTGTGGGGTTCTTGTGGTTGTTAAGGCCCTAAATAGTGATTCTCATTTCAACGGTTCCTGTTTGCTAAGCAAGTAATTTATAGGGCACAGCAAAAGCACCTGAGAAGCCTGCACCTGTAACCTGTGACCTCTTGAAGTGAATGCTTCTAGGGTCACATAGTTGATTTCTGGAACTGATGCAAAGCTGTGTATCAGAGTGTTAGCATAGAAGCTTGCTCTGAGAAATTTGAAACTCAACAAAATATTCTCTTGATACATTTGGTCTTCTGAGAGCCTGATTTCCATCATCTGCTTAAGCAGTTTTCCTTCCTAGGGAATGAAACACAAGGGAGGGTGCTTGCTCCCTGTCTCTCCAGGTTAGCACAGAAGCATGTTCACTTCACAGCGATTAGCTGAGCCTGCCCGAGACTTTTGTGCCTGTCGTGGCCTGCCAGTTCCCTGCCCGCCTTCCCTGTGGCGTTTTAGCTGATCTGTGCTGTTTGTAGCCATATGGTCCCCTGAGCACGTGGCTTGGCATCCTTGTCTCTGCTGCTGGAATCTTGGGCGTTGCAGATTTCACAGACCTGAATAACATGGCTGGGGGAGGCGGGGTGGAGGAAAAGCCCGTTCTCACAAGGTGTCTTCTTACTGCCCTGAGTAGGTCAGGAGCTCTGTTTCCTCTGTGCCCAGATAACGCTTAAATAAGGAGGGAACTGAACCAGGTGCATTTAAAAGATGTGAAAGAACTGGAAATAGCTCCTGCCTCCAAGAAGCTTACTCTCTGAGCCTATGTCTGGGAGCCCTACGTAGTCAACTGGCACCAGTGGCTAGTTTTGCAGATCGGGCTATAAGCTATCCATGGATGCAGTGGACTTTAAAATGTATTTGGTTTTGCCCTTATTATTTTTGTTTTTTCATTTTTTTGAAAGGCAGAAAGAAGTAGAGATCTCTTCCATCTCTAGTTCACCCCCAAATATCTGCAATAGCTGGAGCTGGGCCAGGCTGAAGCTAGGAGCCCAGAATTCAATACAGTTCTCCCATGTAGACCCAAGTACTTGAGCCAAAACCCCTTTTTCACCGCCCCCCCCACCTCCACCCGAGTATGTATTAGCAGGAAGCTGGATTGGAAGCAGAGGCAGAACTCAAATCCAGGGACTCTAATGTTGTGTCAAATATCTGCTCATTTGTTTTTAGTGAGATTATTTGGCAACACATGATTTTAAAGGTTTATTTACTTATTTATATGAAAGTCACAGTGACTGGAGGAGTGACAGGGGATACTGGGAGAGGAAGGAAGAGATCTTCTGTCTACTGGTTCACTTCCCAAAACAGGGAGGGAAAACGTGGTGGGAGGGAGGGAGAAGGGAAGGGGAAGAGGGAGAAACAGAAACTATCATTTGCTAGTTCACTCCCCAGATGCAATAGCCTGGGCTGTGCCAGGTAGAAGCCAGGAGCCGGGAACTCTATCCTGGTATCTCACATGGATGGCAGGGAGCCAAATACTTGGGCCATTTTCTACTGCTTTCCCAGGCATAGTAGTAGGATGTTGGATTAGAAACTGTGTAGCTGGAACTTGAACCTGCACACTGATCAGGGTTACTGGCATCACAGGTGGCAGCTTAATCCCCTGTACCACAATGCCAGCCCAGGAGTTTATAATCTTCAAGTTTTCATAACCTAATGTGTTTTTTTCTGTTGTTGTTTGTGGCGTTTGTGTCATACCTAGCATCATTTGTTAATCTAATGTTGTAAAGCTTTTGTGCTGTGTTTTCTTTGAATAGCTTTAGAAATATTTAAATCATGGACCTCTTTTTATACAGGTAAGGGTCAGGCTTCGTTCTTTTGCATGTGGTTATCCAGATTGCCCTGCGCTTATGTTATAAAGGTTATCCTTTCCCCACTGCAGCCCTGTTGAATACTTTGATCATAAATGCACGGTTTTATTTCTGGATTCTGTTCCTTTGGTACCAGAGTACTTCTGTCTGTATGCTTATGCCATGTTGTTTTTATTACCACAGCTCTGAAAGAAGTTTTGAAATCAAGGTGCATGAATCTTCTACAGAACTCTGTTCTTTTTCTGAATTGTTTTGGCTGTTGGGGGGTTCCTTGTGATTCCATACAAATTTTAGGACTGGTGCCTCAATTTTTGCAAAAATCATCTTTAATATTATGTTAGGGGTTGCATTAAATCTATAAATCACTTTGGATAATATTTGCACCTTGATAGTGTCTTCTAATACATGCTCATGAAATTTGTTTGCATTTATTTGTATCTTTAAATTCTTTCAGCACTGATTCTTGGGTGTTGACTTTGTATCCTGCTGTGCTGTGAATTTATTAGTTGCAACCTTTTTTTTTTTTTTCAAATCATTAGGGTTTTATATATATTTCTTCCTTTCCGTTTTAGATGTCTTTTATTTATTTGCTTGCCTATTTGCTCTGGGTTGGACTTCCATTACACTGTTGAATGGAAATGGGTTTGTTAGATGATTTTGAATCAAGTGTAATTCTTAATATTTTTGTCATTATGTAGACTTCTGTGGTATATTCCTATTTTGTTGTGTGGCGAGAACCTACAAACACCAGCCAATTCCTTGACTTGTTGGTGTCTTTTAGTTGA